>NW_017100225.1:714000-716099 GCF_001263275.1 Habropoda laboriosa | reverse complement strand
GAACGGACCAAGGTATTCGAAAATTCACCGTGAAATGTTGAGCAAACGGTAACTCATTTCCGTCTGATCGGGAGTTCCTTTCGAATTGAAAGAATTCGGCAAACGAGGCACGAGAAGGGGCAAAGTAGCGACAGAGAAGCAGGGAGCAAAGAGGACGACGGATTAATTAACGTAACGTAATTACGTCCCGCATTGTGAGAGTCGCGACGCTTCAAGAGTCTAACAGAAAGACGGACGAGAAACTTGAGACATCGAATCGATGATTCGCCGCGCCGCGCCGCGCCGCGTCGTGCTATTCTATTTCTGTCAAACCAAAAGTTTCGCGGAATAATTAAACGACGTTGGATCGCGTCGTCGTCCAAGATGAGCGAAACAATCGAGCGATCCTCTCTGTTCTATCGTAAGTAGTACATAGTGCCGGATCATCGAAGATTTCTTCCTTCCCGGAGGGAATGTCCTCTGTATGAGGAATATCGAGGCGCCAAGGGAGAATGCAGCAGCCTCTAGTAGACAAAGCGAGATCTTATATAACATTTCAGCTTGTTACGGGAAATAATTACGTCCGTGTTACGAAACAAATTTCCTGTCCGCTCCAATCAAATTACCCCTCTTCCCGGCAACGTGTTACGCGTAAAACGTAAAAACGTAAAAATTTACGAGGGACGACAGTCGGCTTTAAACGCGGTTTAATCGCGGTCTCCGGATCGATTAGGAGGAAAATGCGCGTGACACGGTGCGATAGCAGAGGCGCCTTCGAGGGTATTTCGATGAACGTGCCCCGCTCGATGGAGTGGAGCCGGGGCTGTATAGAAATCCGTGGAGGAAGAAGAAGCAGATTAGACGTGGTCGTCGAAGCGAAGAGGGTGGAGCGGCGTAACGCGGTGGCGATAAAGCAATTCTCGGTCCGTGGCAAAAACGAGGCTCTTTTCTCGAGCTGTCGTGATTGTCGGGGCTCGAAGATTTACCGTCCTCCGGATTTTTCTTCGCCGCGGCGAACGAAATTCAAAAAGTTAGCAGCGTCGAGGATCGGAATCGAATCTTCCCGATGGATTTATTTCACCAACAGGTGGATTAAATCGCGCTAAATCTTCGAGTGGCTGCCGCTTCGAATTAGGTCGCGGAACAAATTACGAGACGGCGTTCGATGTAATTCCCCCTTTCTTTCTCTCTACTTTCTTTCCGCCTAGTTATCTCACGTTACGTGCGTCGCGGAATATATTTCGCTCGTCGAACTTCATCACTTTCCCGTTGCTATACCGACTCGATTCGGTATCACGTTTAATAACACCTTTAATCGCCGACGTTATCCACCTATGTGTATAATTAAATTTTATAATTGCTGTTACGTTAATTTCGTATTAAATTATCTGCTCTATAGCGCGCAAGTGGATTAACTCTGGATAAATTATACAAAGTATCATATTCTATCGATCCTAGCCGACGGTAGATATCGTCACTGCCGTTACCGCACCTTCCGATTCCTTTTTCTTCGCCCCACTCCGGAGAAATTCGTGCGCAATCCAAAGACCATAAAAACCATCGAGGAACTTTCGTCGATAGTTTCGAACGGATGCGTCCAAGTTTTAATGGAATTAACGGGAACTCGGGCGGTGCTTGGCCGATACATCAAACGCAGCGGTGCACCGACCACCCGTCAAACGAAACGCTTTCGCCGTCGAAGAATCGCCACTATTCCTGCCATTCGGTTGGTATAATTTATAAGGGACGAATCAAGGGTCGATTCGCGAGACAACCATTTCGCGCCATTTCTGCGCCATTCTTCGATGTAACAAATGACATTTATCATTCACCGAGCAGCTATAAATTATTCCACGAAAACTATACCACCGTAATTGGCTGTCGGCTATTCCGGATGGCTAGTACTGAATAGTGGCACGCTATGAATGGTCTGTATTATTCTAGTCCCGTTTAATGAAGTAAAGCGTGGTAAATTACACGGGTCAATGAAACGCGCCAACCGTAGATTTCATTCATCGTAAGAACTATATTTACGCGATGGAACTATTCGAACGGGACAATAGTGTTTCGCACGATCGGCGAATAATCTGCGCGAACATCCCGCGAAGAGATAAAGGTTA
>NW_017100225.1:688054-713960 GCF_001263275.1 Habropoda laboriosa | reverse complement strand
CCAGAGCAACTCTCCTTTCTTTAATTAAATTCATTCAACTTTAAGGACAATTACGAGGAAAGTAAGCCGGCAAAGTTGGGGGACACGAAATATCGTTCCGCCGACGAGTTTCGCCCTTGTCCCCTCTGTCGGCCACAGGAGGACCTGCTTTTCAGCACGTTTCTCTCGTCGATCGTCGGTTTCACTTGCTCCGCGATAATTGCGAAATTACGCGGAATATAAATGGAAGAGATATCGAAGATAAAATGGCGAGAAGGAAAAAATTGAAAAATACAGCGCGAGACAGGTCAGATTTAGCGGGCGTATACAGAGCGGCGGGGTGGCAGGTTGGTTGAAAATAACAGGAATACCCCGCGGCGTTTCCCATGACGATAACGATAATACCGTGCTTGCCGCCGTGCAAAGTATTATACAACGTAATTATCTTATCATCCGACACGCCGGTTCCTCTGGGCTGTACGCTTCTGTAATACGCAACTGACTTGAACGGAGTGGCGAATCCACGCCGCATACCAACATCCTGGATCCGCTCCGATAGATTTTCATACTATTCCGATACTTGTTAGGGGATGCAACGAGCTCCAAGTAAAGGACCGTGGCTCATTTCGTGGAAAATTCGATTGAGATCGCGAAGATGCGCGAACCGTCGGATCTTCTTGTAGTACGTAATAAGATTCTTTATTCCATCTTCGAAGCGAGCGCGATCGTACCGGCGCGATAATCTGTTCCGACCTTTGCGAAACCACTGCGAATCGAACGCGGTGATGAATTTTCCGGAACGCGATGAAACGTGACGGACTAGAGGGGAAATTTGATGGTCGCGTGTTAGCACACGCTCGGGCAAATCTGTAAAACGGTCGATGGAAATGTCGGCAATGCTAATTGAATTTTTCCAGGTAATTGGTTGTCGCGCGCGGCGCCAACTAATTCAGCGAAAATAGAATATCTGTCGCAATCGACGACACGATTATCGCGACGTTGATGAAGTTTCGGCTAATCAAGCGCGTTCACGTCCCGCCTCGCCAACGGCGATGAATGCAAAGCAGCCCCCCATTCCTATCGAGACAATCCACGCGATCAGCTTTTATTTTTTCCTCCCTTTTTTTGTTTCAACCTTCCCCGACCTGCGCCCGCGCCGCGTCGCCTCGTCTGACCCGATAACGATACATTTACATATAAATCAGCGACGCGCTTATAATTACGTATCGTAATGCTCAATATAAATTGCAGTATATCTACATGTTGCTAGCTGTAATTGGGATCGAGCATGTATTTGCGTACATTATAATTTGTAAATTTTCCGCCCCTCCCACGCTTCACGTACACACGCACTCGTGTGCATATTGGCAGGTAATACCGGTTGCAATTACTGCGCCCTATATTTATGCAAGATTGCGCGTAAATAATGAATAAACAGGGATCGGATGGATCCTCCTGTCGCGTTCTTCGTCAAAAAGAGCCGTTTACCGGATAATGCTCGCTAATCCACGATTCAAACACGCCTTTCCAATTTACCACGTCTCTCCTCCAATTTTTCCTCGTGACGAATTCCTTATATTTACGTACTGTACTTTCGCGAAAATTCAGATCGACTACGTTCGAACGCTGTGCCGATCGCGTAGAGGTACGTAGATGCGCGAACGCCTTCGGCTAGATCGGGAGAGTTCGATTGAAAAGCCGAGTCTTTATTAGAGAAGCCGACGCGTAACACGCCGAACAACATGGTTTATTTTCGATCACCGCACTTTTTTCGATACCCCGCCCTGCTCGCAGGATGTGTCGTGTAATTTACGGATATCGGATGTTTTGACGGTTCTCGTCGTTTGTTATTTATCTCGGTGAAACTTGGTGAAACGACAATCCCGGACGATCGCGAGTGAAAGTTACACAAATTGTTGATAGAGGCTTCCGTCGAAGCATCGGACACGTTACGTTTGTCAGCAATATCAGCAATCACGTCGACGGTCGAATCGCTGTTTTCTTATCAAACAGCTCGACAGCGTGAAACATCTGGCATCGAAAAGGGTTTTTGCGTTTTCATTTAGAAACAATTTCTTCTCGTGTACACGTCAAACGGACATGCGCGCTTGACGTCGGGTAAAAATTTATTTGGCCGTTTAATCGCTAGTAATACAACCCGGTACTTCTCCGTGCTATTTACACAATTACATAAGCGTTTTTGGTTCCTCGAGAATGAATTATCAACGCAAGACGTTTCTTTCGAGAAACGCGTTCAGTGGAAAGTAGTAATTGGACTTTCTGTTCTTACGAGACCTCGGTATAAAAGTATCTGTACACAATAGTCGATCACGAGGAGACAAGCAGACGGTGCTCGATCTATAATACTTTGCCTGTTGCTCTCGCTTACATGTAAAAAAAGAAATGGCACGAAAGATGCAGAATTGCGAGATGCGATAAATAACGCACTACGAATCAGGTGTAAGTACAGGTACAGGAATTCTGGAAAACAGCGTAAGATCACCGGATGAGGTTCGCCATGGGTTCTTACTTTCCTAAGGCTTATCGGGCTAGCGTCTTACGTGCTAAGAGAGTAGGCACTTCAGCCTGGCTTTATATCTACACAGGACGTCGCGACGATCGAATTACTTCTATCTGTACAAAATAAGGCGGCACCGTTCGGACCGTTAGTCGTGTAGATCGATCTCGACTCTCTGAAGAATATCCGGCTCTGAAAAATCAAACGACTCGATTGGCTAAAATCATTTTCACCGATTCAACCGTCCGGTTGACGGTTCAAATCGGTTACTTAAACGTATACATATGTACCGTCTCTCGGTACACCGTGGTTTACCGTTTCGATTTTCCTCCATGTACAAGCTGGCTCTCTGAGAACGTCTGGTATCGGACGAGTATCTGATCCTTGGCTCTACCCTTTGAGCGGAAACGTAGGTGGGGGTGGTAAAATCGTCCGGACCGTCTTTGACAGGCGAGGTGGTCCTCCTCCTGCAGATAGCCAGCCCGATGATCACTCCGATACCGATCAGGATCAAAGCCACCGCACCTTCAATCGAAAATCTCCTTCGTTCTTACTCGTGTCGACGCCTCTGTTTACTCGAGGCAGAGAAAAAGGAGAGAGGTAGTTTCGTTTACCTGTACCTGTCAAGGCGATCACGACGATCATGTTCTCCGAGCTAGCCTTGGGTAGCGCCTTTTTCAGGTCCTCCAGAAAGAGACCGTTCCTCTCGATCTTTCCACCGATAGACTCGGCGACCCTGACGTGCTCCAACAGCGCCGGCTGGCTTCTTCCTTGACCGTTCACCGCGTACACGTACAAAGTGTAATCGAAGCCTGGCTCGAGGCCGTGCAGCTGGAAATTCGGCCTTGGATTTCTCTCTTGATACACGGTCGGCACTTCTCCGACCGTTCCTTGATCGCTCTGGGGGGCGTGGAGAGTGGGCGAATGCACCTGAACGACGGCCGGGCTCTTCGTGGCGGCTCGAACTTCCAGCAAAAAGTATTGCGGAGAACCGCCGTCTGCGCCCGGGACACAATTCACTTCCAGCGCGGTGCTCTCGTTGCGGAGGGAACAGTCGAACGGCGGCTGCGGTGGCTCTGCGAATCGTGCGCGTTTGCTCGCTCAGAAAGATCGTCTAGTTTATGAGACGACCCACTTGAAGGATGAACCCGCGACTTGGCGGTCGATAACGCCAACTTTGCGTCGATAATGCAACTTTCAAGTGGGTGGTCGAGAGAAAGAAGAGGCAAAGTTGGAAATTGGCAAGTCGCGACGCACGCGTCAAACTTTCGAAAGCTGCTCTTGCGCGGAATTCGTTCTAGTTATCAATTTCCAAGGACGCATACTTCCGGGCACGATGTGGAATATACAGGGCGTCCTTTGTCTGCCGACGTTGTTGCTCGCCCAGCAAGCCAGAGTTCCAAAGTCGGTGTCAGCGGTAGGAGTGTACTCGAGAACGCTAACGAGCCCGTTATTCTCAGCTCTGGAGTTTGGAATCGGCAACACGTCGCCCAGCGTCCCGTTGTACATCCACGAGAATCTCACCACGTCTTTCGGCACCGCGTCCACCTCGCAGCGCAACGACACCGTCTTGTGACGACCAACGGTGACTTGGCGTCTCTCGTGCCCCGCCTTGCACCTGGGTACATCTGTCCGCAGACAATGATTTACGTTAGCGGACGCAGCCGCCGGAACCACATAGAAGACACTTACATTTCATGCGAATGTAGATCGGAGGGCTGCGACCTTCTCCCACGGAATTGATCGCCTCGCACGAATACTCGCCGGTGTGAGCCAGAGTGAGCACCCTCAGCGTCAGTGTATTCGAAGCTACCAGAGTTCCCTCGGCCACGTCGTGCTTTAATCGATTGTCCTGAAACGTCACGTGCTTGGTAGTACATCTCCCGGAGAAAATCGAGGTTAAAGCTGTTTCCCTCACCTTGTGATACCAAACGACCCTGGTCGGAGGAGGGTTGCTCTCCACGTTGCATACCAGCCTCAAATCGTCACCCTCACGGAGGGTATCGAGGACGTGACCTTTAGCTAGTTCGACAGAGACGGCTGGGGGATCTGGACGCGGAAATCCAAGTGTATATACTCGAGGAGATGGTTGCGTACGATACAGCAGGGGAGGAAGAATTAAGAAACAAAAGACTCACAGGCAACGTTGAGAATTTTAGTTTGCTCGAGGACTCCGCCGGGAAATCTGGGATTTTCGGCTCTACAGGTTAATTCCTTGCCGTCGTCGTCCTTTCCGAGTGCCAGAGCCAGCTTGCTGACCGTGGAATTGCTTCTCTGCGTGGTGGACACATTCGGGTCGCCTATCACCTGTCCCCCTAATCTCCAGATGATCCTCGCCGCTGGAGAACTTCCCCAAGTTTCGCAACGAGCCGCAATCGGACGACCGGCGAAAATCTGATCCTCGCTCAGGATGATCTTTACGATCGCCGGTTTCACTATAGAGAAACGCCACCGATTACGCTTTGCTCTCTCCGCATTCCTCCTCGTAGGCTGGCGCAAAAAATTGCTAGGAGGACCCGAGCCCGACAGCTGGACTCGCAGCGTGGCGAAAATAACGGGTCGAGGGAGCCACATGCTCGCCACCCGAACTGCGTATTTTTACTTTCAACGACAATTCCACGAAATGCGACCGTCAAAGGAGTTAAGGAGGTCCGCGCGCGAATCGTTGGAATTCATCTCGCTTCCGCCGCGGGTCACTCGCTTCGAACTATATTTAAATTTCTTTCTTCGTCTACGTCGGCCGAGGTTGCAGGACATTCGGATGAATAAGAGCGATATTTCTTGCCTCGCAGGATGTCCGGCGCTTTTGTCGGTGTCGGAAGTAAGGGACAACCCTTGAAAAATACGAACAGGACTGTACGTAAGATTTATCGAGACATTTTCCAAGTTATCCACAGGCCAGGTAAAGATGCACACGAACGAACGCCCTTTAAGTAGTTCGCGGTCGCTTTTAGCACGCGTTAAGATTTAAAAGAAACGACCTTGGGGAGCGCGCACGTTCGTTCCATTTTGTTCTCACCAGATGTTACGTTCACGCGGCACTCTCGATCGGATTCTTCGAAACGTTTCGTTAGAACGAAGCAAACGAGGTTACACTCACGGTAAATATCCAGAGGTACTTCACGGACGATCGGAGCCAACATCGGTGGCGACTGTGCTCTGCACTCGAGTTTCGTGCCCCATATGGACCTGGTCACCTTGTCGATGAACAGGTGGTTCACCGTGAATTTACTCGGAGAACCAACGGAGATGGTGTCGACCACTCCGTCCAATATCTTGCCGTCCTTCCACCACGTCACCGTAGGCTTCGGTCTTCCTGGGATGAGCAACGGTACAATTAGAGGAACAGCGAAAATCTCGATTAGTTTTCGTGACACGAAGAGGGAGAGAAATTTACCCCCAGCCACCTGACAGGTAAGGGCGAGATTGTAACCTTCCAAGAAAGGACCTCCGACTCCCGTCACTTCTCGTCCTTGAGCGTCGTATATCACAGGCTTCGAGGGTTCCTCTGGGTACAGATAAAACGATGCAGACTTGCTTCGATCCAACGGTAAATTGTAATCTGGCGAAGAGGTACTCACCGACCAGTGTGAGATTCACGCGGAAATTTCTGGTTGGGGAATCGATGAAATCTACCCTGCACCTGAAGATCCCCTGGTCCTTGTAGGTAACTTTGGTGACTTTCAATTTAGCTCGGTGGCCGTCGCCGATCTGAAAGTAGGTCCTCTTACCGAGATCGTCGCTGACCGCCCAGTGAATGGCGGAGGCGAGATCTCCGCTCCTCGCGTCCAAGCTGCACACGAACAGAAGCAACGTTTCCATTTTTCTTTCTTTTCCCTGGTGTTTTCAAGAGCAAAGTCGCTACTTTGGGGGTTACCCGGTTACGCGTCCTGCCGATCCGCACGCTCGGATTCTTGGCTCGATCGACGACGAGTCAACGATCGAACGGGCTGACGTTTCCGGGAGGGGAAACGGGCTGGTAAACACCGGTGCACCCCCCCGCTGTTCAGTATTTCAGTGACTAACTCTAGCACGCGCGCGTCTATTCGTGGTGAAAAAAAGGATAGTTGGCAAGCGTGCAGTCAGCGAATTTAGATTCACCGCGAACGGTTGACCGTTACGCAATGCCGGGGAGGAAATCCTAGCGGCAACACGACGGGAAAAGAACCTACTCGCAGTCGATTTCCTCCAAATTGCGGCGCCAGTTATAAACGCCACGGACAGAAACGATTCCGCCTCTCTTCCACGATTTCCATTTTTTCTCAAAAAGGTCGCGTCGAAGGGAACGCTTTGGGCGCGAATAACCAAGCCCGTAAAAACATCGAAGCCACCTGCTTTGCGTTTGCCTCGCGTGTATTTTTTTACGATCACCCTTTGACGCGGAACAGAGTCGGCCGCCGCAGAAGGCTTCTCGAGCCCACGTGTTTCATCCTTTTCCAGGAAAATCCTTTCTACATATGTATTTCGTAACGGAACGTGATTCACGGCTGGTCACCGCCGTGCCAGGAATGTCCCGTTCCCTTCGCGAGTAAACCTACAACTCCCGGTTCGTAAATAAACCACTGGAAATGCAATGTTTACGTGTATTTGTCAGCGAGAGATAACGATGAACCGATCTATTCTGGGAAGATGGTCGGTATTAAGAAATTCCGCCCGTCGATGCCAATCCACGACGGTCTCTCGGTTTATTTACGTGACACGATCTACCTCAATTCTACTTTCGCCCCGAACGACGGACGGCACGAGAGGTACGGAAACGCGCGATAATTTCAACTAATAGACCGGCCAAGTGAGAGGGACCGCAAAGTGGCTAAGCTGCACAATAGAAGACAAGGAGGTAGGCTGCTTTCAGTGGTGATACAGAGCAACCCTGTTCCACAGGCTCGGCTTAAGATATTTCGAGATGCGATCTCAGAACAACGGCATCTACGAATATTAAAGCGTAGCCAACAAGCAGCCGCAGTGGTAACGGCACGAAGGTAGATGCTCCCTCGTAAATTGCGTAAACAGGAAGTCCACTTTGCGAAATGGACGATGAAACGAGCTCGCGATTCTTCTTCTTACGTTTCTTTACGAGAAGACGGAAAAGAGAACAGAACTGAAATAGAAAAAAATGGAAGAAAGGAAGGATGCGTTACCTGTAGAGCGGTATCCCAGCAGAATCCTTGAACCAGAGTACCATATTCACAGAGTCGGTTGGGGTCGGCGGAGTGATGTCGCATGGTAATTCAACGTCCTCGCCCTCGCTGGCCCACACCAGCTTGAGCGGCGCTGTAAGAGCGTAAGTCGTAGTAGGCCCTTGAAAAGAATTGCGCAGAAGAGGATAGGCATCGTTGTTAAGACGTTAGCGTTAGGTGGGTGGGTGGGAAGCCGACGAGAGGTTCGCGGAGCAACGAAAGTAGCAGCCCTTATTGTCGGTGACACGTAACGGTGAAGAAAGTGGTGCGGCATACCGCTCGTGTGAGAGCACAATGCACGCACCGCGTGCGTGCGACGTTTTTGGCTCGCTATTGCGCTCGTTACGCCTCGGACTCGTTGTTTCCGCCTATTCCGGGAAACGAGCCGCTATATGCGTCCGTGAGTACGTTCTTATTCGAAATAGAATTTAAGAGAATTTCTCGCTCGAGCGTAAAAGGCAAATACCGCTGGTTAAGGGCCGTTTCTCGCGTAATCGGAGATTCGATTGTTCGCGAAAGGCGAAATAGCGAGAACGACCGAGTTATCAATGGCATACCGCGGTTCTATTTCCTCCGTGGGTGGGGACTTTGTAACGAATCCGCGATAAGCGGTCCACGGTGCACACGTCACACGTTCTACGCGTCCCCGGCGTGGACGTTTTCGATTTTCCATCCGGTACAGCTTTTTCGTGTTCGCGCGGCGTAACGCGCCGCTGAAAGGCGAACGACCCAAGCTAGTTTGTCTTCTCGACAGAGCGTTTCGTCGCGGCCGCGCGCTCCAATCTGTTCGCAAGCCAGCCGCACGTAAACGCGAGTTCGATGTTGCGTAATTCTTCGCGAATTACCAAGCGGCTAACCAGATTTCGACGTTCGAGCGAAACCTGGCAAAGTTCGATGCGCTTTCGAGAGCACGTTTGTTTCTCCAGACAATACACGAGCGAAATTCTGCTTCGGTCTGATCGCGTATTGTGCTTTTCAAGAACGTACACGGAGCAGCATTTGTACCCCGAATTTTGGTCGGCGGGGCGTGAACTCGATCCAGGTCCTTCTCCAAACAGTCGTTTCGACTCGTATCTCGGAATAGAATTCCGATAGTCGAGGGAAATCGGTGAAGATTCGTGGAAAAAAAATCTGTACGTTCGGTGGTTAGGTTATGTAAATAATGGTCGATCGTGGGGTAACTCTGTTATTTTTGTATTGCGCGCTTCCGTCGACTCGTCTATTTTCGTGATCCTCCTTTCCCTCGTATCCCTTTCTTTCAGCCCTGCCTTTTTTCCCGATCCATCTTTCGCGAATCGAATCCACGAGCGTCTAAAAACGGCCGTTACCGTAATTTACGAGCCGGGAATATGACGAACGGAATAACATGGAAATATGAGTAAGCGACGCCGCCACGAGGTTCCGTGGCGTCGCTCCCAAGGCTCCACGCAACGTGGAATTAATTTACGAGTTTTTATCGGCGCCTATCCACGTCAGCCTGGCGATGTTGGTCGCCCGGCGCCCGATACCGTGCAATTTCCTGCTCTTTGTCTCCTTCCTCGAACGTATGCCTGTCTTGTTCGACGATACGGCATTCCGTCGTTTTGTCAGACACGTTCATTCATAAAGTGACGTGCCTTCGCGGGTGTTCTATCGTTCGCACGCGAACCCCGGAATATTATTTTTTATTACATTCGCAGTGGTCGTGCGTGTTATCCGGGTTTAATCTACCCTCGGTCAATTTCATTCTCGCCTACCTACTTCTGTTTCCTCTTGCCAACACCTGTTGCTCTCCTGCCCAGAAGAAGTTCGGTTTTCCAATAAAATTCCAACTGTCAGCACCTACTCTCTCCTTCGACTCGACGCTCGGTGTTCCCTTACTTGCGAGCTCACTGAAAATCTACGCACGCGTGCCCGATTAAACCTACGAAATTGTATTATTACGCGGAAGAAGAGGTTCTCGTAAATCGCGTCGACGGCATATCGATTACCACCGTGAAATATGAACGACGATAGGTTTCTACCTGGAGAAAAATGACAGCGGCGGAGGAGGAGGGTCCGCCGGAGATTGCCGCGTTGGAGGTCCCTCCGATGGCGAAATCGAGATATTTCATTGGAAGGTCTGTAATTATTTAAACCGACTCCTCCCATCCTTCCGTGCCTGCGTAGACAGACGCAGCAAGTATGCGTAAGATCGAACTTTGGTTTTCCGAGGTGGTCGGCCGCCCCGTTCAAAGGGTGCTCGGAGAAATAAAGGTCTCTCCGTTTGATCACTCTCTATGGTAATTTCATCGAGGCTGCACCCCTGTGGCTCGTCTATTTTGTTATTCAAACTTGGCCCGCGCTGCAGCCCGGCTCTTTGCCGCGCCTCGCAAAATTTTCACGTCCAAACTGATTCCTTTCTGCCTCGCCACACTCTTTGAACTTTCGCGCGCCCCGTGAATCGTGCCACGAATTTTCGACCCCGCTAAAATTCCACTGGGTGTAAATTTGTAACGCAATTAGCGCCTGAGTTTTGCGGAAAGTGTTGCTTTCGCCGCGGCTCCTACAAGCTGACGGTTAACCGTAAAGCAAACATGTAAAGATCGCGGGCGATACCTACAGGAGCGATGATGGATCGCGATGGGGGCTCTCTCTCTCCCTCCTCTATTTACCCGCTCCTTTCCAAATATTTTCGTTCGAGCGAAGGAATCGTCGGTGGATCTATTATTCGCAACAAGGACAATATATATTTTAGACTGAGGTCGGAATCTAAAGCGCGCCGAAAGGTCCTCCCCGAATTCCTTCGAACTTTGAGTCCTCTCTTCGACCGTCTGTGCCCGGTTAAAAGCTATAAACGACGCCCGAGAAAGCGCGAAGCGCATTCCTTTTCGCGCGAGGTGCACTTGGAGACATCTCCGCCATTTCACACCGTGCACCGCGTCATCTTTTCGTCAATTTTCCAAATTAACCGCGTGACGAGGAGGAGGTAGCTGCACGTGCCAGATGGAGGGAGGGATCAAAACGAAGCGGCGCCTTTTCACGCCGCCAAAAATAAGTCGCGCGAATTCTTTCGCTTCGGAAGCAAGCGTGACGAATATATCTGCCGGTGAAACTGCCCGGTCGCTTCCTAGTTTTTCTTACAAATTACCGCGAGATCGATACGTCTGCTCCCGTTACGTCTTTGATGGACCCCGTCCCGTGCAAACGAAGAATCTAAGAACCGTCTAACCTTTGTTAGATGAACTCTTTGCGGCCGAAAACCGGGTTACTGTTTTTCACTAATTTGAAGTATTAAACGTGCTACCAAACGTGCTACCAAAAAATAACTCGGACCAATAAGAATTTAAGTATCGCGGACCAAATGCCTATTTCCGTCCAGCTACGTAATTTTCGCTGCCCCCCCAAATAAACAACGAGTCTTCCTTAAAAGCATAATGCTCGATACTGTATCATAGCGAAAGACCATATATCTTTCGTTGCTCGACGTCCAGCGAAGCATCTCGTGTTCCGGCAAGTGAAGACTGATAACCAGAATGGGAACCGAGGAGAAAAACAGGAAATAAGACGTCGTTAAGGAGTATCTCTTTATTTCCTAGGAAACGTATGCGGTTGGAATTGCTGGCGGTTCTAATGCGGGCGTGCGGGTTTATTTGAATCCTTCCGGTTGCTGTCGATAGGCCCGTGCCACCTAACTTCTAACTTATTTCAAATCGGGCCGAGGTCAACGCGCTCGTTTCGTTCGAAATAAATTTCCAACCGCTTTGCAGTGCCACTTTCCTCTTAACGGGTCACCGAGAGCACGCGTGATCAATTTCCCTTGTACCTTTTACCAAGAATAACACCGAGAGTAGAAAATTTACATCTTCCTCGCAAGTCTTCTCGCAGATTTTACGGTGGTCTCGCGTTTAAAGGCGAAGCGCAAACGTACCTTTGTCCTGCGATAAAGACGATTCGACGATAGCCGCGTCTGCTCGAGGTGGTCGAAGTAGTAGTAGCAAACTTGTCAGAAACACGTGGCCTAACGTGCACCGCATCTCGAACCGGCAGCCGAGAATCAGGTGTTCGAATTGGCGCGCGAATCACTGTCACGTCCGATCGACACCGTAGAGACATTCGATCGCGTGCGCGCGATCCAGCAGTTTCCGCGCCGTTCCCTCGATAGCAACGCGATCAACGACAATTTCTCCAGCAATATTTTAAGTCGCGATTACTCGACGTCACTACACTCTCGACAGATCGGCCGCGGACCGACAACACGAGACACATTCTCGATACCTCGCTTACGTTGCGACGATCGATCCTTCTCTCGGGGTCTCTCGCGTTCGAAATCTAAACGGTACAACGGTATTTCTATCGGCGAAGCTAGAAAGTTTCGAAGCTCTTCGAAGTTCTGTCGTCCTTTGTGAGAAAGTCGGTCCAAGCCGTCACGCGAACATCCTCTCCTGTCGCTCTTGTTTTTTTCTCTGATCGACGCTAGGCGCTGCGGTCACACGCGCTTGTTATTATACATGTAGTCGGAGCACGTTGCGCCGAAACGAAATCTCTCGGCGAAACAAAACGAGCCGACGTTTTTTCGCATTTCACCGACACTCGAATCCGTCCGTGCCTCGGCTGCTTTTCACAAATTCTTCTCCTCTCAGCCGCTATCCTTTAGAAATTCCCCTCGCTTTGTCAGAATTTTTGTCGCGAGAAGAAGATCGTGTCTTGTTCCTTCTCCCGTCGTTCCTTCCAAACGCCCCCGAACAATTTCAACTTTGATCTGCCGTTCAAAACCACTCCAACCTTTCCTTTTTCTCCTCCTGTCCCGCGTGTCTTTGCCTTTGCTCTCCGCGTCTGTTATTCTTGGGCGGCCGCTTCTTTTCCCGCGTTGCCCGGTTTAAATTAGATCTGCGATCAGGTGGCTCGATCGCGTTCCCCTTCTCAATCTTCTCGTTGCATTTCTATCATCTTCGAAGCGATCTCGTTCGATATGCTAACGATATCGTTGGGGGAATTGGATACTGCACTCCTGTTCGAGTCGAATAGCGGCGGCGGAAGCACTTTCGGAACGTGAACAACGCGAATAACGCGGCGAGGATAAAAAGGAAGGACGAGAAGAGTTGGAAACGTAGAAGAGAGGGGAAGAGAAAAGGGGAAAAGACGGTTGGCTGGTGGCCGATCGTGGCCGTTCTTCGGAATCGTCGAGGCCCGGCGAAACGTTCGTAGATCGTCGTCGACGGCAGAGACTGCCACGGAACTAAAACCAAAACCGAAGACACGCGTGTAGTTGCCCCCACTCGCGCACCCTCCTCGTGTGGCACACGTCCGTTTAACCCGGCCCCGAGGACACGCAGTTCAGCACGCACACGCGCTCGCCTAACGACTCCCCCTCTCTCTCTCCTCCTAATGCATTTTAACGCGCGTGAAAGCGTGGTGCACGGAGATGCACCGTGATGCATTCGTGCAAATGACGCGAAGCAAAATTCTCTCGGAGCTGCCTCGAAGCCCCATTTCCATCGTAATTGCTACCCTTCCCTTCTCTCGCCCTCTCCTTTATTCCCGGCCATTTATAATTTCATATTTCATCCGAGTTTTATCAGCTTCTCGGATGTATCGAGTAAAACGTGAATGATATTACGGTTTGCGTACAAACACACACGGTGCGTATTACCGCGTGGCAAAGTACACGCGCAACGGCAACTTGGGGAGGCTGGAAACGCATGCGTTCCGCTCCGCTGCGTGTCCCTGTCTCTCTGGTTGACTTGGAATAGGAAGGGGACGGAACCGAGTTTGGCTTGGTGGAATAAACGCGGGGTGAGTTTCTGGCGTATCATCGTACAGACGATTACGCGAGCGTAGGGGGACTGGAAATGCTATAAGCGTGTTCATCGAGGGTGGAGTCACCGTTTCCTGAAAGGACACAAACTCGTCGCTCCAATAGGTTCGTTCAGTTTGATGGATTGTTCCAACGATCCTGCTCGTCCTCTGCGTCACTCGTTCCTTTCTATTAATTTTTCTCTCCAACGTTTTTCCTCTTTCGCTTTCCGGATCAATGAAAACACGCGTCTCTGTAAGCGAGCTGATACGAAAACAAACTTCACCGGGGGTTTGCGTTCCCTCTGATCGCGGGTATTTTAAACGAGATTCCGATTCCAAGTTCAACAATATTTCCAGTAATTTACGAGATCGACGCTCGCGGGTGAAGCTTTGTTCCCGCGTGTATTTACCTTCAACTTTTTTCTGTTTCGTAAGCAGAGGCTGTGTTACTGTGGCCGGTAGAGAGGCATTATACGCACGGTGTTTCTAATGTCGCCGCACGGTTCGCGGCGAATCTATTTTCGGCAACCTCGCGTTTCCCTCCCGTTGGATACCTACACCCTCTTTTTCACCGCTCCGACCACACACGCGCGCGCGCATGCACACCCACGTGAATATACGTATCTGGAATCGAGATTCGGCGGCAAAAACACCGGACAAATCCTGAATTCTTTGCCTCTTTGCTGTCACGCGCATGGAAAAGTAAGGAGAAAATAAG
The DNA here is from genome assembly GCF_001263275.1 of Habropoda laboriosa. Classification (NCBI taxonomy): domain Eukaryota; kingdom Metazoa; phylum Arthropoda; class Insecta; order Hymenoptera; family Apidae; genus Habropoda; species Habropoda laboriosa. The sequence continues at coordinate 699,811 of NW_017100225.1, read as the reverse complement.
AAGGTGAAAGAAGAAGAGAGTAGAGAGAGATTGGCTATTCGAGTTTCGAACGAGCAGCGCAAAAAACCAGGGTGGAGAAAAGGAGAGAGAGAAAGAAAGAGGGCAGCGCCGTTTATCAAGCTGGGCGTAAAATCAGTCGCGGATCGTGTATACTCGCGTTGGCTGGCCGCTTAAACGGTCGAATCTAGTACGGTCGCGTTCATTCGTCGGCGAGAATCTCGTCGAACTTTAACCACTTGGTTAGGTACTATTGAACGCGGTCGGTGTATGCTCGAGCACTCTGCCAACCACTCGAAACTTTTGCTACCCGGTGTACGTGTTTATTTTTCGCCGTGCGTCGCTCTTCCCTCTTTAAACTAAACAATTTCACCACTTTGTTGCTAGTTCCTTTTTCACCGGGTCCGCTTCTCGAGTGTCGCCGCGGCGCCTCCGGCCAACGTCCCTACTTTACGCGCCGCTAATAGACACGGCTAGCTAGTGTTCGTAATTCGATTGGATGCGCCGGGGGGGGATTCAATTAGCAACGCTATCCCAAAAACCGTTTCCCTCCTATACGACAAAAGGACCGTCCGAAAAAGCCTAGTCACGTGCGTCTTATCTGGTGCGAGAGTCCGTCGACAGGATTTGCCGAACCGGTCGAAATACTTCGGTTGTATCCAGCAGAATTTTCCGGGTATTTCTCTTGGAGCGTTGATCGCAGCTGCCGTTAAAGCCACCACCCCTCCGTGATCGAGCGCAGAATTCCTCGTCTCGTGGACGCGGTCGAGGGAGAGCTTGTATACGGGGTGGCGTCGACGCGCGGCCACATTACTCCCTATCCCTCCGCGTGTATCTCGAATTCGGCGCGAACGAATGCGGTGGAGAAATAGCAGATCGATATCTAGCATCCCTCCGGTGGATGGGATAAAGTACGTCAGCCTCAGCCCTTGCAGGGCATAAATAATAGAATTTATATAGAAGAGACGTAATTGTCTCGAATTACCGCGAAATTTACGAGGTCCCGTAGGTGGTCCTTAAACGACGCCATAGTGGCTTCAGCCTCGATCAATTCGAATAAGGTTATTTGGAAAAGCGTTTAAGCTGGATGTGACACGTGGGCAGGATGTGTCGGTGCTTAAACGGCTGGCGAGATAAATTCCGCGCCCTGTCCACCGTGTGTCATAACACGGTTTTCCACCACGGACAAATACGAGCTTCGATATTTTTTAATTAGCCGTTAACCTCGGGATAGGTTTATGGGCACGCGTACGCCTCGGGCATCCTTGATTTCCTACGAGATAAATCGACCGCATGCGGGCCACGAATACGATACTTCCGGTCAGACTCGCCTCGTCTCCAATCTTTGTGAATTAAGATTTCCAACGCCCTCGCGTCCTCCCCTTCCCATTCGTCCCGCGATCCACAACCTTGCGGCTAATTTTGATCGAGCTGTTCGATTTAGAAAATTAGCAAACACGTCGTGGTTTGCATTTTGCAAGTAACCCAGTTTCGCGGCAGACTCGACTGGACGCTCGTTGCCTGTCCACGATCGAACAGTTTCACTTATCGGCGACTGGTTGAAACGCACACGCCTACCTCGGGCGTGTACCTACCGGCCGAAACGAATCAACGCTAACGAGAATCGTTCGATATTAATCCGAATGGAACGATACGGAACGACACGCGGCTCGTTTCCCTGCCATTAATATTTATACACGACTGTTCCTGTATACTTGGAGGCAGCTGCATTAACCGTATAAACGCACCTCGCCCGAATTTACATTTCGTCCGTATAAATCGGTTTCGAAAATTAAACTCAACTCCCGACACTTTTGCAACCTTTCATTATTTTTCCCGGGAAATATGCCCGTTCGAGCACCGTTCGAGGAAGTCGAGTCACCCCTCGTGGCTTATCGATCGAGTGAGTCTCCGGGCCTATGATCCATCGGTGGTTCCAGTGTGGGAGGATGAGTCACGCCTGGCCTATCGTGACGCACCGTATTACTGTTATAGTGTTTTCGCGTGGCCACTGTAATTTACGAGGTCCTAGGTTTTTCCCGCACCCTTCGGCAGCGCTGCCCTTCTGCGACCGAGTTACGACTCTCTCGCGAACGAATCGTCAGAAATCCCAGAACGGTGCCCCATATGGAATCATATAGTCCGCCAGCCGTATAGGAAACATTTGTTAATACCCAAGGGAACTAGCGCGCTTCCTAGGGCTGAGGTCGTACTGGTTTGTTTCTTCGTTCGGGAACTAGTTGTCCCACATTTCGAAGAAAGACTCGTCTATTTGTTCATTTTCCGAATAAATTGGTGTTTAGCTGCGTTATTACTAACGCCCTTTCCCCAGCTTGCGCGATCGAAATTCTTTGCCGAGTAAACACGATCGTTTACTTAATACGCTGTTAAATGCTTGGAACGTTTTATTTAAAATCGATTCGCGTTGCTGCAACAGGAGTTCAAAGGAACGAGTGAACGAGTAAACAAAAGATGGAGGAGCGGCGTGCAAGTTTGACAGGAAGCGTCGAATAAAACGGCGCTTTGTCGGCGAAAGTAACCTAATGCATCGATAAATTTCGAAACCGACACGCGTCTCGGATTCTGTCACATTTCTCGCAGGCTCGTTCGTTCGCACTTGGCGGCGATCTATTTTTTCGATTTCGTTAAATAAAGGGGGGCGTTGTAAACGGAACGATACGATCGGAGGAAACGCGAAGGAGGGAAAGCTAATTGACCGGATGCCAGAAAAATTCCTGACCGGGGAAAAAAACTGTGCCATGGGAGAATTGAATTTCAATAGAAGCGGCACGGCGGCGATGATTCCCTTGGCGGGAATTAAAGTGCGCGCTAATGAGGTCGCGTTAGGACAGGGGGCGGGGATCAGCGTCGCATCTGTACGGATTCCTCTTGAATGGAAATGGAATAATTTTCGTATGCGCACGATCCACGGTTACCGATGCACGAGCTCGAGTGCTCTGAAATTATTACGGCAAGATTATGTGAAACGGAATGGAAGGCAGGAACGAGGGGCGAGAGAAAAAGAAGGAAAGGGAAGGGAGTGGAAGGAAGGAAAAAAAGGTGGGCGGCGAGAAAGAGGAAGGAGAGGATGCCGCCTCCTCTCTCTGACGTTCTGGCGCCAAGAATTCGACATTCCCGAATTCTTCGAGTTTTTCGAGGAGATATTGGCATTCTTTTCGCGTTCTAGTTACGTGTCTCGTCACCGTGACTAAGTTCGAGCCATAGCGAAGGAATTTATTATTATTCCCACGGTTCGACGGACGAAGACCAAGCTCTCGATGTCGCGGGCGCTCGGTGGCAACATTTTACTATAAAACTCGTCCAACGATGAAGAGAAAACGGCCGTAGAGTTCCCGGTAGCAGGGATATTAAACGAAATATTATGCAATTGCCGCGCGTGAAGCACGGAGGAAGGGTGAGCAGCGAGAGCTCGGTGCCCGTTTACGCCTCGCTTCCCTCCACGAGCATCTCGCGAGCCAAAGAGGGAGCCGAAGAGACTAAAAGGAGCAGGTTGAAGTCGAAGAGAAGCGGAGCAGAGGAATGTCGCGATTTTATACCGGCGTTGGACAAAACATTTCCCAGTGGCCTCGCCAAAATAGAGGCATGCACCTGTCCCACCAGAAAACGAACATTTCTCTCCTCGTATCTCTTCGTCTCCATCTCGCGATCCTCCTCTCTTCCTTCGCCTCTGTCTCCCGCGGCTTAGTTGGCTCATCTTTCTCTTCCTTTCCCCTTCTCTCTTTTCGTTTCTTCGATGCGCAGCATTTGTCCGCTTTTCCTCATTTCCACTCGCTCCAATTCTTTTCTCCCTCTCTGGCTGCTTCTGCGCCACGAGATTTCTCTGTATTCAAAGATTCCCCGTTTGGTTCTCACGACTCCTAGTTTTCTTCAGCTCGCCTTCTCGTCTCTCCCCCTTTTCTCTTTCACGCCAGGCTTCTTGTTGCTCGCGTGTACATATGTGTATACGCGATACATAACGCTATTTCCGTCAGGCCACGGTGAAAACGTCGTAAGTCACTTAATGCTAGCTGGACCTAATGCCACTGGAGCCTTCGCGTATCAAAGGGCGCGGTTTTAACGAGCACGGGAACAGTGCTGCATTGTGCGAACCGATAAACTGTTGCCCACTTTATTCCACGTGCTTACGACGTTTTCCATATCCAATTTTATGTACACAGAGATCGGACTTACTTGCACCGTGACTACTACAAATATGTAAATACTTTATTCGAATTCTTCTGAAATACTCGAAGCAACTTTATAATTGCTCAGCCTCAGAGAGACAAGTTTGCCCGAAAGTATGATTTACCCGTGGACCCCACGTTTCACGCCCGAACACAATTGGCCGGAGGGACAAGGAGGGAGCGAGAGGAGAGGTTCGTGCGGGACAAACACGCGCGTTTCTTCTTTTCTACTGGAAGAGAAATTTCTTCGCATCGGGCCGGGACAAGCTATAATATATAATAAGCTTTTGTTTGACAGAGAACACTCCAGTCACTTTAGAAACTTCTCCTCCTGTGGCGCGTCTCGTGGGAATGCTTCCGCTCCTCTCCGGCCCCTTTGTCCCTCTGTGGACTGCGCCCAGCCGATAGGCCGTTTTTCTTGGACGAGCTGGCGTTGGTGGAACGGTAGATCAGTCAAAACAGTATCATGTGGCATGGATCTGTCCATCTCTCGTTGGGCAAGAGGAGGAAGAAGAGAAAGAGCTCGTCTCGATTTCCGTTCGCAGCAGAATTCGGGGATAAAAATGATGCTTTCTCCGGCGAACGGGGAAACGCGTGTCACTGAAATTTGAAGCATTCCCAGGTTGCAATGCGGAGCATCTAGGTCGAGCCGTTCGTAGAAGCGCTCGGTTGTTGCTGCAAGGTTTCGGAAGCGAAGGTCGCACCGGCAAAATTTCGTTTAATGGCAGTTTCTTCCTTGGCCGATTTGGTAGAAGAGTAGGACAGAAAGGAACGAAGGGGAGTTCGAACTGGATGCAAAGTGCGAGGGGATCGGAGAATGCATCGGCATCCAAATATAAACGAGTAAACGGTTCGGTCTACGAGCCGTCTGGTTATTTATCCCGCTTTTCCGAGATTATCCCGGGAGCCCTTGGCAGACGGTTCCGTTTGTTTCGCAGAGCCCTGACGTTGCTTTGGAAAAGAGAGATGGCCAGGCGATTTTACTTTCATGAGCTTGCACATGTCTTCTACGGCCTTGTTCGCCTCTTTCGCCTCTTTCGCCTCTTTCGAAATACTAAACGCGCTACTCTATCGTCCCTGCTATCTATTGAAATTGTAATAAGACGCTTAACGTTATCTCGTACACTCGTTGAGAATTTGCTTAGGTAAGCAAATTTACGAAAGGAAGAAGCATCGAGAGGTAGCACGCGAAACGGCGTCTTAATGTTTCCCTCGAAACCGCGTAATTATTAAAGTTGTTGAGGAGTTAAGTAGCCGCATCCATTACAGGAAGGCGTTCTCCAACGACGATATAACTCGTCTTTCCCGCTTAACAGGTACGGAGGGTGCACTTTATCCGCCGTAAAGTCTGCATGTGAGATATTGGATTCGAAAAGAGGTTTAGACGGTCGCAATACCATTTACGCGAGTGCCGGCACGTAGCTTGGGAGCCCACGGAAGGTAAGGTTAGTTATAAATACATCCTGTTCAGAAATAGATGTCGGACTGTTGCAACTACGCGAACCACGAATCGTTCGCCGGATATTCGGACAATTTGCCGGAATCGGTCCCGTTTTTCGACGGAACGGACTCTCCCGCGATATTCGCTTTATAAACCGCCTTTCTCGCGATGCGTCATCCTTCCCCTCTTTGTGCGTTCATTTTCCCCGGCAACTTTCGACGAATAACCCCGCGAGATTATCCACGAGTATTGTTTTTCATGGGCGGCCGCTTTAACGCCGACAACGTCCATCAGAAGGTTCGTAAAAAGCTTTTAGTGCTGAGAATTTTTTCTTTACGACAGCCACTCGTACTCGCGCGGCCTAGATACCTTTTTCACTGCTCGATGCACGTTTCCAGCTGTGCGACGTGGACCACTCGGCGTATAAATCAAAAACGCTTCTCTCGTGCCGCCCGTGAGCTCGGACTCGCGCCGGGTTACTTTTCCAATTATGGCTGAACGTGTGTGAAATCTGTTGTAAACGGAGGAAAAGAAACAATCAGCTGCTAGTCGCTCCGTTACGGACGCGCAACGATTTCACGCGCCTAACGTCGGAACAAGATTCGAATCGTTTCGAACAACGTGAACGGGGCTTAATTTTTATTTCTTCGCCGTATACTAGGTGGCATCTCGTGAAAGAGAACCAGGAATGAAAACAGTTTACGTTGATCTCTCTGTACTGGCAGTAGGTAAAACAGATTGATCTATATTTTGTTCGCAAGGAATATTTCGTTATTTCGAATTCTGCCAGTTGTTTAAATAAAAAGGTAAACGTACGTTAAGTTGTAGAAATGTCGCGTTAGAAAATCAACTTGTTACTCTTCTGAAAAGTGTTACCGACACATCGTAACGGAAACGTTGCCTTTCGACGGTGAATCCCGTTTCCTCTTCGTCTCACTTGCCGAATATTGCTAACGCAGTTGTTTCTGCGTTACTTGGCGAGATTTCGCGTGAAATAGTGTGATATTTATGCAAGTTAGCAAATGCGCAACTCGTTGAACCGCAAGGAAAGCGATATCGTATCTGCGACCGTGATAAAATAAACAATACTTTTGCATTTACGCGTGATATTTATCTGCGAGACGATTTAGTCGCGACTACTTCATTTGAAAACCTCCCTGCCCTGTACGGGAGAATATTTCCGAAAGTTTTATGGAAAATTAAAGCGTAGAAATGGGATAATTGTCTGTGTCGAAGCCACGTGGAGCCTCATTCTTCGCAAGATATTCCTTGTTTTCTTGGCAAACGCGAAGCAAAGTTGATTCATGCGGACGTCCAACTCTTCTTTGCCTACGTTTTTCACATTTCTTGGACTTGGCTGTAGCCGGCAGCAATGTAAACCGGAAAGGTGGTTAAAAATTTTCAGTCGCTAGTGCTTGGCGCATTCTCTAATCTATAATGCACAGGTTCCTTATCAAATGTCCTTGTGCATTTGCAACCAGTAGATCGCAACAGTTTTCAGGATAATTAGCGCTGACGCAGCTGCTTGCGCAAAACGCGATGCGAATGCAAGCGAAGAGCCGCGAGCCAAGTTGGGAGGAAAAAATGTCATGGTTTTTTATTCGTCGAGGAACGCGACACGGCAAAGATGAGATGGCGTTTGCGCAATTAGCATGTAGGAACCGGAAGACGCGAACGTCAAGGAAATCGACTCTTTCGATAAATATCGTACGCGTAACGACTGACAACCTCTTCCCCCTCCGTGCACAGCCTGCATAATTATTTTCACGAGCACGCTTTTTGCATCGTATTTCCGAGAATCGAATCGCGTTCCGTGATTCTTATTTACGCAGTTGGTTGACAACCTCCAGTCGAACGACGACGCCAGGGTTCTTCCGCACGACCGTGCCGTCGAAGACGAATCGCTGCCTCGTCACGATTACTCAATTACATTGTTCAGAAACGAGTTGCAACTCTTTGCGTCGTACCATTCCGTTTCTCGCACATGTCCGCGCCAGAAAAACGAACGAAAGAAGGTTACTCACGTTCGACAGGTAGGTATAGGCACGAGGAAGTTGAGGTGTGCCATCGTGCAGACTCGTCGAGAATTCATTTTTTCCACCTTCAAGGTTATCTTCGCTAACGAGTCTCCGTTTGTATTCCGGCCGACTTTCTACTTCACGTGCTGCATTTCGTGTCCTCCGGCGGTGTACGTTTACACGGAGAGGACCGCGTTGTCGTCGTTATTGCGCTCGAGACATAACATCGAAGCTCAACGTACTAACCGACGATGAATCACGTATTTAGCTATACGCGACGCTCCTTGTACCTTCTATCGCTCTATTTGTTTACATTTGAATAACACGGCCGTGTGATTTCTGGGAACTTTCGTAACGCTCCTAATCGAAATACCAGCCGACCTTCGGTTTCCGTACACACTCGTATGTAGATACGGAACGATTTCGGCTGAGATATCGAAACGTGTCGCGTTTACGAGCGTTAATCAGAGCTCATCCTGGGAATTCCATTTGCAGGAGGGCCCAGAGGAGCGAAATAGCGTTGTCAATTTCCGGTGCTTTGTTATTCGCGGCCACGTTGGTCCGTTTAATTTCCGTTCGCCCAGCTTGACCGGTCTGGTCAGCTCGCTGGTCCGAGCCGATGGCCAAGAAAAAAGGGAAGAAGGCTTTGCGAGAAGGAGCAAGTAGAAAGCGACAAAGGCTGGTGCGCGATTCCCCGCGAACGTGATCTATCGTCTCCGCATCGATTTCATGAATCTACAGAATCCCTTCCACGCCTGGCTCACTTTTCTCCCGCATTCCCCACCAGGGGGACTAGACTCTCCCCCGGGAAGGGGAATCTATTTAAAGTGAACTTTGACGAATGGCCGGCCGTAGCAACTCTCAGTCGAGAGTCGGACTTGGACCTGATTAGACCGAGCGAGGACAGCCGCAGGGACCTGTTTGCCCAGAGAATCTTCTTCTCCGCGAGGACACCACACACACGCGCGCGCACACTTTCACCGAAAGACCATGCTGAGGGGAACGATTTTCGTTTTCGCGGCTCTGATCGTGATCGCCGCTGCTACCGAAGTCAACGATTGTGGCTCTGGTGCGTATCTCCTTTGTTCTCCAATTCGCGTTCTCGGCAAACCGTGTCGTTTTCCACAGTTGTGGTACAAGGTCCAACTTATCCACTGATTCATCCAGCGTATCTTCTTCACTTGTGTATCTTTACGTAATGTTTACGGCCACGAATTATCGCGTAACTCGAATAGACAACGTTTCAGCGGCGAAAGTGCTCCTCGAAGGGATTCTGCACACAAATTGTACCGCGTTTTCATCGCCGTGTGCATTACGTTGATATCGATCGAACCGATTATCCGCCGGCAAGGCGGGGAAACTCGGTTTATCGTCGTCGAGCCGCGGAAAACCGGTCGCCTGGTCATACATATGTATTCCTGGAGATCGGAGATAAGAGTCGTCTAATTATGTAACACGGTTCGACTTTGAGCGACGAAATGTTTGCAGGAGCGAAATTCGAAGATGCTAATCGGGTTAGGATATCTGGCTGCAGCGTGCCGCCGTGCAAACTGAAACGCAGGACGAAGGCATCGGTCGAGCAGAAGTTCGTGCCCGATCAAGATTGCGACAACATTGTGAACTCGGTGAACGCCGCTGTTCTCGGTGTACCGTTGCCTTTCGTCGGCGTAGACGGGACTAGCGCGTGCGAAAACCTTTTCAACGCGGACGGAACTTCGGCTGGCTGCACGCTGAAAAAAGGCGTAGAGTATACCTACAAGCGAGAGTTCCCCATCCTTCAGATCTATCCAACGGTAAGAATTTTCGTTTACTTCTTCGCCAGATTCCGCGCAAGTTTGCTCGAGCAACGATTCCTCGTCGAGGCTATGGTAATTAAAAGAAAAAACAATGAAACCACAGATCTCGATGGTGATACACTACGAGTTGGTGCAAGGCAATCACACGATCACGTGCTTCGAGGTCCCGGCGAAGATCACCAACTGAGAGGAGCTGCTCGTATTTTCTGGAAGACTATTTGAACGTTCCAGAATTGACGAAGCTGTGCCTCCGTATGCAAAAATTTCTGTAAACAATAAGAGAATCGGCGCGGGAGAGCGATCTTGCCCGAACAGAACGGCTCCCGTTTAGTCTGTCCGCGAACGAGCTTAATCAGTATACATATGTATAGTTGTACGCACGTATTTGTAATTGTTAATAAAAGCTTTTGTACAATTTGATCTGCGGCGCGGCGCATTTATCTCCGCGACGATCTTTCTCAACCAACTTTTCTCCTATCGCGACCGACGTGCTTCTATTTTTAAATGTTTTTACGTTCCCAGAATTATGAATAAAGTTGTATCGCGTGAAAAAGGTCAACGACATTGCGATAAGCGGCGAGTAAACGCGGGAAAACGCGAGATGGATCGAAAGTCGAACGTGCGTCGATAATGTAGAGAACCGGGTTGCTACATGTTGACAGCTACCGCCGCGAGCGGGTAGCAAGGAAAATAGTTTCGCGGCGTCGTACGAACGACGATATACGTCGATACGAACAGTGAAATAACGGAAACGTCTGTTGCGCCTCTTTCCGGATAAAAAATCGCTCGGTGAAAAGTGCAGGAAGGTTGATAACTCTCGTAAACACTTCTGCGATAGATAACATTTTCGTCTGGATGGGGGAGAGAGGACCGGGGTAGGGAAAATGCGTCGCGATGATCCGGACAAATCGTCGAAACGTGCTGCAACACGTTGCACTCCGCGATAAATCTTTTTACATAGATTATATCCTCGTAAAAAATTGCTCTCGGTCCACGATTCTCCTGTGCTCTCTCTGCGTCTGGCTGGGAAATTTGACGAAAAATCGAACGTAACCTCGATAACGAGTCGCAGGCACGCGGTGTTTACAACGACTTTCATAAATTCTCATCGCTGCGAACGATCTGTTTTCCCTACCTGGTTATTTTCCTCGCGTCGTATCTCATCGCGAATTACAAAAGTAAATTACAACGGCCGACTGATCGATAACATCTCCGTTAATAATTCAATTACAAACCGCCGTAACGATTATGCAGACGACGGTTGGTACTTCGTTTCTTCGTTCGTCCCCCCCCCCCCCACTGTACCCGTAAACTGGTTCGAACCTGTCAGTGCGTCGCGGATAGTTTCGGCTTGCGAACCCAGTGGAAGAGCAACTGGTCATTTTCGGAAATCGCGAGGTAAGTACTCGCAGAAACTTTGGTACGTCGAGGTTTTTCCGAAGATCGAGTAAACGTTAGGGTGTTGCGTGAAGGAAAATTGTAGTTTAATCTCGAGCACGAATCGCACCACGAAACCGAAAACGTTTTTCAGCATGTCGCGCGATCGGCGAGTTTAATGGTCGCTTTAATAGCGGACTTCTGCGTAATGTCGCTTGCCCGCGATCTAGGCTCGAAAAGTCGCGATTTTCGCGCGACGTTAACGTTCGTGCTGACCGCGATGTCACGTAATCCCACGCTGCATTCCAATTAAACGTGATTTTTCACGGCACGTTTTTACTCGTTCCTCTCTCGCCCGCCGTAGCATCGTGGCGCTTTCGAACTGGACTCGATTTAAAATTGCGAATAATCTTACACGGAGTTTGCGTAGACGTAGGAATTACACAGTTTGCGCGGAGTGAAAGTAGCGAGATTTAATCGTGAAATTTTCAGTAGGTGTACATTACGTCCTAACGTAAATATAGGTTAGGCGTAGCCGAGCTTGTTCCGTTACATCGTTTAGAGAATAAAAGTGAAACGTGAAATATTGATGGGTTCTGTAGCGTACGGAAAACGGAGGATGGAAGGACGAGAGGGATGCAGATTTAATTTGGTAGGAAGAGAACGAAGGCGTATAGGTGGCGAAGGAGAACAGACGCGTCTCTACGTACGGCGTGCAAAGGGTTGGATTCGGTTATTAATCCTTTGTCGACAGGTTCCTTTATCGAAGCTAGCTCGCTAGCCACTGGTAACGAGTAAAGTCATTACCCCGAAAAGAGAGAGGGCGGGCAGTTTTCGTAGCGGAGAAACCCTTTCGCGTTTTTACACGTACAGACGCGATCGTGGCGAGGCTCGACACACGTGTGCGCAGCCCCGAGTAAGCCATTCCCTCGTCGAAAAGATAG
>NW_017100225.1:651888-687990 GCF_001263275.1 Habropoda laboriosa | reverse complement strand
GAGCTTTTAAGATGACCATGATCCGTGACACCAGTCAGAGAGCATCTGCTACCTCATCCGCCTCTTTCGCCCGGAGGTCTCTCACCCCATTTCGATCTCCTCCCCGTCTTCCCTCCGAACCCCCGCTTCCAGCACTCTTAAACCACTATAAACCGTCTTCGACACTGAACAGAAAGCAAACACTCGGCCACGGACGTGTATTGTAGCATCTGTAATAGTAAACGCGCGGCTGCCGAAACCTTTGTTCGACTCGAGACCAACTTTGTTTTGCTTTGTTTAAACTGGAGGATGGTTGTTGAGGGAAAGCTGCCCTGATTATTGTTCCATTCGTGCCACTTTTCAACACGCGGTGGAGAAACGTAGGTACGTGTAGGTGGGAGAGACGGAATATTTACGCACGGGAAATCGATCGTCGGTTATCGAATCGAGGAAATATTCTATTCGAAAAGAAAACACGGGTCTGTACACATTGCTACGGCTTCCGTGTACAAAGTACCTATCGCGATTGTTTTCGGAGATGTACGAGTACACGGACGTGCCACCCACCACAGTTGTTTGCCGGGGTTCTCGCGATCGACCGGTATCGAGTTGGCGAATAAATCGAATTTTCTTTACGGTCGTACAATTGATAACGCGTACAAGGCGGCGAAATACTTGCTTTCAGAGCCCTCGAAGAAGATCCAGCGAGCGAAAGAACCCGGAGGCACGGAGCATCTCTGATTCGCCATGTGCGTATTATCGGAATGCACGGTCCTTTCGCGTACGACAAACATCCCTCTCTGGTTTAGGATCGGGGGGGTATGCACGGTGTACACGTCGAGTCCCTTTCGTCCCACCCGGGGCTTTTCCTCCGACACCTCCACCTCCACCTCCTCGGGAGGCTTTGCAGGCTGCGCGTCCGTCGCCGCGCCGTTTGCTCGTCTTCTCCGTCAGTGTGCCGTCCGCCGTCGGTCGAGGACCACGTGTATCTGCGTCGCGTCGACCTGCGCCGTCGGGCTACCCTTCGCGCGCCTTCTGCACCCCCTCTCTTCCTCCCCCGAATCAACGAAAAATTCCGCGAGCCGACCGCACGCGGGGATAGCTGCCGTTCCGTTCCGTCGTTTACCGCCTCCGCTGGAACAGGGTGAAGTGAGAGAACACGCTGGCAGACGCGTCGCGCACGTGTCCAAATCTCCTGCCTGTTCCCGAAGATAGGGAGGGAAGGGTAGATTTTCGTGGAACTTTTCGCGGAGAGTAATCCCGTGGTCCGCGGACGATCGCGCGGAAAAGCGCGCCAAGTGGAGGACAACCGTGTTCGGTCCAAGAGTCGATCCCCACGCCAGTTGGATTACAGGACTACGGTGACGATCGAGTGATCCAGTGACAGTTGTGCCCTCGCCGAATCTTCGCGGAGATCGATCTCGGAGAATACGCGGCCATTGGCGTGATTGCAGGCCCCCCTCCTTGCTTGGACCTATTCCAGGCAAACCGAAAATCTGTGGTGACCCGACGTGATCCAGCATCTCCGCAGTGCTTGGTTTTTCTCTTTTCATTGTCCCCTCGGATCACCGGCTGAGGTCAACGAACGAATGGTTAATCGGAATTGACATTTACCGGTCGAAATGGCTCGCTGGAAAAGCCACGATACGGTGTCGCTCCCTTTTCTAACCGTTCTCGCGGGCTTTAAGTTGGAAAATACCTGTCGGAGTAGCTGCTCCGGAAGTTTCTCGCCCCTCGTTCGTTCAACCACGGAGGAGTGGATCTTCCTTTAAGGAGCAGGAGGATCTGTGGAGGACATCGTGACCGGGGAGCGAGGTTATTTTCCGAACGAGGTTGGCCGGCGGCGCGGCGCGGCGCGGTGAATTCTGCGGCCTCGGTGGACATACCATGGTCACCGGTGATTGCGGGTATCATGCTCGTCGTTGCAGGTTATTGGCGGCAGTGGCGCGCGGTTAGGTCGAAAGTGCGGCAGGTTTTCTAGCGGTGCGGAGGCCAGTACGCGTGTCCAACGGTTTAATAACGTCCGTAGAGTGGATGAAAAGGTGGAGGAAAAGGGAAGGGACAAGGGGGTTGTGGTAACGCGGCCGGTCGACTTTAATTAGTGTTTAACCAGAGAGGACGATGTTATAGCTGCGTCGTAGACTGGAAGCACGCGCGACGCGATCGTTACACGTTACTGTACAATCGCACGTTTGTTTTTGAAGAAAAGGTCGCGCGTCTTTCGATGAAATCGCCTATGGTGCGTGACTGGACGACGGCAGTCGGTTACTATGATCGCGGAAGACGCGGAGACACCCGAAGAGAGACTCAGTGTGGGAATGGTCGCGAGTGAATCGGGTACTGCGTGAAGATGACTCATGTAACGGCTCGGCGATATAGGAACGACGCCATTCTCGTGGTTTGCTTCGCCTCCAAGTGAGCCGAACGAATTAGTAGATTCGTGACGAAGGTTAACAAGGAACAAGGAGAGAACATGTGGAGTGTACTGTTGCTCATTGGACTAACAAAGGCTGTTTCGTACGTCGCCGGGATCGCTTCGACCGTCGACGAGAAATCGGGTGAGTCCTCTACTTTTCTTCTCCGTCTATGCGCGACGCCCCTATTCCCTTGCTTTTATTTACCGCGTTCAGCCGTACCTCCTGCACACCTTCACCGACACGGCAGACCTTTATCCAGATTTCCGCTCGACCTTCTACTTTCCAACGTCCCCTTGGCTGCAGTCGGAATCATATTCCCTGGGTATTCTCCGCGTATAATGTAACGAGTACACGTCCCTGCTTTCCCTTCTACATACGTACATTCCCCCAGCTCCCAAGGGTGTCCGTACATCTTCTCCGCGCCGAAGATTCGTATCCTAGAAACGTTCACTTGGATCTTTCGATTTAGAATTTGAGTCGGGAACCGGCAACTAGCGGCAGCTAGAGTTGCCGGGGAAACGAAATTACCTAGCGATCTCGAAATAATGCTGCGGGGATAATGCGTTTCGGAGAAGTTTCTCGTTATCGCGCAATTGAAAAGTTCGTTTCTCCGAGACGCCTCGAGTGCTCGCAATCAGACTCGCGTCGCTTGTCCTTTGACGCGCGCGCGGTTCGCGCATTGTCTTCGACGCGGAACTTCCTCGCAGACTTGGGAGGAAGCAACTCCGGTGAACAGCGCCGGGAATTCGATTAAAGAGGGCCGAATCGGCCGGTTCGATCGGTCCGATCTCCAAAGTCCCGTCGCATTCCGATCCTCGGTGGTCGCGACTTCCCGGCTTCTCGTCCCACCCCAGCCTCCTCCCCTCTACGTACCAGAAAAGTTTCCCGTTTGCCCCGAATTCTGAAAAATCGGCGAAACAAGGTCGCGCGGCTGTCGAAGGAAGAACTACGACGAAAGTTGCAAACGGGGCAAAGCCCACTCTAGCAATTTACCAAGTTAAAGGGACGGAGTGTAAGCGCGGCTGGAGGAGCGTTTACCGGCAACTTGGCGAACACGTCCCATCATGTTGCAACCGTCCCCGCTCGGACGTGGGACATTACCGACAGTTCCGCGCGTCTTCGTCTCTCTCTCTCTCTCTCTGTGTTTGCCACGCGTCGCCTCGCCTCGCCTCGCCTCTCTCTACATATCTCCATCTCCCTCTGACGCGCCGCGCCGCGAACTCGCGGAGGCCGCAACGGATCCCGTGGGCGCTGCGAACGCGCCGACGGATCGAGCTCGTTATTAATTATTGATGCCACGGCAATAACTCGACGCGGTAATAATGCTCGAAAATATGATCGCGTGGAGATATACGCGGCGACGGGCCGCACACTAGCGTCCCCCGCGCACGATCCACGGTAAATACATTCGTGTAACGCAACAATTATCAGGGGCACCGTTTATTATCGCGCGTTCGTCCAGTTCTCGCCTGGATAAATACCGAAGCGAGAAATATCAACGATATAGTTATCCGCGAGAATAACGAACCTCCGTCGTAACTAGTCACACGGCCGATTACCTTTACGACGTACCTACTCCTCACCCTTAACCGTATATACGCGTTGTTTATCCGTAAGCGCATTGATCGGTTTAACTGGAGCGAAATCACTTCCACGAGTGCTCCTCGACGCTCGATGAAATGAGGTAGTAGGGGTTATTGCCGGGTATTACCGGTCCAACCGAGTTAGAGGAGAACTCCCCGAGTGGACGCCGCTCCTTTTCCCATTTCCTTCCGCCCCTGTCCGATCGCGTCCGAAATCGAAAATGGAATTAGGCGACTGGTAGAGAGGGCGGTGCATACAAGCACGTACAAGTTTCCGCGTCGAAGGTTCAACGCGGCCTGGCTTCCTCGTTTCTTTCTCCCGCGACCTCTCTCCTTCTTCTCCGCGCGCGGTTATTCCATTTCTTAATTTGCCTCTACTAGCTCGCCTACCCACCTCTCGTCGGAGATGCCTCTTTTTACCCGACCCCTTTCTCTCGTCGACACGGTTTTCCTTTCGCCTCTTTCCACCTTTCGCGCGCGCGCCAATAATACCGGCCGCTTCGTCGATAAATACGCCGGTGAACGCGACGACGAGAGAGGAGACAATGAAGCGTTTACGTCGCCGCATTCATCGCCTGCTTGCGCCTCGCGTCGTCCCTTTTACAATTCATAACTCGCCGCGCTAATGCCTTTCACAGCTCGTGTAATTTGCATTTCGAAGTTCCGCGGAGCATCGATTTCTGCCGCGACCAACCGCGGAAAAAAAAACCGGACCAAGATCTCCCTCGAGTTCCCTTTCAGCTATTTTTTCACCCTCTGCGCTGCCTCTTGTTTCCGCGGCTCGTTATTTATCTCGCGGCACTTGGTACCGCGTCGCTAATATCCTATTTTCTTTTTTCTCCCTTTTTCCTCGTTTTTCGAGCCGCATCACCGTAACTGATTCTCCTTTTCTCCTCTCGCGCGTTTTCCTCCCAACGCCGAGCGACCTTAATTTCGAAAAGCGCTGTTTTCATCGGCCGTGTGTATTCGAATGGGGGGTATTGTATTCGAAGTTTAGAATTTCTCGAGCAATAGGCAAACGTTAGTCGTAAGGGATTACAAGAGGCTATATCCGTAGATCGAGCATTGTCGTCATACGTTTATAAACGAGAACGTATTGAAACGAGAGGGGAGAACGTCGATACCCGTTCTATCTTCGAATGTTTCGTGCGCGTAAATCCTGTAATTTTAAATATTGCAATTGTACGGGACAGCCAGTCGCGTACCCTGTCGTCCATTGATCAGTCGTGTTCGCGCAATGATGTCCCGCGTAACGAGTGTACGCGCGTCGAGAATGGGGGCAAATAAATTTATCGTTTTTGGAAGGAGCCTCGCGTGCGCAACCATTTCGCCGACTCGATTTATTTAACCTTCTTTCCCCTTTTTTTCTCCGCTCTTTGCAGCCGGTTTCCAGCCGTATTCAGGATCGGTGTCGCCTCGCTGGCTGGAACACGTCGAATCCAATATTTCTCGACGTATCTCCTGTCCCTTTCCCTCCTTCATTTTCACAGGATGCATCTCGGGGGTTTAAGCTTGATCCTGTAGTGTCGACAGTTACAAACGAGACGTCCTATAACTGTCAGCGATGGGGGAGTTTGGACCGAGGCGCGGCGGAGACGCTTCCTTCCGCTCGATTGTACTTGCCCCGTTCGAAACTCGCGTTAGCGTAACCGTGTCGTTGGCTTAATCGATCAATTAATCGCGGCCGACCTTAATTTCCGAATTAATCAACGACCGAGGCGTACTGCCGGTAAGTAGAAGACGGGTCTCTTTGACGTTTCCACGTGGTCGAATGCGAGTCGCGTGGGTACAGGCACAGCAGCTCGTAGTTCGCAGTTCGCAGATCCTATTGTCGACACATGCAATCTCGACTCCTAAGGATCTCGCAGCAGGAGTTGACACAGAGCCGGGATTGAATCTCGCCGACAGAACCGATTTCGCTTCCGGTGCTGTCTAGCGGAACGATTTCAGGTTATTTCCTATCGGCGATTCTCCGCGTCGCGTCGGGGAAAAAGGACGAGGACTCTGGTGATAACGGGGGAGGGAGGGGGAACGGGTATGTGTATAAGCTGCCAGCTCGATTTCACGCCGGCAGATCCGGCGAGATACGAATTTAGAGGGCTTTAAGGATGCTCTTTCTTTCGTATCGTCTCGTATCGTCGAAACGTCGCACACACCTTTTAAAAACAGTAGAACTTTTCGTCGGAACAATGCTTAATCGTTTACCGAATCGAATTACGGCAACGGGATAGTTTGGCGTCCAAGTTCTCCGCGTAATTCGCTTTGGGTCTCGAATCCCAGACACTCCCCAACAATCGTCGAGTCGCAGGGTGGAGGGAGTCACGGTTTGTTAACGACAGATTAATTTTGCATTTAGCCAGCGTGATCTTGCTGATTTATCGAGCAGGGTGAACCGCGTTCGCTGTTTCTGCCGCGATTGCCTGAAATCTTAGCGGGCCTACGTTTCGAAAGCTGTTTTTCAATTGATCGCCGAGCTACTCGTAGTTTTAACGAAGCAAATCTCCCTCGTTCCTTTTTCTACCATCTTTGTTTCCCGTCGCGCGAAATAGTATTTGCATTCACTTCCGTAATAACACGATCGTTACGCGTTCTCGACGGCACTCCAATTATTTGAAGCGATCGGAGAAAAGGAGGAGTACCGTCCCGAGGTATGTATCTTCTTCTTCCCCCGCTTCTTCGTACCTCTCCCCGCGATACTTTGCCAGCCTAGCTGCAGTTTTTGTTCGTTACGTCCATGGAGTTTCCGCATTCTTCGGATATCGAGCCGGTACCTTCGGTCTCGCTTTAAGAAACTCTCAGAGGCCATTCCGGGCCAGTTTAGTAGCTCGTTCCCACCCCCGGACCGTACCAAGACCTCCGCCGCCGCCGTCGCTGATCTGGTAACAATGAAACCAACGGAGATTCATGGCCCGCCTCCGGGAAAAGAATATAAAGACAGCCGCAACGGAGCAGATGTCGTTGCGCGTCGGACGGTCGCGCGATCGATTTATCTCCAGCTATCGTTAATATCGTTAAAATCCTCGTTTTTCATCGGACAGACGCCCTTCCTACGTGTCGCTGCCAACATCGGAACGAAGTTACGAGAGTTCCCTCGCGGAAATATCGCGGCAGAGAGCTTTACGAGATATTTACACGGCGTTCCAGTCCCTCCCCCGGTATCAGTGCGCATCCAACGATGATAAATTAACAACGAAATTATTACATCGCATATGCAAATGTTTACCGATGCTATTTACCGTAACAGAAAATGATAAATGCACGAGAATAAAGTGGCGCATTAATTACGGTCGTCGGTCGAAAGGAATGCACATCGAAACCACTCTCCAGCCCCGCCACGCCGTATTTCGCATTTTCCCTAGCTTCTCTTTCTCTCTAGCCAGAGATTTGCCGAATTCCTTCGCATCGGTGATCAACGGGTAATTGGAACACACGATTTCGACCGTTCGGAAATTGCTTTCGCCTCGGCGGCGACGCCAGATGGACCAACATATTTACTATAATCGAAGGGATCGCGGCTGGATAGAGAGATAGGTCCCCACCTGTACGATCTACGAGTAGGGGATACCGCAAAATATCTCGGATCTTCGTTTCGCAGAGGAGAGAGAGTTCGAGCTGTCCATCAATCGTGGCGCAAACGATGTATCGGTGTCTATTACGGTATAAGCGAGGTGGAGAGTTTCACCGACTAATGGACGACTAATTAAAAGGAGCAAAAGTCACGCGGAAGCCTCGGTATTCGATAAACATTTCGTATTTGTCGTTAACCCAGGTATTATTACCACCCGTATTCCCGTTTCACCGACCGTTGGATCGTAAGAGTGTTTCAAGTACCTTTTATTTCACCATTGCTATCGGTGAAAAAAAAAGGAAAAATGTTCGGTCCGCGAAAGTATCGGACATCGTAAAGCTGAAACGCTTATTATCGCGTGTAAAAATATTACGTGGCGGTCGAATTTGTGGGTTTGTAGAGTGAATTGACGATTCGCCGGGAAAGATACGAATCATCTTTATTCTCTTGGCGGCTGATGTTTAACGACCGTTGGTTCGTGAGCTACATACGTGTAGAATGGAAAGAGCGAGATCGAGCTGTTTGTCTCGACGATCGTTATCGCAGGGTTTCAGGTGACTGCAACCAGAGGGAAGTTGGTAATTTTTGAGTTAGGTGACAGAGTCATGTCAGAACGGTCCCCCCCGTTATCGCGCGTGTTTCTTTCTGGCCACTGCCGAGGCAATCTTCGCCTCGATATCGATCCCCCGGGCCGGCACGGGCCAACCTCGCCACGGCTCCGCCGACTAACGTTGAAACGCACGCCCTAGGATATCTGATTACATCGCGGAATAGTCACGAACCGAAGTATACGAGTCCGAAGACGTAGCACGAATTCCAACGACTTCATATCTCCACTGTGAATAGCGGCGCGCGCTTCTTATCTGACTTAATAAGTTGATTGCGACGTCTTGCGAGAGAGAAGACCAACGATCGTTGAAACGCGCGTGCGCGCGCGCGGGAATGCTCGCAACGACGATCTTGATTCGGAGTAATCGTGGCGATTTACGCGCGGAACGATTAAGGAGACGTAAATGTTTTCGGTAGATTAGGTTTAGCTTTGCCTTTCTATGGTGGGGTGGGGGGCCGCAACGCGCGGCGACCAATTTGCAATTACGGGAAGGCCTCTCGTTAGACCAGGCCGATGACCTACGATAATAATGAAAAATGAGCGGAGAGTCGCGTAATAGGTAGTCATTGTTCCTGGCGATAACACGACAGATACGGGGTGTAACGTTTCAGTCGATATATCCCCGCAGGATTCTTGCGTGCCTGTTCCACGCTCGTACTACCGTACCGGTTTCATGGGTCGTCCATTTATCGAATAGGCGACTCCTTAGGGATTGATGCCTTTACCGAGGGGCCCGATTACGTGCACCACCGTCCGCGATTAAGCCTTTTCGCTAGCTAATTTCCTGATTTTCTTCCCCCTCCCCTCGTGGCAGAAGCCGCCGTGCCGCGTTAACGCCGACCCCCCCGACGTTTGTCTAGCTCGCTCGATTGCTTTCGCGAACCAGACCGAACGGGAATCGACAGGATGAGAGGCGCACGGGCAAGAGGGAAGGAATCGGTTCATCTCGTTTCACCAGAGGCGACGACCCCTTTAACTAACTGGAAAAACGCATTCGAGCATCGCCAGGCCGAGTTCGAGGCTGCTGCCGTTTACCGGTTCGACGTTAAAAAGTAGACCGAGCCCTCGAGAAAACCGTTTTGAACTTTTAATCGTGCTTCACGACTCGTTAACTATCAGCCATAACTTGGATTTGGTTGGGCGTACGGTTTCGCTGGCGCGTCCCTTTCGCCAAGGAGGAACTACTTGTCCCGGACTCGTTCCAACTTTCTCTCTGCACGGGAAAACTTGAGAAAAGTATAACGTATTGATTCCTCGCGATATCGAGATAGCCCGCTCTTATCGCATATTTATACGCGCGTTAAATTTTATAATTGGCCACCGACAGTCTCGTCCGGAATTCTGCGCGCGATCCTCTCTCGGTTATTTTTCACAAGACTCCGCGTTTCCTTTTGCTTATCAAACAACCGGGGGGAGAGCTCGAGAGGGAGTCTTGTTCGCTCGAAACCTACATTATGTACTTTTCTCTGAAACTTTTTTCCTTTTTTCCCCCTTTTTTCCCTTTTTTTTCTTGCTTTCAAGCACAAGAGACAGAGATGCGTTGTTTGGCGGGCGCGAATTATTCATGGCGCGTAAGCAGCTACCCGTTATCGATGGATCGATGTTGACTGTGGTAGTCAAAGTGAAGGTAATACGAATCTGGTAATATCGGCGTTGGTCTAGCAGTGGCCGTCGGATTGGAACACGTTCACATGGCATCGGCGTTTCCCCACTTTGCCGCGGCGATAACCACACGCAGCCAGATTGATATTGTAGGGAGCGTAATATCGGCAATTGCGGTGCGGCTTAATATGATACGCGAGTTGCTCGGCTACGACATTCAAAGTGGCTGTCGAAAATATGGGCGTTGGAAGCCTTAGAGACGGGAAAGGGAAATACGCGTCAGTTGCAAACCCTCTATCCTCCACAAACACATCGTTCACGATGTTACCTCTTGTTCGGCGTTGACCTTTCGCGTTATTTCGTTGCGGGACTTGAGCCTGTAGCATTCTCATGCCTGCTTGTCAAAGATTCGTTTGGAAACGCGGTAGACCGCGAATAGCCGCGGCGGCGGTGCAGAGGTGCCGAAAAGATGTGGTCTGAGGTCTGCAAACAAGGATCGACCGAAGGTTAGCGGGGTAAATGGAAAGCGGGGTAGGATCGGTAATGGAACAACATGCGCGACGCATGAGCGTGCAGAGGAGGGGCCGCGTATCCGTCTACATTACGCTGCATAATTCATGGGGTTGTCATAGACGCGAGAGGCGGATAATGGTACCGTACTGGCGGTGATCCCATTGTCCATGGTTAGGCGGCGTCAACCAACTTGAATCCGGAGGATGACGATTACGACGAGGACGACGCCGTGGCCGACCACTCGAATGTCCAGGATTCACGCACCGTGCTCCCCTCGGATTGCTTCGCTGTCTGTTTACACAATTCTCGGTTAGATTCTCGCATTGTCCGCGGCGGTAAAGTTCTCGCCTCGAGAAAACTGTTCGCCTCGCGTTCCAAACGGCCAGACTCGTTTGCATTCGCGGGAGAACTCCACGCGAGGCGATAAATATGTAGGAGTTTACCGGTGGCCGATATTTCGAGGTCGGGGTTCATAAGCGTTTTCATTTTCCCCGATAAAATTTCCTATGCACGGGGACACTTTACGAGGTATGTTTCTTCCCGTTGATATTATCCACAACCACCTTCCCTATATCCGTTCGCTTAAACAGAAACGAGCACCTGGAATTTATCATCTCTATCGGCATTTCTGAAGGAAAATTCGTTTAAGAGAAAGAAGGCGGAGGAGCGGTTCGTCGATCCGCGAACAATCGGACGAAAATGATGCGTTGCCGGCGGAACGTCGAATGAAACGACGCGAAATTCTGGTCGCTCGTTGAGTGACAACCACCGCGGTTGCTTTCCGTTTTAATGCGATTTAACATGTACCTCGCACGACGAAGCACGGTTAATTGCAATTTGTTCGCTGAATGTGAGATACTCGTCCAACTAATTTCAACTTCTCCGCATTAAACGCGGCGTTCTTCTCCCGATCGAGCTCGCTCTGTCCCGTTTTTCAATTTCTTCTGTCTTTCCGTATATTTATTTGCTTCCGTGGCTGGCTCTCGTTCAGCCACTGTGCTGCAATCGTTAATTTCGCGGCTGCCCCATCGATTCCCCGGCGATGCCTCTTCGGAATCCGCGCGCAAAACGAGGAGCTAGCTTGCGTCTTTCTTTAATCTTGATTTCGCTTAACAACCCGATGCGATAAGTGGGGGGAGGCGGGGGGTTCGGTGGCTTGCAAAGTTTCAACCAGTGGATAGTCGATAATTTAACAAAGTCCGATAGCCGTTCATATTCTACAAAACGAATAGAGGGCAAATCGAATTCCAATTGAAAGCATGTTTGTGAATGGGACGCTAATCCGACCGAGCGACGAACCGGCCGAAAGCTGGAACAAAAATCGAGTAATCTAATCCTTTAGTCGAAAATCAATGCAGTTAAATCGAATTTCGCCGCGGAATGGAGCCGCGAAATCGAGGCGAGTAACACACACCGATGACAAAAACCCGAGGAAACAGTTGACGATTTTGCAAAGTATTCGATTAACTATTTCGTTGTATGTACAATGTAGGCGATCGATCGTCTCGGTGAACGCGTCACCGTGGAGGGGAGGGATCGAGCCGAGGGATCGAAAATTCAAGGGAAAATCGGGTTTGCGGTAGATCGCGTAAGCCGCGTCGTGCCGGAAACAAAGAGTAACGCGACGCCGCACGTCGCGTTACGCGATACTTGGGTCCTATTTACGTCACGCCGAAGAATTCTGAAAAGAGCATTGTGCACGGTGGAACATGTAAGGAGGACAGCGAGGAGGATGGAGAACGAGGTCGTAAGGTGTTGGCTGGTGCTTGGCCGCCGCGAGCGAACACGTAGAAACAATAGACCGAGACACACGACCACGTCCTCCGGAAACCACCAATACACCGAGAGCTTTCCTTCTCTCTACCAGCGAGTACGTAACCGCTAGAGCACGGAGCGAGAGGGAGAGAAAGACACGACCCGGTTGCGGTTCGGTGAAATTTATGAAAAACGATCGTCGATTAAGTCTAGTGGCGTGGAAAGAAAATCCTTATTGTTCGACGCTTGGAAACGGAAGGGAGAGAGGACAAGCTTCGGACACGAGGTTTACGGGCAGAAACGAACGGGGAAGGGACCGGATACGAAGGGTGAGAAGAATGGACGCCGCAACCCTTACGAATTTCTTCTCTTTCACCGTCGTTATCTTCGCGCTCCCCAACTCTCTTATTTCCTCGCGTTAACCTGGAAAATCCAAAGAATTATACGTTTCCTTCCGAAAACGTATCGAGACCGTAACGAGCGGCGAAAAATTTTTATTTCCTCGGTGTCTCACTTGAAATTTTACACGAGTTTTTACGCTACATCGGACCTGATAATTTGCTAATATTTGTACGTTCACGCCGTGTCTACCGCCGTATTTATTTTAACCGAGAATTTATTCTCGGCATACATGACAAGTGTACAACAGCTTATACTCTGCGTTCAGTTTTCCACGGCTGGGCGGTGTCGGGTGTGACAGAAAAGCTCGTGATGAAAAGTACTGGTAATACGGTGTCGTAGGGGAGGCGCCGACACCTCTAACACGCTTCGGACCCGATAATTATTCACAGTCTCTTCGCGAAGGGTAACCGAGTGTGGATTTCGGTGTAAGACGAGGGTAGAATTGTTTCCCCGACATCTGTGCCGTCTCCTAACTAACCTAAGGTTGTTTCTCTCTCTCTCTCTCGAGGACGACGCTGTAAAGTTGTTAGGTAGGCGGAAAAATGTTATCGAAATCGATCTACGGAGAGAAGAGACGGCGGAAAGATATCTTTTTCCAGGCGTGTCGAGGCTTCCGCGAGAGTTGCAGCTGATTCGTGGAATTGGCGGAATCGCGTTCTCTGTTCGGGATTCGAAAGGGTAAGCGAAAGTCGACCATAACGTTTTCCAATTTCCATTTCGTCACGGCAGATTCGAGAGGGAGGATCTGAGATTTTTCTGTGACGGAAATTGATGCTTTTCTTCTGCTCTCGTATTCACCCGTTCCCTAGCATTCACTCACGTATCTCGGGCTCCTCTCGAATCCGCCATTCCAGAGCAGAGTGTCGTTCGTGAAGTAACAAGCGACGTAATCCGGCCGATATACGCTCGTTCGGCATGCAGCCGTTCGATGAATTTCAACTATAGATTCCTCGCCAATAACTTTCCTCCTCTCTTCTTTTTTCCCTTATAAAAGTTAGGTACGAGCGCACCACGCTTAACGATAATCTATAAAACGGTGAAACAATCGAGGGAAGGTTGTAGAGGGGTAGAGGAGGAGATGGGACCAATTACGTTTCGCTTTGTACCGTATAAATGGCTGTTTTTTAATATCATCGACGTCTCGATTCGTTTCCCCGGGATTCGAGAGGAAATAGGGAGGAACATTAGAAGCAACGGTTATACCACGGATTCCCGTTTCACAGTTTACGTCTCCTTCGTACACGCTGACTGGTTACAATATATAGGCAATCTTCCGTTTGCCAGGATTTCGTCCTTTTTCACCGATGGCTCCCCTGAATTCAAAATCAGCATGGTCCGCGACTGGTTCGCGTTTGCCATCTCTTCTCCCCCGGTTTCCCGCCGTCACCGCTATCTTCCGAGAAATACATACATATTTAACGTATCTCCTCGCATACGAATGTTTTCTCCCTCCGTACAGGGAGCAGCGTGGCGGCAAGGAATCGCGGAATTGGAAGCATTTACCGACGGTGTTTTTGCGAAAGTATCGTAACTAGCTATCGAGGGCATTGGAAGTTGATTCCGTCGCGCGGCGCGGCCGCGATCAGCGGCTAATCAATTAAGTTTATTCGTGCGTCGAAATTGATTGAAACAAAATATTGGTTCGATTGGTTCGTGCCAATTAATATGTTGCGCGCGGGGCCACGCGAACCGGGCCGTTCTGGTACGCGTGAACACGTTTCCCTCGATGCTACATACATCTATGCATACATACGTATGTATATTTTTCGGTTTTTTCACGGCCGTTTCGCTCTCCAGATTTTTTTCCATTGTTTCACGGATTACGATCGACGTAGGGGCGTGAATTAAACGATCGGTTAGAACGCGCTCGTTGAACGAAGGTGGAAAGAATCCGGCGTGTCGCGTCGCGTCGCTTTTGCGTGGCATCGCGCCGAAGCAAACGGTGGATACCAATTAATTCTGTTGCCAAGTAAACGGGACGAATATTTCAAATTCATTGGGAAGTGGGGATTTATGGGCGTGTACATATCCGATTATGAGTGTTAAGGCGAAGTTATGTATGCGTAAACACGAGCGCATGTTTACCGGGACAAATATGTGCGCAGCTAGGGTGGAAGCTGTTACGGACGAACCAAATATATCATTAGTTAAGTTCTTCCTCTAGTCAAACGTCGGATACTCCTCAGGGCGACGCTTTCGCGTTTCTGTAATTTCTTGTAACCGCGAGCCTCCTTTCCGTTGTCTGCGATTAGTTAAACAAATATCCATTTCTCGGTGGAACCTATCCGTCGGGTCGGTGAGTAAGATCCTTCCCTTCCACGCTGCGTAACGTGTAAAAAGCAAATGGAAGCGAAGGTGGCATAAAAAATGAAACGGACGGTCATAAATTGGCCGGTGCACGGTCTCGCGTATTTCTCTTTACCATTTCGCCCACTTTCGTTTCTTATGTTCTCAGAGAGAACGTTTTAAAACGAGGCTCCGGTGTTTCTTCCGGTGGCATCGGCCAAGTGCTTGACAACGAAAGGGCACTTTGCTAGAAGCCGAAGTGGTCGATTCGATGCGATAAATACCGATTAAAGTCAAATTACCGGGCGGATTCTATCCGTATAAGTATTCTCGATCGAAGCAGATGCGAGAGAAGATAATTCGGTTAACGGAAGTACGTAACGGGCTCGTAAACGGAGCCGTCTTACGGCGGAGGAACTCGTACCGGCGACGTGCTCGCCAGAGGGGAGTAACGAGAGGAATTACGGTTGAACGAAATAAAAAGACCGTGGGGGGATGGGTAAAGGTTGCCGTATTTAAAGTCAATTATAGAGCCTGGAAAATGGAGGGAAACTCGTGGTTGCAGTTAACGCGTGCACGATCGCGGTACCACAACACAGACACTGTGCATACGTGTAAAGGAGAGTAGGACGAAAGGTGGCGAGTTTGCGAGCGGAGTAAAAACGGGGTTTATTCCGAGGAACAGCGTTGTCTCAAACGGAGTAAACGGAGAAAACGACAAAAAGGGGTATGGACGAAACGAAGTAGCGTCGCTCCGTTTGCGAGCGCATATCTAAACGAAGCTAACGATAAAGTACGCAACGGTCGTTCAAACTGCTGTTCTTCGCCGCGTGGAAACGGTTATCTTTCGCCGTTGTAACGTTTCGACGCGAGACGCCGTTCGTTTTATACGTAGAGCGTGTGAGGAGAAGAACAAAAGGCGAGGAAAAGAAGGAGGACGAAGATCGTTAGCGGAAAGATACGGCTGCGGAGGTCCTGCAGGATGACGCGAAGAATAAAGGCTGGCGCGAGGGCGAGATAAGCGTTTACGAGACGGACGAAGAACGATCTCTAACGATCTTTGGAGCCGTGTCTATCCGCGTGTGCGTGTCGTGCACAACTCTGCTCTTCTTCCGAGACCAGATCGATTTTCAACTTTTCATACCGGCCAATAGAGAGCTGCGAACGCGATGTTTTCCCTCCGTGGTGCAGCTCGCCTGCGCAAATTGAAATTCACCACCGTAAATTTTCCTCGTCGACAACGCTGTTTCGCTTCGTTGTATTAAAATTCATTACGCGGGATAGCACCAATGACGCGCATCGCGTAAACTTGGAATACGTTGACGCGCAATCAAAGTTATTTCGGGGCCGATCGGCTTACTTGGCACGGGGTGTGGTAATTATCGACCGCGGCATTATCGATAAATACGGGGCTTTTTAATAATTACTCGAATATCGCGTGTGCGGGTTCAAAGTTTCAGCGTTTTCGTATCGGGTCTTTTGTGAAAAAACAACGGGGAGGAAAATATGGCGCGGTGGCAGTGCACGAAACTGGATTGAATAATTTGTGCGATTTAATCTTGGATAAAATGCTCGGTACAATGAGCGTGGTGCAGAGGTAAGGGTTCGCGAGGCGAACCAAACGGGGGAAAAATGGTGGCGGCGGGTTTCCGGGGCGCGACTCTCGCGACGAATAATGCCCAGCAGCTCGTGCATATTCGATCTCGATATTATTGAATATTCCCGCGAAAGTCCCGGGAAAAAATACTGGCCGATAAATTCGGCCCTGTCGAACGCTCATTGCGTCCTTTTAATTAACCGACGCGTTTTACTAGGCCGGGGTTTAACGTAAAGTTCAGCGTAACGTGAAAATCTCATTGTCCGAAAAAGTGGAATCAGCGGTGGAACACGGTAGAGTTCACGAGGGTGAGAGAGGTATAGGCGCGGATATTAGCTGAACAATCGAAACGCGACGCGGAAGATGTCCCGGAACGTTCCCTTTGTATCGAGCGGTATCGCGAGCACTTTATCGAATTATCCGAATTCATTTTCCGCGGTGGTAGAGACGTTCGAAGGCAGCGAGAACCAAGTCGTTGAAAGTTGGAGAAGGTTTACGGAAGCTGCTGCGTGTGAAATTAGCCGATACGTTATCAAGGAGCGTAGAGAACGGTAATGCGAGGGACTTTAATGAAAGCCCGCCCCCTTTTCTTTTTTATTCTTCCGCCTTCGTTACCGTATTATGCCCGCGATAATAATGATAATAAAACTAGCGATAGCAATAAAAGTAATAATAATAATAATAGTTACCATTATTATTTTGATTATTAGTAACGGTAATAAGGAGGATATTCCAGTGGCGTAGCGAGCTCGCAACATTCACCGCGTGTTCATTAATTAAGAAGCTAGGAATCGTGGCCAGTTCAGGATGGTATACGTACGTATAAGCGTGCGTACGCTACTAACCGTGGATGTAAAAGAGCAAGCTTGCGCTCTTTCCTCCGTTTGCCCTTTGCCTGCTTGTTTCAACGGTTTTATTAAAGTACGAAGGCCGGTCCGAATTAAAAAGTAAACTACCTATAGCTGCCTTTCCCCTACCATTTTCTAACGGTTCTGTGTACGTGTGTACTCTTACCACCCGGTCTACCACCTTCCAACCTTCCTTCCCTTCGCCGCGACTTTAACCTTTTCGCATCCCGCGGACGAGATATTTTACGAACTGATTTCTCTTTACCCATCCGGTTCTGATAACGAAGGACTACGGGAAACGGTTCGCGCCCTTCTTATTAAATGTAACGATCAGCGAGCGCGTTGGACCAGGAGAGGATTGACACGTCTATCGAACGCGGAAACGTCGATGACACGATCGAATTGCTCTTCTGACCGCACTCCGCGGTCGAACGCGTTCCGATTTGACAATAATTACGAATTTGAAATTACAAATTTGCGCAAATCAGCGTATTTGGCCCGGGACCGATAATTCAGGATACTGCGGCCGATTGGTGCGCGGAGTAGTAGCTTGTCAACCAGACGGGCACGCGTTTATTGCTGAATTCGTGTCGCAGTTAGGCGATCGCTTTTTACCTCCGCGTTTCATATTCGGAGGGGACGGGTTAGTACCTTTCCTACGAGAATTAATGGGGTGTCGAGCGTGGTACGCGAATATAATCTCGACGAAGCCTTTCAGGCGCCTCTGCGAAAGGCGCGCGCGATGTCGATCGATCTCGGTTCCGAGGGGTGCAAGACGTGGGCGAGGCGTGGGCGGGAATTTGGTCGCGATAATAACGAATTTGTAGCGCAAATCAGCGGATTGGGACGGGTGCGATAATTCAGGTTGCCTCGGTGTTCTTCGGATACGTTGCTCGACGTGTGTACAAGATGCGGGCAGCGGGAACGGGTACCGCCGCGCCGGGCCAGCAGCCTCGGGAACATGAGGGTGGGTGGTTCGTGCGAGCGTGGTAGGAGTGTAACTTGTACCACTGTGAGCGCAAGCCAGTGTCCGCTCCAATTAACTTTTCACCACTAATTTATGCGCCAGCTACTCCCTCTATCTCCGAGCGAGCTCTCCTTTCTCACTCGCGCACCACCCGCCCGAATGAACGAACGAACGAACGAACGAGCGAGCGAGCGCGTGCACAACAATACTCCGTATTTCTCTCGTCTCTCTCTGCCACCCTGTCGTTGCGCCTCTCCCTCTGTCCTCCGCAGCCACTGTCACTCTGTGCTTTTACAAATTTCCAGACTGCACCAAGTTTCGTGCATCTGAAAAGAGACTGCGCCTTATTTTCTGGATACATCTCACGTCCACGCGTCGTTCCTACGAGAACAAGGAGGCGTCCTTGGTTACTTTGTCCCAACTTTTACATCGTCTTTCCTCCTTCCCTCTCCGGATCGCGTATCGTTGGAGGATCTTTCCGACGAGGTGCGACGGTAACGGATGTCATTAACCGAGGAGGATAATTAACGGGCTGATTATAAGCTGGATGCGCGACGTATTTGATTTGTTCTTTAATCGATCTCCGGTTGGCGCTAACGCGGCGACGTTCATCAGGATCGACGACGAGTTGTCGTTAGGGTCGTACGTTGGAATTGAAACGGGACGGGTCGTAAAGAGGGGAGGAGAGAGATGAAGGAAAGAGAAGGACGGGGCGTTCGATACAAGGACGTCGACTCGTTCACAGTGGTCAGACATTTCGGTACTTGTTTCCCTATTAATATGCATGTCCTCGTCCTTTAGTCCGCGCCTTTCCCTCTCTATCTCTGCCGGTCCTCGTTCTATTTGCCTCTTCCACGCTCTCGTATCTAGCGTTATCCGTGAAATCCGCGCCCGCCCCCCCAGCCCGCTCTCTGCGGTAAAGCGACGGTGTTTCCTGTCGGACCAAATAAATCCACGACTACTGCGACCGTCGCGGTACGCTGTAGCAAACTGGAGCGGCCTGTCCGCCCATACTAGGCCCGTTACTACTCTCCAATACGGGACGACTGATTGAAAGTTCGTCGAACGGTTTTTGCGCCCACTCGATATTACATATCACGCGCATGCCATCGCTCTCTGTTCTTGCGCAAACTTCTCTCTTTGCCTGTGTCGGGGTTTGCCAGGGCGATATTACGCGAGAGATGTCTACGCAATTTCGCGAGGCACGCACGGTTATACACACGGCTCGGACGATGCGCGTCGATGAAATACGTACACCTATTCGAGAGATGGAATGAAATTTCTGCCTCGACTTGTCGACCGATCGGCAGTTGTCGAATGACGCTTATGGAATTTCGTTGTTTCGTCTCGTTGCTCGATACTCCCGAGGTTCGGGTATTCCGATCACGGAACGTGAACGGAAATGGCGTTGGATACGCGGTTCAAATTTAGACCACGATGTAGTCGTGCAACGTAGTCGACAACCGATAGACCAAGTCGGCTCTCGGTTATATAAAACTACCCAGGGATGTTCCACATTTTTAAGTTAGCTCACAATCAGCCGCGTCTCCTTCTTGCCGCGTCGAGTAGGTATGTATGTATATCGATTCGCCGCGCGAGTACGGTTCACGTGTAGAAGCGCGCACTTTTCTCAAATCTGGCATTTCGATTGCCTAATCGATCAATCGATCGTCGGCCGTCATCTGCCACCGTTATTCCCGTTCGACTGTCAAGGGTGACGGCTCGCGAGCGATTCGGCCGGATAATTGAAAATCTAGACACTTGTCGCGGTCAGCTGGCACGCGGAGAAATTGAATTGAAGAACACTCCGCCCCCTCGTTCGGTTTACAGTGGGCAAAACGTTTGGACGGGGAAACACGAGCAAGGCTCGGTTCGCATTGTAATTTTAGTCTAGGATAAACGAGAGGTGCGCTTGCGATACCGGACCGAGTTGTGAAGTGATATGCTCGGCCATATACCGTCCAACGACGTATAGGTAGGTATAACATGGGAGTGATCGACTGTTGCACGTTCGCGCTTTCTCTTCTAACCCGGCCAGCAGAGCCCCTCTCGTCCATTGAAACTCGCACCGGAAAATCGCTTGGAATGCGAGTACCGCGCGAACACAGTTTGCAGCTTCCATACGCGCTTTAATATTATTAATAATCCCGGGAGTTTAGCGTCCCGGCGCGATACGGAGGAATTTCTAGTTATCCGTTTCGTGTAATTCGCAGCGAAATAACTCGTTTCAGCGTTCCGTCGCGCTAACACGGTGAAAACCGTTCCGAGCGAAACTCGTAATTGCGAATTTCTTTTATTCATTCTCCAGCTGGGCGTGCGGCGAATATTGCGTCCGGCGTGCATTTTTGCCCCGGCGCAACGCGGTGTAACAACGTTACGATCTCGCAACAATCTAGGAAAGCTCAAGTTGGTTTTCGTGGCTCGTTTGGACGAGACTGGTGCATGGCCACGAGCCTCCTAAACGCGGACGTGTTCCTAATTTTCAAGCGCGACCTGGCATCGATCGAACTCGCTCGATACTCGAGGATCACGTACTCGTAACTCTTCCTTAACCAACCCCTCGATGTAAACCGTCCTTATCGCGGTCGCTTTCCACCCGCGGCCACCCCTTTGGAAACTTGCATTAACGGCAGAACGTGTTGACATGTCAACCCGTCGGTGCTCGGCAATAACACGATCGGCATTCGAATCTAGATGGCCAGATACCGGAGGGCCTGGTGTTTAGCACATACGCTTCATCTGAAATGCAATCCACTCATTTTGCGCTGATTGCTGTATTATGACAACGATGTTTCTATCGGAAGGCACAGAATAGCTTTTGTGCGGCTTGAATCTGCTTTCAGGCAAATTCGGATTAACGGAGTTTCCGTGTTACGGCTACACGTCGCGCTAAACCAACGAGAAGCACAAAACCCTCGCCGTATTCTATCGTACGAGCTTCTCGATCCACCGTTTATCTCTGCTTCGGCTTCTCTCCTCCCGACTATTTCGATCGCGGAAAACATTATTTTCGCTCGAAATTAACTCTTTCGTTCGTAATTTGCCCTTTGGATTGGATCGGTGTGCAACGTCTCGGAATAATAAAGAAGGAAAAGAGCAAATAGAAATGGAAATCGTGAAGGGTCAGTCTGGATCAACAACAGTCACTTATCTATCCGAGGACGGTTGTTGTATTACGTAAACACGATGCTCGAGCTTGGCTCGAATATCGATTGCAGTTGATTTCAGCCTTCGATGACTCTCGAGCGTGCGGCGCAGCGAACGGATATCGCTGAATGTACGAACGGAGAGAGAGAGAGAGAGAGAGGGAAAAACTCGAAAAGTCGACTGCGATCTCATTTCCCCGGCAGCTATAGTCATGATTCATCGTTCGCAGATGATGAGCAACACCGATCACTGCCGAATAATTAGTCCGTGTCTGGGACGTTTATACGACTGGGGGACAATGAGCGTGTGTTGTAAACGGAGAAAAACCGTCTCGTTTCCCCGTGATTGGCCAGGCCAGGCCAGGCGAGGCCAGCCCAGCCCAGCCCAACCCGTAGTAGTGGAACGCAACGTTATATTTAGCGAGGTAGGCAGGAATCGACGCGATAGAGCAGTTCTAGCGAGCCGTTTTGTGAACCGCCGTTGTTCTCATTCATAGCGACGCGACGTGACGCCACGCCACGCCATTGTTTAGTCTCTTATTCAACGGAGGAACTAGTAATCAGCTTCTCATATCTTCTTGTGGGATTCCAATCAACGAGGGACCCTTCTCTCACCCCACCACCGCAGCGAGCCCCGGTATTTAGGTGCACGAAGCAGAGATTGCTGCACGGAAGCGCGGAGCAGGGTGGAGGAAGAGGAGGCAACGTTGGAAAACCGAGGGTGGAAGAATACCGCAGAGATGCGGCGATATGACCCAATAGAGTTTCGTGTGTCGCTTTCGTCGGGAATTTCCGCAGCGATACCCGCAAGTTTAACGTCCGCGGAACGTTAATAAGAGATACCGTTTCCCCTCCGTTGAAACGTCGATATTGGTCGAGCGGAATTCGCGTCGCTTGGATTACGCGACGAGCTACGATCGGAAGGGTTCGAACAGGGAATGATTCTGCGCGGCGAAGAATCGCTATCGACGGAAGTGTCGGAGCCAGAATTTGCCAAACTGTTGGAGAGTAAAAGGGTACCAGAGGTGAACCAGCGAAATGAAAAGTTATACATTTTCTAGCCGGTTAACGGAGTAACGTAATTGCCTTTTTTTCCATTTATTACTCGCGTATCATCGTCCTCTGGTATCGATTGGTCGCGGAGCACTACGACATATTCATTAACAGAGTGCTGGTTTATCGAAAGAGATCGAGTGGTTCGGTGGTACGTTTAGGGGCAAGAGGATTGCTCGTACAATTTTAATATCGAACGTTGACAGGTCGACAATGTTCCGGTTTAGCTGATAAACTAGCATTACAGCCGGATTTCGACTCGTTACGCCGATTCGCCGATGAAACCGTCGAGAGAGTTGTTAACGCGGGGCGTTTATAAAAATTTCAGGGCATTCACAGGTGTCGGATTAGTTTTCACGCTTGGTTAACGGCAGAGAAACGACGGCCCTTTCGCTCTGCTGACCGGCGCGACGCGTCCCGATCGCGAGAGAAGAAATATCGAGGATACTTTCTGGACCGTGGCACGTCCACCGTCGAGTTTACGTAAGGCGGTAAAAGTGGAAAGTAGCGCGGAACACGCGCAACAGCTTCCTACCCGCGCCATGCCACGTCGAAGGCATAGCATGGCTTCGGACTATTAATAACTTTGCATAATTTATCGCAATTTCACATGCGGTCACGAAGTAAATTCGGTGGGAAATTATATACATTCGAGCCACCGACGATTTCTTCTAGTAATATCAGCCGAGCACGTTTATTGATTGCGTTAGGTAACTGCCACGCGGGGAAAGCTTGTCGCGATTGAATTTACGAGGGTATCGTAGCCAGAGTTGCGACGTTGTACCCGAAAAATTCACGGGAACTCGTAACCGGGGTATAATGGAGCGTATCCGAATTGTATTGGACGCGCGCGATCTAATCGGAGCGCAAGAGGGAAGAAATGTAAGGGGTAGAGAGGGCGATCGGTCATAAACGGCTACGCAGGCGTGACACACGGTCCTCGCAGCGTATGCAGACAAAACACGGAGCGGGGTCCGGTGGCGTTAAAGCTGTCCTTTTTTCCCTTGGCCATGCCTCGATCACGCGGCGCTGCGCTTTTTTATTGCCCGAACGAGCAACGTCCCCTGCGACACGCCCCCTGAGCTGGTAAAAGCACGTAGTCAGCTCCCTTTATGGGGGCCTGCGGTAAAGCGGAAAAAGAAGGCAGCGTGGATAATTACCCGGGCGATAACGCCGCCTATGCAAACCCACAGCGTGTCCTTCGAAATCCCGTGGAAATCGCGTTCGATTATATTAACCGCTACCCTGTATTCCTTGCCAATCCACGTGTTCATTTAGGAGGAGAGCGGGGGCCGTCTCTATAAATTGATCAATCGGATAAAACGGGATAAATCGGATTTGGAAGGTACTATTTGGTTGGTTGCGGTATACGCGTAATAGAAAAGTGTAGCGGCGGCGGTAGCTATCGAGTTGTTCGCGACCAGGAGTACTTTATTCCAACAAGTGTACCAGAAGTGGGCGTGACCGTCCGACGAAATATATTTCCCGAGAACATAACGGGAACTTGCTCTTTGCCATGGCTTGGAAAAAATTCTGAAACGTGTCAGGAGCAATACACCGATTTCTTCTCGCTTACGGTCTTACGGTTCGATTCCTCCGCCTCCCACTCTTTCACCTCGGTTCTCTTTTTTTCCCTTTTCTTTCGGAAAATCGACTGACATTCATCGACACCCTGCCACTGCACGGACCGCACACAATTTCGATCATTTTCTATTCAGACGGGGGCGAAAGTTTATGGAAACTTGGCCGCTTTCATTTGGTCGAAATGAACGCGCAGCGTGGTGAAACAGCGGAGCGCACGTGCGTTAAATATGCTCATTTGCGTAATTGCATTGACTGGATATTGGAGCGTAAAGGAAAGAGGTAGAAATTTTCTGGCGAGTCGCGGGAGCTTTGGGATAACTGTAGCAGCATAGCTAGACAAAACCCACTCGTCCGATTGTTTCGATTTTCCACGCAGCCTCGAAACGGTAGGGGATTGGCGATAACATTGATGCAATCATCGATTCCGGTGCCTTTGAGACGATCGAGAAATTCTCATTGCCGAAGAAGGAGTTTCCTGTCGGAGGTAATCGGGAGCCTCTCCTTGTCCCCGTCTCTAACCCCGTCCCATCGGTAAATTAGTTCTGAAAGTAGTCAAGGCACGACCGCGAAACATAACTACGTACACTAGGCGTACAGAAGAGTTATTGGCAATTTACGGGAGAGTGATCGATGAAGCAATCGAACGGGCGCAGATTCACTGATAAAATTCCACCCGACGTCGGAGAGGCACGCCTAGAGATATTAAGTTCTCGACGAGACCGACTTTATAGGCAGAAGCACACCGACGCGACGGCAAGAAAGGATGGAAAGGAAGAAAGAGGAAGCGAATAAGTAGAAGGAGGAAGGAAGGAAGGAAGGAAGGAAGGAAGGAAGGAAGGAAGGACGGAAGGAAGGAAGGAAGGAGGGAAGGATGGAAGTAAGTAAGGAAAAGTTAAGAAACTCGAGAACTCAGCATCTTCTCGGGTAGGAAGGCGAGCTGGAGGAGAGGAGAATGGAAGGTGGAAGGGATAAGGCGACACCACATAACTTCTACCGCATATTGGTCGACTCGGGGTTAGGAGAGAGTCGGTGGTTATGTGGGCGGCCGAGTACGGAGATGCCACATCCAATATTATCGAACGAGTTGGAGGGACCGAGGGTGTGTATGGGGCTTCCGATGAGGCAACCAGCAGTCTAGCTAGGCAACCGCCCGAGCTGGGAAACCGGCAGTTTGACTCGGGATGCGCGCGTCATGTTTAAGCGGCAATTTTCCCCGTCTCCCTCCTTCACCTCATCCCTTTCGCTAGCCCTCTATATCCAGCCAGCCAGTGCCACCCTTTAGGATCCTTATGTCCTCGGGGCTTGCCTCGTCTGCCACTGACAGATAGGACCAAACTTGCGTCGTCCCCGGTACCGGTGAAACCGACGCATTCTAGTCGCTCCAATACCACCAATTTCCTCGCATACCATTATCACTCGTGTTCCACACACACATCTACGCGTTCCTTTTCCCCCTCCGAAAACGAACTAACGAACGATTCCTGGGAAATGGACCGGGATATGCTCGATATACTTACTTACTACTAATCGACTTATCCCCGGTCGAATCGTAGTTTATGCAAGAACGAGGATGGCCGGCATTAAGGTATTCGCGAGAATGTCTTACCGATTAAAGCGACCGACTCGCCGGTGTTCCCACACGCACCTTTCGGTAATTGGACGATCGCGGATGTATCATAAAGGATCAGGCTAACGGCGGGTTGCCTTATATCGTCCGTTTCGAGCGACGATCCAAACACTTTCCGGTCCGGTCATTATCCTAAACAATCCTTTCGTCGATTACCGCGTAAGCCGTTTAAAGCCCGGCCAACTGGAGCGCCAACGGATTAAAAGTCCGAGCGATAAAGGTTAATTTTCTTTAAGCACCCTGTTAACACAGCAATAACACGGAGCCCCGCGCCGGTTCGCGATAAAATTGTTGGAAGGTGTACGCCAGGGGCGGAGGGTTGGAGAAGAAAAAGAAAAGTAGAACGACCGAGGGCGGGGCGGGGGGAAGGAGAGACGGGTGAAAAAAACAACGATGTCGCCGGGGCACGTCTTACCGGATCGCCGTGAAATATATTTCGCCGACTCAGCCCGCGGTACGATCGTTTTGCCGAAGGAAAGAATCGGACGATCCCGTTTTCTCCGGAATAGAAGTCCCAGGGAAATGGAAGGGAACCCCCTCACGAGAATTCAGCCCCACGACTACTCTCTCTCCTCGGACCGGAGACACACGAGCACGGTTTACACATGGAAAATTCGCACGATTCACCGGAGGATACAGACGCGAAACGCGATCGAGATAAGCGTATTCGTCTTTGCCCTTTCGTCGGGCATCCACTTGTATCGATATCGTGTATCGCCGAAAAAAATCACCCGCTTGGTCGATCTTTCCGTGGAAATTGATTCGACGCTGGTTGAGAAAGCTCTGTGGCGTGCACGCGCGCGCGCGTTTGCTAAGGGAAAAAGAACAGGTACCCCATGTCGGTTCTTTGTACGAACTGCCGGAGCTTCGTCAAAGTCACCGACAGACACGTCCTTTTCCAAACACTCCTCTATTCCCCACGGTTCCGAAAAATCGTCGAAATTCGTCCATCTCCGCGACGGAATATTCACGATCGTACATCACCGGGACGCGTCCGGATAGTTTGCCTCGGTCAACGGGATCGAATTGGCGAAAATGGGAGTTTTTCTCGGGATCGAAGATTCGATAAAGAAGCGAGTATACATTGCCCTCTTGGGTGAAACGGTACGTCGAAGAATCGTTACGATTGAAGTAGACTTCGTTAGCCGTTGTCAAAGAGAAGCGCGATCCAGCCAACAGGTACGATCTTCCGTTTATGCATTCCCTTGTTTGGAGTTTGAATGTGCGTGTTTTACTCTCCCTACCACCGATAATCTCCGCTTCCTTTTCAACCTCGATCCTCGAGATTTCACTTGCTAATGTCCCGCGTTCGTTGTATATTCGTCGTTACGTCCGCGTCGCAGCGAGGCTGTGTGCCGTTCGGGTATGCTGACCTGTTTCGACCGGGGCTTGCCGGCGATCTGAATCGATTTCTCTGGATGATTCGAACGAAAGCCCGGAGGAGAGGGTTATTTATTTGGCAAATACGAAGATTGGAGGACGAAGGAGAGAATCGGAGAAACGAGGTGATCGATAGGCCGCGAGGTTATTCTCGAAAAGCTCGGTAGGAGAATATCGAGGGGAGAGGTTAGGTTTTTCGTCTTTCGGAAGCAAGTGGCTCGGTTGGTTTGGAAAGTTCCCGGCGAACGGTTTAAAAGGTCAAGTGGGTTCGAGATATAACGAGCCGTGCTCGCGTTCGTGGACCTCGCGATAAAACCGCGCGCGCGTTGCTTTCGATTTTCTATGTCGGTCACGCCTCTTACGCCTCGATTTTCGCTCGAGTTTCGCCAGCAACCGAGTCAGACTAGCGGCCGAAACGGAAAGTGACGTTCTTTGCCACCTCTATCGATGACACGAAAGTTGAGGGAAATAGGGGTGATAAAGCTGAATTATGGGACGATGGTGTGGTGGGAGGTGGTAGGAGAGAGAGAATTCTGTTTAACCTCGCTTTAGTTCTGACTCCGTGTACGTGCTACCGAATAGTAGTACCGAATATTCCGCTTATTTCCACCGCCTCTGGTGCTACTTGCTGCTGTCTCCCTCCGCCGGCGGCATTACGGCGTCTAGCGCGTTCTCTCGTCGCGCTGCCCGCTAATTAGAGGAATATCAAATTTTGACTCCGACCACCGTCCCGTCCCGTCCTTGTTTCGCGTTCCCAACTCCCCCGTATTAAACAACGTATCCCCTGTATCTCGTTATCAGCCGCACGGCGAGAATGTAAACTCGACACGCTACCCCCGTTGTGCTTCAGCCGCAGCGATCCTTCGAAAAAATCATCGATATTTAATCTCGGGGAACGACACAGCCAGGGTTTGGGAACGCGATAGGGACACGCGATAGATATCGCGAAATGGAACGGACTCGAGTCGGTCCCTTCGATCGCGAGATTTCAATTTTCTTTTATGCCGTTCCGCGCGAATAAACGTCCGCGTTGAAACGAGCAAGGGGGTGTGTGCGCGCACACGCGTGCTTCGCAGTTTCACCCTCTCCCTCTCTTTCTCTCTCTCTCTCTCTCTCGTTCCATCTCTCTATCCCCGGTTCATGGGGAATATTTCATGGTCGATGTAGATTTCAACCGGATAAACCAGTCCAGTGCACGCGGCCACTGTAAAACGGGAGGATTCGACCAAACGAAATTCGCTTCGGCTGAAAGCTGAGCCATCATACGGCTTTGTCTATGAGTTGATAATGTTTCGGAACCAATTCCATGGACACGGTGTATGGATGAGAGAACGAACGAACGTGTTCTAGCCGGAGGCGTGAGAGGGAGGGAGAGTGAGAATTATCGCAAAAGGGGTTTAGAGGGAGAGAGAGAAAGAGAAATTACCGACGGTCAATGACAGAGTTTCCTGCGGTTTTCTCTGTTCGTCCGGCTGCATTCACGGCTCGGTAACCTGGCAATAAATCCACTGTCTCTCTTTCTCTCTCCCTCTCTCGCTCTCTTCTCCTCCTCCCAACCTCTCTGACCGCTGCCGTGCTTCTCTCATCTGCTCGTTCGCTTACCCCGCTGCGCGCGTATCGTGTATGAACCCCTGAAATTGCCCGTTATAGGCTGAACGCCCGTAAATCAGTATAAATCAAAGGCGTGATTAGCCACGCCAAACCCTGCCAATTCCGTAAGACGCGTCGTCCTGACGAGTATTATTCGCGAATGTCGTTGCTGGGCTATTGATTGCTCGAAGAATAGAACGACCTACGGATTTAACCATCGATTTATCCCACGATTATTAAGCGGCAATCGGGAATTCGAACTGCGTCAAACGACGTCCCTTTGTATTCGGAGCGGTAGTTCTGTCAAGTCACGAACGCGAAATATTTCGATAATTTAGTCGCGTCGAATTATGTCCATCTCCGAACCGTTTTTACCGTTTCGCACGGTCGCTCGTCGTTTCTCAATGCGGACGTTTACGCGACGATTGGGGTAGTTTGTCGGTCCATCGAGTCCATTCGCGAGCTCGCGGCGATACAGTGGATTTAGCTGGATCCACTGGCCTGCACTTTGCTCGTAATCTTGCGAAATCAAAGTGGAATATTTGCGTTACGGTTACCACACCAGTGAAACGAAATGGACCACGGCTGTGTTAACGATATTTAGTTAATGAATTGTTTTCACTGGCTGGAACACGGCAGATTGATTCGAAGATAGAGACTACTTTCTCGAGAAGCTATTCGATATTTAGTTTGGTCGAGCGATCAAAGAGCGTGGTTTGGGTAGACGTTGCGAAACGGTGGCAGGAGAACGTCTACGGTCTTTGCAGGCTTGCACGCGGTCCAATCGTCGCGGCGCAAATTACAGTTCGACTCTGTGCATCGTCGTCAGGAACTCTCCGTTCGAGAACTGCCTCGTGGCACGGTAGTTAATCATCCATACTTGCCGACAGTTTCGCCCGCGATGCATCGTAATCGTCTTCTCTCCGCGTCTTCCCGATAAGTGCGATACCTATGGATATTCGTGAGAGCCGTACGCCGAGCGCGATTCCAATTCCATCCAACGGCAGGCAATCGAAGTCGGGCAAGCGAACAATCGTGACGAGTTTACATTTCTTTCTCGCCATGGAATGGGAGAGATGGTTATCTTACATGCGCCGGTAATGCGGTTTAATTAAGGCACGCGACGCGTCATGGCCCATAAAAGCGGTAGTCGCGTCGCGATCGACACGAGAACTTCACCGTACGGTTTACCTTAATCACCGTTTAGATCGCGATAATTACACCGTCCAATTCACAACCCTCCGCCGGGGGATCTTTTTCGTCGCGTCCTTTTTATTTAGCGCCGTCTCGTCGTGTCTCGCCCGCCGCTGCTGTTCGAAATAACGTACTTGGAGAGTGTACGTGTGCTAGAGGGAGTGAGAAATTTGCACAACTCGGATCATTAATAAAACATGCACTCTCAAGTACAGCCACTCTCGCGGCTATCCGTGTGTCGGTGTCGCTTTTGCAACAATGTGCACCGAAAACAAGCACTGGTACCCACACGTGAACGTGCACAAATCACTCGGGTAACCGGTATAGATACCGACGAATAAGCTAGCAGCGTTTTACAAGCGGGGAAAGTGAGACTTTGGTGGAAAAAGTTGGTTGCGAAACACCGGTTGTTTCGCGCAGTTGTTTTGCCCCGCGTTGCGAGGTGTTTTTCGACCAACAATTTCCGATCGTTATTGTTTCCCCGCGAATGTTGGAATAATAGGAAAAGGCGAAAATGTGCCGTGTAACGCGAGCGGAGAGGGCGGGCGGGTGTGCGGGGGTGGGCAGAATCGATAGCGAAACGTCAGTTAGATAAATTAGGAAGAACGGCCGTCGCATAGTTCGTCGCGCGGACGCGCGAATCCTGACAAATGTTGGTACGATTTACCCTTGGCGAATCGAAAACCGGCAGATCGATGACAGAGTTATTTGAAATTTGAGCGCAGCTCGTTAGTCGCAATGGGTTTTTCGCTCGATGACGGTGTACGCGTGTTCGCGAGCTCGTAAATATTTCGTGTAAACTGCCGGTTGACAGGTTATCCGATTATACGTCCGCAGTCCGTTCGGGGAAACGAGACTTTACATAAATATTCTGCGCTCGTCGTAATGCTGTCCCTGCCTCGTACAAGTATCCAAACGGTATACGGCGTTACGGTT
Organism: Habropoda laboriosa; assembly: GCF_001263275.1. NCBI lineage: Eukaryota > Metazoa > Arthropoda > Insecta > Hymenoptera > Apidae > Habropoda > Habropoda laboriosa. Next base: position 657,353 of record NW_017100225.1, on the reverse strand, counting down.
GCGTGTAAAAGGATGGTGCGAATAGACGTTGGAGAAATTGCCGTTACATCGGGAAAAATGATAGAAACGGATACGTACCGTGTCGTCTCGACACGCCACAAATGTAACGATATCGCGTGCCGTAAACCGTGCTCGAACGAGATTAACGCGGTTGAAACGTCGCGACGAGTCGGGCAAAGGGTTAATTAAGCGGGACGGGGAAATAAAACCGAGGTACGGAAACGCGATCGCGCGGCCCGACAAAGCGAAGCAACGACAAGGAATCGCGGCGAGACCTATCGCCTCGAGTATCTCGTGTTTTCTCCAGTCCATCGACTGAGCAAGCGGAAGCAGGAGTACACGCTGCCCTTTTACCGTGCCTCGGTCAGAGTATTCGCGCTCCACCGGAGAATTAATCGCAAAATACCCTCGGCATGAGAGGATATACCACCGTGGCCGTACACGGAAAAAAGATCATCCCGACGAGATACAGCCTGAAAGAATGTGTAGTCTTGTGCTCTACCTACCTTTTCTCTCTCTCTCTAGCTTTCGTCCCTGTTCTTGCCCTGGCTGCCTGATTGCCTACAGGTCTCTGTGCGAATGTGCCTAGTGTATCGGATGTGTTTCACGGCGATGAATCGTAGCTTCTATGGAATTCGACATGGTTCCGCTCTTACTCGATGTGGAGAGAGAGAGAGAGAGAGAGAGAGAGAGAGAGAGAAGAGGAAAGCACTGTGACGATTATAAAATGTTTCGCGAAAGGTGGAACAAAAGAATATAAACGAATGAGGATAGAGCGAGAAAAAAAGAACGTTAAAGCGTAGATCGAGGCTGTTGACGGGGATCAAAGCAAACACGTTGCGACGCGGCGAGAAAAATCGACTATGGCGTGTGCACGGTAAGCGGCTAATACCGCGGTCGGCGGAAACTTGTTAAAATATTGTTGCAAATGCGCCGCAAGAGTAACGATGCAGCTGGCGAAATTGCATAGCCCCTATTGTCCTGTTAATAAGTAACGGGAAAATTGTAGCTCCGCCCCGTAGTACCTCTCCATTTCCCGATACTTTCCCGACGGACGTGAAAAGCGCCGCGAGAAATATTTAATGCTCCTCCGTTTATGGTCTCTCGATGAATTTTCCCGCACGGTCGTTAATTATCAAAGTGAAGAGGAGAAAACATTAACCGGCAATTTGTCGGACTGGATACTAGACGAGAGGTGTCGAGCAGACGGAACGACGTTCGATTATATCACCGCAGAAATATGTCGTAATAAAGACTAACCGAAGATGAATATATACGTTAATCGATTGTTCGTGCTTGGCCAGTGGAATCATCGCGATACGCGCCGGCGGCCGGCTGAGCGAAGCGGCAAAGTAAAGGGGCGAAAAGGTTGAAACGCGGCTCGAAAAAGAGATACCCGCTTATCCCCGATGCTTTCACCAATCTCGAAGAATTCCTCGAGAAAGTATCTCTCGCGACTAATAATCGGTATCGTAAATTTGAAATAACGAGAAGACACAAGTAGACCGGAATATGGGGCAAAGCCTGTCGGATTGATCGCGAGTAGAAAACGGACGAGGAATGCTGGCACGGTTGAGAAAGGAAGGGTGGAGAAGGTTTGGGAGATAACGCGTGTCAGGCATCCGGAGGTAAATCGTGACTTCCGTGAAATTCGACGCGAACCTATCCCCCAGCTGTGAAACGCGAATGCGAGAACACGAAAGTCAGCTAGGTTGGACATTGGCGAGGAAACGAAGACCGGAATACGGGACAGAGTGTATCGAAGGGATGGAAACAGATCATTAGCTCGTTAGTTGGGTGCGGTGGAAGGAAACGGAAAGTGGAAATGGAAAAGTTGAAATACGCGAGCAGAGCGACTGTCGCGGCAACCACCTATAGGATGAATCTAATCAAAACAGCCTCGACTCGCTCGAATGGAAACCGCCACCGCCGCCGCTTAACTTTCACGCACTAGGAAACACACGGTGTAGCTTGAGTGTGAGTCGAAGAGGGGAAGAAGGAGGTGGGGTGCGGGCAGGTAGAAGTGGGTTGTAGGATAGAGGTGAGAGTGATGAGCCGTTGTTAGGGGAAGAGAGAGAGGGAGAAAGGAGTGGATTCGGTGCGGTGCGCTGGGCGGGAATAAAGGGTAGCAGTAGTAGTGATATACTTTGGTCGGACATGCAATTAGTAGTGCTAGCGTGACTACGGACCGGCAGCCGTCGGCGTACTCCACGGGGGAATGGCGCGAGGGAGAAATCGCGTACACCCCCTGGCCACGATACTGTCTCGACCTCGTTTCCAACGGCACCGAGCTTCCAGATTTCTTCGAATCGTCCTCGATTCGTCTTCGCCGCTTCTTCTTCTTCTTCTTCTCCTCCTCCTCCTCCTCCTCGGAGCTACTTTAACGTTGATCCGCGATCGCCGTCCAGACTCGGCAACCTTTTACGAACCTAACGAGCTCCTTTTATCACGTGTAAATTATCGAGGCTGGTTTTTATCGAAAGAACGAGTGGTTGGACGCGCGTAAGGTGAGCGTCGCGCGAACGTCCTCGATAATTCACGCGAGTCCCCGATAAAACCAGCAAACGCCAGAGGCGCCTAATAGTATTCCGCTATAATTTATAATAGAATAGCCACGACCCACGGCCAGACGGGCAAACAAGCCAGGAAATATGGCACGGCCATTAAAAGCTAACGATTAATTAAACACGAAATAAATATTTGACCAACGAATTACGGCGATATTAATCTCCGTTTTGTGCGTACCGGTCGTTTCTCGTGCGTATTATACGCGTCCGCTTTTGCACATTTACCCTCTCGCTTCCGCTTCGATTGTCTGCTTGGAAATTGGACGCGAACGCGGGTAGAAAACACGATCAATTTCTTCTTTCGAGCGATGGAAATTTCTGCCGTCGGAGTTGGACTCTAAAAATACCCGGAAACCGTGCAGGAAGTTGTAAACACCAGGCTAATTGATTCGTACGAACGTTGTACGCGTATATTTATCTGTTCTCGGGACGTGATCGCTGGAGACAGAATAGTATATTACGCTCGACATTGATGTATGACATTCGAGTTTCCACGTACGTCTGCTTATCTCTCGCGTTACTTTTCTCTTTTCCCGGCGAACCACGTCGTTATTAATTGCGCATCGATCGCGCCACCGTCTCTATTTCTATTCGGAAGTTTTTTTCAAAAATCGAGTATACCAGATTTAAAAGGTTTGAAAAGGACAAAGCTGAAAAGACACGGGGGGAGGAGAATTCTTTTGGAAAAATATCAGCTGGAAAAGCGGAGTTTCCTAATAACCGGGCAAAGTATGATATATCGCGGCTAATTTCAACTGTACGCGTGTAGTATCGACAACTTTGTTCCCTGTGTTTTGCCAAAATATGCGCAACTTTTGTTATACGTTCGATTTATGCGGCAGCAGTGTTAAGTGGAAAAGTTTGTTCGACGAGAGTTCATAGAAAAACGAGCAGGATAACCGTACTGTGGCCCGGTGTTTCCGTGCGTTACCTTCTCCTTGTTTGCGGCTTTGTACACGCGAATACCTTATAACGATAGCGCAAATATCGGCAATGCAAACACGTGACATGAATCAAGTCGATCAACATGCCAGAGACGGGATACGTCGCTTATAAACGATATATACGTCGCTCCTCTTCGCTTCGCTGAAACGCGTTAACGCGTTCCTGCCTTTTTCTCTCCCCGTTAACTCGTCTCGTTACCCGTTACCGAGAAGTATTCTCGAGTAGAGGGGAACCCGTGGATGAAAATTTCATCGAAGAAACCTACGGAATTTCACGGCAACTAACAGTTTCCGCACGTATAGTCGGGCACAATTCCACGAGGAAAATCAGCCGGAGAATTCCGGCTAACGTTAGTCTCTGGAAGATGCCAGACGCAGACGCGTCACAGAGAGTTGCGAGTCACTCCATCATAATTAGTCTCCATCGTTCCCCCAAAGGGATGTTCCACGTTAGTTTCAATTCAAAGTAATGCGATAGCTGATTAATACGCCGCGTATAATTAGTCGTAGCCTCCATTAGCGAGGACTAGGATCTCTCGGCTTGCCTCGGTTTTCGTTTCACACGGTCCGCGCGCGCCTCCGCGAATATATCATTATCGAGCTGACGGCGTTTCAGCCTACCGATTTCTTGTCCGAGCTCTCGCCGCTTTCGTTTCAACCTAACGTTATTTTCCTCGAGGCTCGGAGCGCGAGCGACGGAGGATCGATTTCTGCCAGAATTCAGGACTGCTGCTCCGTGGCCGAATAAAATTTTCACTGGCCGCTGCTTGCTCCTCTACTTTCGCAACACGTTCTACCAAAAGACGAATTTTCGCCCGGTGAATTCCAATCGGGGGAAAAAGTATTTTCTCTCGATACACCGCTCCGCAGAGAAGGGACTCGTTCCTGCAATTTTACTTCGCCTCGGTTTTATTAATAACCATTGTTTGCACGAAGGATCTCTCGTTCGTGATCGAGTTTTCTCCGTGGCGGCGTGGAGGCACCTCGGTTCGGTAACCTTGGAGATTGAAGGAAGAATTGAGCCGATCGAACTGGACGGAATGGTTTAACGTTAATTAATGGTGGCTGATCCGGGGGTAGTTGCACGGAGGAATAACGTGTCTCTGAAATAGGAAGGAGGAGAGGATCGGCGAAAGGTGAATCGGGCTTGTGATCGATTCATAAAGCCTCTTTCCGCTCTGCGTGCCTTCGCGCATGTCCATTTACATTAAAGCTTGTTAGAAAGTACTTATACCAATCCTTTGTCTACCCATCATTTACATCGTCGCGATCTTTATCGCCTGAACGCGCTCGATCGCGAGCATCTATCCTCGGCAGCTTCGATTTTCCAGCGACGGCTGTGATTCGCCGGTTCTCGAGGATCCGAAATCAAATTTCATCTAGACAAGGTGCGAGAAGCTCGAAAAGTAGCTTCGCAAAGTACTTACATAAAGCTTCTTTTAACGAGGAACTTGCATTAAGTCTTCCCTCCCTGTACCTTCCGCAGCCGGAAAGCATTGTCGCGACTAATTACTTGTTTCAGGAATCATTAAGTGCAATTAGGCGTATCGTACTCTTTAGAAGAGGCGACTCGTTTCGGTGAGCCTAGAAGCCGAGCGTGGTATAGCTACAAGCAAATGCGACGACTCGAGTATCCGCTTGCTCTGGAAAAGCATCCCCCGTAGCTAAGTCGCGTTTCAAACGAATCGTTTGCTCTTTCGAAGTAAGGCACGCGACCCTGCTTACGTCCAAGCCGGAGTTCCTTTAAAAAATCGACGGACCGATAGAAAGACGTCGCGGTTCTTTCACGAAAATTATTCCCGGTATACGTATAGTTACATCGTGCACACTTAAATGCAGCGTGGCGGCGGCACCAATATCGAGAAACGTAATCACGCGAACGCGTGTCTCGACGCAACAGCGTTTACGTTACGATCGTCGATAACAGCGTATCGTAATGATTTAGGCGTTCCCG
>NW_017100225.1:648621-651865 GCF_001263275.1 Habropoda laboriosa | reverse complement strand
TCTACTTCATATACCGCAGAGACACGCGACGATGATCAATTCGATTAGAGGCACACGCGCGCTGCCTTTCTCGCCGAGCATTGTTCTCGCCGGCGTCACCGACTCGCGCTCTCTTTTCCAGCTTTCAATACGGAGCAACGTCTTCGATAGAACCGAGCCAGCCAGATCTGGCGCTATTCATCGCGAACAGCGGCAGCGTGCGGTTAAATAATCGGGTGTGATTAATCGCGAGGGAAAAGTCGCGTTGAAAATTAAGGCAGCGTAAACGAGCTCGATGGCGTTTAGTTGGCCCCCACGGTTTCAACGGCGGAACGGAAAGGAGTGTGCTGCTCCTCTCGAACACGTTCCACTGGTTCGGCAGCTGGCGCGATAAATGAAACGTGAAGAAAATGAACGATACGCGCGCTCTCGGATGACGCGAATCAGCGCAGGCTATTATGCGTTTCTACGAGCCTTCAGTCGCGATTTAAAACGGAGGGAAAGAAGTGCACCACGCGGAGAGTTCGGGGGTAAGGTCGGAGGAGAGCGATACACGTTACTTGGCCTTTCACATGGGAATTACGTCGGTTGCGAACGGCAGGTACAATTTGGTCGTTTTATTACCCTTTCTTCGAGTAGGCGCATTCATGCGGCGGGAAACGAGATTGGTATTGCTCGGCGAAATGCGGATTTGTTAATCGTCGATAAGGTGGAATTATCGGGCGGGAATTTTTCCAAGGGAGAGAACGCGTCGCGTCGACGTCACCATGTCGAAGCTATCGGTTGAGCGTCTGTGCGCTCTGGAAAGTAATTAAAAAGCAGCAACGTTTGCTCTGTCACGCGGTCGGGCTTTTTTATCGGGTGTGCGCGCGGCCGCGTTCGCATTCATCGAAGCGCGCGCGAGGCTGCGACGCTTGGCCGGCGGAGGATCTGTTGGAAGGAAGGAGGGAACGAACGGACGAGCGAACGAAAAACTAAAGTGGATAGAGGTCGTTCTAATTGCACGCACATTCTCTGGACTGGCTGTGCCGCGCGAAGGTAAAGCCCAACCGAAGCTCCCTCTTTGACGGATTATCGAAAATCGATTTGCACACTAGCCAATTAACCTACAAGTCATTACCGGCCGTAATTATGTCGATACTGATCTTGGGAACGCGTTTCAATTGATAATAATAACGATAATGATTGCGTAGGCCGGCCGAAGCGGATTCGCTGTTACGAGTCGTCGGCAGAAGGCTGTGTCGTCTGTCGCTTAAAAATGTATGCCAATAACGCGGCTGATTTTCCGCACGCGATGATCGCGCTCTTTCGAAATACACGAGTTGAAATGGGGCGGGAGAGAAAAATCGCTTTTTCGCTGCAGTCGTAAATGAAAAATCCTGTATATGTATAATACGTGTGACGCGTCGTTGGCCGTCACGAGCTTAACGCGGCGATTCGTCGAACACTGCGTTATCGCGGTCACTCCTGTCAAATCCTGCCAAATGGTTAATACGCTCCGCATTTTCGTTTTCGCCGCGGTGAATAATAGGAAAGAGCCGTGGCGAATCCCTAGCCGAGTTGTTTATAAGAAAGCGTATTGCTGGCCGCATGCATAATTCGCTCCGGTCGGCGCATAACGGAAGCGGAGTGGGCGGAGGGCGGGGAGGGCGCAAACGGAGGAAGGGAAAAGCGAAAAAAAATTGGCACGTTAATGACGAAGAGAATTGCTCGTTTCGGGCGAGAAAGGGGGGAGGTTACGCCGAGCGGAAGGAAAGTAAAGTTACGGAGGGGCGTACGCCTTTCGTTAGGTATATGTATATGGAACGCCGGGAAAAGTGGGTCGTTCGCAGCGGCGGCGCTTATCGTTCGTAGTTAGTGGCTTGGAAACGATGCCGGTTCTTTTTTCCACCGTTCCCCCAACTCCGTGGCGTCGTTTCGTTGGTCCAATTATGTTCAACAATAGTCTCGCGGGCCGATAGATTCCGACAGGAGAGGATAGATAGAGAAGATACTTCCGACGCGACTGTGTGCTGGAAAAATTGGTTCGTTCACGGTGGTCCTCGTTATTAGGAGGAGAGTTTGCCTCTGCGAAACGCTATCCTGCAAATATGCGCGCTCTAGCTTACGCGATATCGCGGTTCGAGTTTACGATTACCTATTAGCGGTCGAACATTCGGGATCACTCGATCGGACATTCTTTGCGGTTGCGGCGAATTTACGACTCTCCCGTTACATGGTTGCGGTATCGAAACGGGCCGAGTTCAAAATGTTTAGCGACTCGTTTATAAAGCGGAGCTTAACACCGAACGAAAGTCGCTTAACTCGTCGGCTGAAGGAGGAGGAGGAGGAGGATTTTGGACGAGGTTCTTTTCAGTGGAAAACGAGGGAAACGTCGCGTCGGCTCGACTGGTTGCAGAGAGAACTGTGAAAGCAGCGAGTTCTTGAGTAATTACCGTGCGATTCGTATTTCTACTAGGCGAGGCGAGGCGAGGCGAGGCGACGCGTCGAAAGAACCGGTGACACCAATCGCGCAGGACAAATGTGCAAATATTGTCGCGCTTCGTAAATCGCAAAAACAACGGCGCTCGTCAAGCGAGGGATTTATGCATCGTGGTTCCGTCGCAGTGACCAGCCGTCCGTCCCACTATACCCCCAGCTACCAACCCTTTCCACCCCCTGTTTCCGCCCGTGTCCGCTTCCGGTCTCGCGTAGATGCACATGTGCGTATTGCTGATCTTCCCCTCCACCTCGTCTCTCCGCCCGTTCGACCCTCTCACCTCGCGCGTCTTCCCCTCCGCCGCTGTCCATTTTTTTCCATTTTTTCCTCGTTGCACGGTCACGCCCAGGAAAGCTGGCAATTCGCATGTTCGCACCTTCGCGTCACGAGCCGGCATTAAGCTGCAATTTTTCTCTGGAAAAAATACGCGATTCTGGTTGAGCAAATATACGGGGTAGCTGGTAGTGTGTACGTACATAGGTACACGGTGCCGGCCGGTCGGTCGACCGCGTTAATTTCGAGTCGCGAATTCTGTCGCGGTTTACTTTTCCCCTTCGACGTATCGTTTTACTCTGGCTTTCGTAACGCGCTCTATTTAGGCCTCTCCTTTTCCACGCTCTGTTCTATAGAATGGGAAAAATGTGGCGACGTGTGAACGACCGAGAGGCAGCCGTAATCCCCGTTGATCGTTCCGATATGCAAAAAAGTCAATCGATCCGCGCTTTCAGCGTTCGATTCTTTTACCAGCCCGACTCTCTTTTTACGGGACAATGTTTCCACCCTGCG
>NW_017100225.1:640157-648172 GCF_001263275.1 Habropoda laboriosa | reverse complement strand
AGAAAGAAAAAAAAAAAAAGAGGAAGGAAATATTCATTCACGAGGCAAAAGGTCCTACTATCGAGGAAGCATAAATTATGAATAGCCAACCGGGTCTTTGGGCGAGAACGTTCAACGAATGGTTCACCAAGGAAAATTTTCACAAAGACAGCTTTTTGTAAAACACCAGAGAGGCCTTTGAGGTTCTTTTCGCAAAAGAGTTTTCCGCCAAGTTTCTCTCTGGCTGTGCCTGCCGGATCGCTTTGATAGACCCGATTTGAATACAGTTAATAAGTGAACGCGTTAACCTGCACGGGACTTTTCCGACTGGCGCGCGATCGTTCGGTAACAGGGAAAAAGTGGGAGCGCGCGCGAGCCCTTGAAATTCGCGAATAGTGCTCGTTATCCAGGCGACGATATATTTGAATGGTGCTCGAACAAACCGTAGCAGAGATTCAACGTTTGCCGAGAAAGTATTACAACGAGGATTTTCGAGGATTTGGAAACGGCTTGGGCCGGTCGGGTCTCTTGAAAAGAGGCTTTTCACAAATTTAGCCGTTCGCTTAATTTCACCGGATCCAGCCACGTGTGGACCCTCGGCCCCTCGTCGAGCTGGGACCTCTTTCACGAGGATCCCAAAGAGGGTTGCAGGGGATAGAGTGGCGGAACGCTTTATTTATTTTGCCAACATTTTATCCCCTCGAAAAGTAGGTAGGGTTCTGGCCGAGAACCCTCGATCACAAATTGGGGCGAACCGTCTTTGTCGCGCGAGAAATCGCCGCCATTAAGAGAGCACGATTGTTTCCCAGAGCCCCGAGTGTCACGTCTATTCCCCTCCTTGGACGATATCCTTCTTTACGCTTTCCATTCTTCTCGCGTTTCCCTCCTCGTGTATCGTCGCTCGCTGTGTGTGTCGTCCTCGGCTACGAGGAGAGATCGGAGATCAATTGTTTGGAAAACATGGAAAATCAGGCGCGCCTCGTGAAGAACGAAGGAGAGAGGGAGGAGAGGACAATTCAGCTGCGCGAGTATTGCACAGGGATAAAGCGTGAACTGTTTTTCTTCTTAAGTGACCATTCGTGGCGCGAATGCTCCGAACAAACGAGTAGTGCTTTTAAAAGGGACCATCATTCCGGGTATATTTCGTAAACAATGGGGACAGCGTTCCTCGCTAAGAGAGCAATAACCGAGCGTATTAAACGAAAACTTTTCCTCTTATTTACAAACACGGTTCTCCTCTGTATACACGTTTCGTGCAACAAAGATGACGATAAAGATGTCTTATCCACTTTGCATCGCGACCGGCACACCGCTGTATCCTGCAAGTGGCTATAAATTCCCGTCGAATATCCTCACGAACGAGAGGTACGGTTCTTGGATGGGAACGCGCGAGCAAAAGGTCGCGAGAGAGTGCGCGATTAATCATCGTTCCAACTCTTTGAGAACGACAAGATCCAACGTTAAACGTCCACTCGGACCTCGACGAGAGTTAGAGTTAGAGAGAGAGAGAGAGAGAGAGAGAGAGAGAACGAGTCGTCATCGATAGCTTTCGTTTTAATGAAAAAAAGTAAATCAATATTGACGTCGAGACGCGACAGTTAACCGCGTTACGCGTAACAGCTGACTCGATTGGCGAGCTTTTCGCCGATACCTGAAACTGACAACGATCGATACTCTCTCTCGTTTCGAGCTTGAACCGGATTATCGACGGCTCGTTTTGGCATCGATGGTTCTCTTCCATGACGAAACGCGGACCTCCGTCTGGATTAAAATTCGAGGAATAACCGGTTTCTCCGGTGGAGAACCGGTGAGTCGGACAGCTGAGCATCCCGTCAATGTTTCAAACTAATAGCGGTTGACCGGTCACCTCGCTGTCGAGTACTTCCTCTTGGATGGAAAAAAAAGAGAGGACCGTATCCACCTTGTTTCGTACCGTCGAACCGCGCGCGCACTTTTCACGCAAATTGTTCATTTCCATCGGTTGAAAATCCTCCGGTGAAAATTGAAAGAACGTCTGTCGGCCGACTGTCGGTGTGACGACTAATCGTAAGATTCGATCGTGAGAAGCGGATAGAATTGAAAGGTAGTGTCCAGCGGTGGATGATTGGATCGGTGGAATCGGTAATAGACGGCAGGGGGATAGTCGTGCGGTTGATGTGGCATTGTCGAGGAAGCAACTGTGTAGACAATGGAGGGCAGAGAAGGGGTGGATGAACTAGTGACTGAACTTGCTATCTCGCGTCGGTAGGATGTTGCCAGCAGCGGCGGCCTTCAGGTAAGCGTGCTGGCTACACCGGTGGCAAGGGTGGATTTAACAAGCGATGTTATCTGCTCGGATGAATGCCGGCCGCCCCTTGCCCTCTTCGACCAGGCCCTCGACTCGGCTCGCTCGGCTCGATCGTATCTTCCGGGGCTACTTGCGTCGACGGGAACCTCGGCAACGAACGCGAGAACTCGCCTTTCTCCAGCTTCTCCCTCTAGAGAGCTTTTTTTTTCTTCTTCTTTCCTCACGCGTATATGTATATCCGGCAGGCTGCTGTTCGCGAGAAAAGAACTGACGCGACACTCTGCCCCGAGATTTCTTCCACCTTACCTTACAATAAAGTCGCGAGTCTTCGGATCTCGTGGGATCGAAGCGATCTAAAAGGTCGCGAGGGCGATGGGTGCGTCGAGGTTGCTCGCGTATCGGCGAAGAGAGTGGAAGAACGTATCGAACGAGTAGCGTTCGCGAGGAATCTCGGGGAAGCGGAGGAGGGCGCAACGAGGAGGGCCGGGTCTGGAAAAGCAATTTCGTTGAACAATAAAATTTTGGAGGGAATTTCTCAAACCGACTTATACGAAGGTTGAAATCGGGGTCGTAAAGAGGGATGAAATGGAGTCAAGTATTTCACGGGTCGACCGTTTGTTTCATGAACAAAGAGGAGCCTGAAAAGCCCTGGCCAACGTCATTTCGAGACAACGTAGGAAACACCGGGCTCTCGATGAATAACGACATTACTCGTCCCTGTTACTTTTATCATTTCTCTCTCCTGTTGTGCGCCACAGTCGCAGCCGTCGCCGCCGCGGTTCCTTTCGCTTTTTTCCTTTATAACTGTGTCTGTATACGCATGTATAAAACGCAAATTTCTCACGCGCGCGCTGAAGTACGCTAACCAAGCCCATTAATCTCGCTGCCACCCTCAAGTTTCTCGTTTCGGAGTGCATCCACGTGCCTGGACACCGGGCTACGTACGGGGAGGCTCGGGACGGTAATTAAAGCGTGAATAAATAAAGCTGCAGGCGTAAATCCCGCGGCATAAAAAACTCCTGACCGCTGAATGAAGACGAAGAAAAAGAGGTCTGTGTAGCGTAGCGAGTCTGGCGGTGGTGGAAAAAGAAACGCGCGAACGGATGGATCGACACGATCTTAATCGTGGATCTCGTCGCCCGAAATCGGCCGATTTCGATTCGATTCCTTCGAACCGCATCGCTTCCCTCGTAAGGATAATTGATTCCTCCCGGCATCCCGTTAGATTCAATCTAAGCGACGATCGCGCGGCTTAATCGAGCGGAAGGGGATCGACGCCCGATTGCGCCCTCCTTCGCGTCAGGACCGATTTATTTTTACCTCTTGGAACAATGCAGCCACGAATCGGATTATCGAATCGTCCTCCGAATGAAAGGCGAAAAGGCCGTGAGTTTACGCGAACGTAGCTGGTGGCGTGTATTAGGTTGACGAGGGAAAAACAGTTTCGCTCGGAGAAGGAAGGTGCACGATTTGTCTCGCTTTTATCGCGGCGAGGGTTAAAGCGATCGTACGCGGCCCGTATAAACGAGCGGTCGTCGTCGTCGTTCGCTCGTGGTGGAGAAGGAAGGTTGGTCGGTAAGATATTGGCCGATTCACTTATTCTCATGAATATGTATTCACGTGCCAGTCCGTAGGCTTCCGCTCGGCAATCATTATTCTTAATAACCGGCATTACGGGCGGCGCGGCGTGCCGCGAGGATTTTTCAACGGCTCGGATGCGGCGTGACAGCGCAAAACGACGATGATAAAATTATGCGACGGATAGGATCACGCCGGACGCGCGGAAACCCGACTCTCGCGTAGAAGGATACGAAACAACGGAAAGAAAAGAAAAGAAGGAACGAGAATCCGTTTATCTGGCTTTCTGTCGCAATTACCGCGAATACCTCGATGACAAACTGCACGGGTATTTCTTACCCTTTTCCTTTATCGGCAACGGAGAGATGATTTGCAGGAGGGCAACGACGATCCTATTTCGCGTGCAGGAGTTTCAGTTTCTCTGCTACGGTCATCGGCGTCGCGGCGCAATATTTACGAGTTGGCTTATATTCCACGGCTTACACGCGTTTGCATTATTGACGCGGCTCTGTAAGAACCCGTTCTCTCCCGACATCGAACGATCGTCGGTAATGGTTGCTGCTCCGTGTAGTTGGCTGGCCCGAACAATTTCAAGATAATAAGATCGTATTTGTACGCGTTTACTCGCCAGGCGGGCTCTCGGGGTAAGAAAATCAAGAAGAACCTTCGCACGTTCCGGCTGCCAGCAACGAGGTTAATTACCTATCGCGTTTCCGCCGCTACGCTTGGGAATACTAAAGCGGGCCAGCTGCATTCAACCCTATTTTTTTCAGAGGCTTTTGTGCTCTTCCTATCGCGGTTTTTAATAATCCGTCCGTATTACTTCCCGCCCTTAATTCCCCGCTCCCCGGTGTACTTTCAGCTCTTCATTCTTTACGTTCACCCGTTTTTTTTTTTTCTTGCGCCAGAAATGAAATTGTGTTTCGTTCCCGTCGAGGTTATTACCTGAATCGTGCCGTGAATGGCAAACGACGTGTGCGCGCGAGACAATACCCTACGCACGAATTAGCCGCCCGGAGCGCCGATACCCACGCGGCGGAATATTATCGCAGTCTGGTAATTGCGTTAGACGTTGTTACACGTCTGGGCGAGAAGGGAATCTTTCGCCCGTCGAACGTTACACGAAACGTCTTGGCGGCTTTTGGATAGGTGCGACAAGGCGAGGCGAGACGTGGCAGGAGGAACAGAGGGTGTCTTTAAATCTCAGAACCGAGGCTCTCGTTCGAATTGCAAAGCGCGTTTGCGCGTTACGTCGGTGGTATTCTATGCAACCGCAATTACTCGAGATGACGTCGGAACGAAGACAACTGCCGGCTAGGTCTGGATCCGTCTCTGGAAACAAGAGTCGGTCGGTGGAGCGTGAGGTAGGCGGTTGAAGTAGAAGGGAGGAGGGAATTCGCGTTTGTTGCTGCCAGGCATCTCTTTAACCGGGTTTCTCAGTCCTCCCTCGTCGCGCTTCTTCTTTTCCTTTCCCTTTTGTAACACCGTTTCTGTGTTCGTGCGAGAATAACGAAGCCCGGTCTTTAGACTCGGCCGTTGCGCGGGAGCGATCGTCCGAAAAGCCCCGGTAAACAAACTCGGTGCACGTGTCGCAGCTCGGCAACGCGACAAAGCGCATTATGCGCGCCGCTTGCCTCCGCCGCCCCTCGGGATTCGATAAATTACCGACGCACGTGACGTCACGCCGCCGGACTGGATTCTCTTCTTCCTGCATCGTTCAAACACCCACCGATATTTACCACCTTCTAAGCTTCTCCCTCGAGTCCGATGGATTAACTTATTCCCTCCTCCCTCGGAAAAACCTGCTGCGAGTATCGGCCGGATGACAGGTGGTTGAGCCGGAAAATAGTTGTTATCATTTGCCGAATTACACTTAGACTCCTGTAAATTTTCCCGCGGTACAGCCGGGGAAGAGTCATGGGAGGCGTTTCAAGTCCCTAGAGGCAAACCGTGCGCCATCCCACCATGAATTCATTCGCACCGTCATGAAATTCAAAGCAGTCGTTACGCTGCTGGCACGACGACGACGACGACGACGACAGCGTCGCGAATGGCGTACGGCCGCACACTCGAGCACCTACACGCGTCTCTCAGATGTTTGATGTTTTATTTATAATTTGTTTATGTCATCATCTGTTCAACCTTTCGCCACTCGTATCTACTGCCACGATCCTTCTTCCGAAAGCGCGTTTTCCTTCCAATTTGCCGGAAAACGGAGGCGATTCCCTCGCGATTTTTCACGCGGCATACCTACGTAGTACGTCCCCCGACCCGTCTTATTTCCTTCTTCGGGAATTACGTAACCGCGATTCGCACCTAGTCGGAAATTACGAGAAACGGTCCGCTTACCACGATGGCATTGTACGATCCTCCGGTTCCGGTGAACCTCGATGGTCCCTGGATGAAGATCGAATCAGTGGACCGCTCTAGTACCGCTCGATCGACACGTTTCGCAATTCAATTAAATCTCCGGCAAATATACTATGGCGGCGACCCTGTCGAGTGATCGGAACGTTGAAAACGTTTACGGCGCAGTGATTCGGCGATAATTAATGAACGACGAATTTTTTGCATGGTCGAGTCTGATCGAGCCGCGTCGCGTCGACGAGAGAGAAAGTTTGATCGCAAGTTGCTGGCACGGGCTAGAGGTGGCCGTGTCGCGGGGGGATTCGCTTTAATAATTCCATAGTCTGCGGTTAATAGATCGTCGAGGGATTAAGTGTCGCTTGGCTGTAACGCTCGCGTGCAGATAATTAAATGCGCACGCTAAAATTTATGGGAAATTGGACGGAATCTCGATCAAGTGGGTTAGCACTTAAACCACTCTCGATTCTCGCGTAGCGATTCGATTAAACCTCTATTAAACCGCGCGCATTCGCAAAACAAGGACCGGCCGGTGCCGGATTGTTCGATGAAATAATTTCGCGACGTGACCGGGAGGACGCGAAACCGGCCAGCGTTACGCGGCAAAACGACCGGCTCGATAAATGCAAGTTGACCCGCGTAATTGAAAACGGTCACGTAACTATTCTGAACATTTATTTTCATTTGTAACGAAGCTCCGCGTTTCAGAATTTCGCGGAGCAATTTTATTTCTATTCGGAACGAAAAACAAAAAACACCGTTCGGGGGCGGGAGAGAGAGAGAGAGAGAGAGAATAGCACGGCGGCGGTGTTGGTGCAGGGACGTGTGCGCATATTTGCAGCCTGATTAAACTTCATTTGATGTATGGAAAATTAAGGAAACTCTGGGAACCGACCGAATGAAATTCTCGATGCACTCCCGGATAAATTCGGCCCTGTCCCGGGAAATGACGCGAGTGATTTCAGTTACGCCAGCCAGACTGCGTACGTATACGTATACACGTACAACATATACAGAGAGCGAGGTTGATAGATGCAACTCGTTGAGCGTATAGTGCGGATAGTGCAACGATTACAATCTTGGGAATAGTTTCGCAAGCAATACCGATACAACGATACCTGGTGACATTGGATTTACCTTGGCAAATGCGATGCATAGTCGCGCGATATTCCGGGATCGTTAGACTGACCCGAGCCTGCCATTTTCAGAGTGAACGTAATGTAAAAGTATGCGGCGAGTACGATCCCAAGGACTGCTGTGCCCGGTTGCCCTGAATGCATACTTTAAACGAATTAACGTATTCGCCAGTCGACTTTCCTCTAGTTCTAGCCGTGACTCCGTTCCATCGGGTGGCCGAGCGTTTTTCGGAAAGCTCAAAGGCGAATTTTCTCGGGAGCGATCTTTTCGAGGGAGCGCGAATTTTTATCCAAAGAATAACGACTTCTTCTCCTTTGCCCGAACGTCTCGGATGCTCGGCGACGCGTCAACGTTTCGTTAAGAGGATGGGAAAGGAATCGAGTGACACCGTTCGAATGTAAAGGTAATCTAATCGCGAAAAGATTTGTTGGAATCGTTGTTGGGAGCGCGCGCGTGCGGCCGCGACTCGAAGGAGGTCAAGTGCACTTCTCCGTGCTTCTAGCTTCTTCCATCGTTCCACCGATGTGACGTGACCTCCTCCGCCGGCCGTTTCTCCCTTTTCTTCGCCGCGGTTTTTATCTTAATAATCCTGCCAGACAATATTCGCGAGCCGTCCCACCCTCCGCGCGCGGTCGTTATTAATTTTAATTAAACCACCTTATTGCCCTTT
>NW_017100225.1:625771-640136 GCF_001263275.1 Habropoda laboriosa | reverse complement strand
TAACCGATTGCGACCCTTTCTCGCCAAAACTCGCCCTCCCGTCGCGTCGTCTGCGGCGCTCTCAAACGAGCGTACGCCTCTCCTCCGGCGAAGGTAAATATTCGTTTTCGAAGGAGAAGAGGATAGAAGTTGGAGATCCTCGCGGAATCACGGGGGCTTTAAAGTCTTCGAGTTCGGTTGTTTGACGAGGAGAACGCGGCCCGCTTTATATCGACCGACCCGAATTGGTCAGCACCGTTTACAGAATAACTTAAGTCACTCGGGCTTATAATCGTTATCCTTTTTATAACGCTCGACCCTACTTCCAAACTAACTCAACTTCTATTAGGTATACCAAGATGGCGGGCGAGGCAACCGCGCGCGATCCATTTCGTAATCGAGCCGAATGAAATTTCTGCGCGGCAACTTTTCCAATCAAGACCGTACGTGTGTCGTTTGAATCTTTGATCAAAAGGGTTTGCCAAGGGAAACGTGATTATCTGATCAAGTATAATTTATTGCAATATATCCTATGTACATATATTAGCTAGAGTTAATACTAGACACCAGGTATGTCAGTCGCGTGAAACGAACGACATCATTTACACGTCCGCTTTTTACATGGCAATATTTTCTCCCTAGTTCTTCACTCCCCAGTCTTCTTTGATGAAGTCCGCTACTCTTTCGCCGACCATGTTGATAGAGGCAACAGGATTACCGGACACCACCTGTCGATCAAACCGGGCAAATTAAACGATACTTACTCGACGAAGCGTTGGAAAATAGTCGAAAGGATAAACGTACAATTGGTATAGCAGACGCATCGGCAACTCTCAATCCTTCGACACCGTATACTCTGAGTCGCAAGTCGACGACCGCCATTGGATCAGATTTCGGACCCATCTTGGCGCTACCAGTTTGATGGTTCTCGGGTCTCGTGTCGTAGGTAACGGCGCACAACCAGTATTCGTCGGTGTATGGTTCGCTCTTCTCGGCACATTGTGGAATCACCTTGTGCTGCATCGTTAGACCAAGTTTCTTCATCGTCTCGGTCTCAGCTAGTTTAAGAATGGCGTGGATTCCCTGGACTACTACGTTGCGGTCGTGTTCGTTTCCCATGTCGTTACTCCAGATAATTGGTGGATCTTGTGGATTGTTGCTGTTCAAAGTGATGCGACCTGTGCGAGCAGAATTTCAACGATACGTGTGAGAAAGAGAGTAAAGAGTGTCTTCAATTGTGAAATCGGAAGCAAGTTCACCTCTGCTGGTTGGACGCACGTTCACGGATGTGAACCTCACAGACTGTTTGCTGCCGTGAACGCCCAAGTCGGCGATGTTCTCCTTGGGGTTGCACACAGCTTGGTATCCAGCGAAGAATATTTGGATATCTGGATCGTCGGCGGTTGTCAAGTTGGACGCCAATATACCGGTGACCTGAGCTAAACCTGTGCAAGACAGTGGTCCTGTTTGGTTGTATATATACTGGTTAGCGCTCTTCTCGTTCAACTCTGAATAGTAGTCTTCGTCCAGTACGTAATCGATTCCGAAAGATTGGTGATTGTGAAGATTTTCACCGACACCAGGAAGATCGTGCACCACGGGCACGTTCTTCGATTCGAGATGCTCTTTCGGTCCGATTCCAGACAACAGCAACAATTGGGGAGAGTTGATGGCACCACCGGACACGATTACTTCGCGTTTTACGTTCACGCGGTATTTCGTCCCGTTCTGCGGGCAATAGTGATTAGACGCTTGAACAGTTTCCAAGAGATCGGAATTCTAGGCGATAACTAACCCTCAGTATATCCACACCGGTCACTTTGTTCATGTTGAAGTTAATTTTTGTGACAAGCGAGTTGTCCATTACGTGGAGGTTCTTACGGTCCCTGAATCTTTCGACGAATGAACGGTAGGGGGTTTCCCTGACACCGTCCTTGCTGATGGTTTGTGCTACCGTGAAACCGGTGATCTTTTCACCGACCAAATCTTCGGTCGTACCGAAACCTGCTTCATCCGCTGCATCCAAGATGCTCCATGCGAAAGGAGGCTGATAGGGGAATCTGTAGGCATAAAAACAATCTCACTTGTATCACTGGCTGTTTCTCAAGTAGAGAAGATTCCAAATGAACGGACCTTTCGACAGTCATAAGTCCACCAGTGGCATGGTATTTAGGGCTGACTCTTCCAATTTCCCTGTTGTCCTCAGATTTCAGATAGTACGGCATCACCTAAAATCCGTTTAACGTGGACGACATGATGCCGGTAACGATAAAGCAGATATATAAAAGCAAACGTACGTCGTCCCAGCCCCAGCCTTCGTTTCCCAGTTCGACCCATCTTTCGAAATCTTTAGCGTGTCCTCTGTGATACGCCATACCATGGTGAAGAGTTGATCCTCCGAAATTCTTACCTCGAGGCCAGTAACAACTTCCGTTCGTACTTAAGCAGGCGTAACTTTCGTTCGTGGTGTGATATTGCCAGTCCAACTTACCACCTGTAGACAAGTTACAGAGAGATGATAGCTTTCACCCTAATCTCCACCCCGTGAACAAAAATTCATTACCGAGGAAGAGTTGCAGATTACTGGGTACTTCACTTCCTGCCGGTTCATCCCCGCCCGCTTCGACCAAGAGGACATTCCAGTCTTCGATTTCGCTCAATCTCGAAGCCACGATAGATCCAGCCGCTCCAGCTGTAATTTCACGGGAAACGTAGAAATCGGACTCGATAGAAAAGATCGTTCGGCCAAGTTTTTTCACATAAACTCACAACCAACGACGATGAAATCGTAGCTTTCCTCCGGTTCGTCGATCGGCGTGAAACGCCCGCATATCTCACCGATCTTTATGTTTGTTATCATGAAGGTGTTGAGCAACGTCAAGAACAAAGTGCCCGTGTTTGCCGAACAGACGTCGGTAAGCTGAGGTCCTCCTATGTAGGGATTCGCGCACACTGGCAGCGGTATAGAGAAATCTGACACATTTGCCTGAAACGAAAGATCTCGTTCGCACTAGTACGAGGAAAAGATGAAAATGCTTGACTTACCATGTCGTCAGATAGGGTAGCGGTCGATTATACGTTGGAAGACTGTGCACTGTGGGCTTGGTCTTTTTCGAATGGCTACCAACTGCTTCCTGCTACTCCCTTTTATACTCGTACCTTTATACAGCAAATATGCATAAAGATGATAAGAAGACAGTTTTTTAGAACACCTACGTACCATCGATAACGCAATCGTACTTGCAAATTATTGTCCACCACTATCTGACGTTTTGCTGTATTGATGAACGGTGTGTCGCAAAAACATTAAGAACGATAGCGCACGCGTGTGGTTGAAAGAGGAAGAGGTTCCCGATCACGCCTCCTCGACGATAATTCCAACGGTCCTATCGTAAAAGTTAATTATTAGTTGCGATATTTTGGCGAGTAAAATATCAATTATCGTTGTTGTTAGGTGATAAAATTTCTTGTAAATGAATTTAATGCAAAGGCTGCGTATTCTGGACTTGTCAGATCAAATTTCGATATCTCTCTACATAGTTGTACGATATCCAGTTGTTCTGCACTCGTTTGGTCACTCTAGTTTCCCTTTATTTCAATATTTCACCGTAATATTAGTTATAAAATACTATATAATACTAACGCGTCAAAAGAATGGTTCATCATCGTTGTATGATATCTGAAGGCAAACATTTTTACGTCGAGTCTGACTCGACATAGGACCGCAAAGGGTTGAAACTAGCTATAGGAACGATGAGATGAAAGTGTTTCGAAAATGTTCCCTATCGATAGAGTATGTCGAAGAGGATATTTTTTACATTCTTCTTTCTGCGGGACTTTTTCCTGTTTACAGAAGACGTTAACACTAGACTAACTGCCAGCCGAGTAAAAATGACTCCCATTAGCAACTTTCCAAAAGTGAAGTTTCATGTAAGTAAACCGTAATTGGAAAATTGCAAAGTTGAAAAGTGTAGAAGCATTTTTTCGAAAGATACTAATGGATCATTTTGACCTGGTCGGTAGTTGTAGTGTTTATTTATCACCCTTGTAAGTACCTTTACTATCTTATTCACTTAGGCCCTGGAACTTTCTCGAGCCTAACATGAGCTACGTGACATCAATTGGACAATGACGAAGGCATTTCTTATCTGCAAGGTTAATTTGTTATTAATTTAGCATCGTGTTTACTTATTATATCATATGCATCACTGACAGTGATATTCGTGGAATTATTTGAGCGTCATGAAACATAAGGAAGAGAATAGAATAAGGAGGGAGGTGAATAGAAGTTTCAACTATAGATAAAGTTTCCACCCACTAGTGACGAATGACACGAAGGGTCTGTCAAGTGGGGGATCAAAGATTAGGGTATTTTGCGTAATTTTCAAGGAATAAAAAAACACCGTGCTACCAGACTTTTTTTTCTTATCATCGTCGTTTATTCAGTAGGTACCATTCGGACTTGACGTAAGAATTTTTGGCAAATTATAAATGATAATGAAGTATCTTTTTATGCATTAATATTACAACTACTGTTACGCTGAAATATTGGAATACAGGGAAACTACATGGTGGACCAAATGAGTGCGGACTAACTGGACCATTTGGACCGCGAAAAGTTAAACGCATGGCTAATACGTTCGAAACTTTTTCTTAATTACAAACGTGGCTCTCTAATTTCGACAAAATAAAGTGCACGTTTATTGCCGGTGAAAAGTGGTTGTTATCGCGGTGAAATTATTTTTATCCGAAATAAACATAGGGGAAGTATAACTGGAAAAACAGGTATTTCTTAAAAATGATTAGTAAACGTTAGTAAATCAACATAATGTGCAGTTACGTTTACCGCACCTATAATTTTTAAGAGGCACTTTGCACAATAAATGAATATTGTAAAAGAAGAACCTTAGCAAGAAGTCGCTTGCAAACTCTTGTTCAAGTTTCCGATTGTAAGTGGTAGAAGTATCGAATCGAACGTAAATGCAAGCAGGGATCGAAGATAGGAGGAGGCAGAGAAAATATAGGCGAAGTAAATTAAGATATAATTGAATTTATTCGTTTGGTTCTAATTCGGTATTTATCATTTACATTTCTTTGGTATACACCTATATAATATACGTACTTTAATCATTGATACAATAAGATAAGGTAATCGGTTTGCGCCGTGCTGCGTTTCTGAGCACGTGGGCTCACTTGCTTAGACATAATCGTGACCATTCCCAAATTAGATAAAACGATGTATGACAATTGCCGGTAAGATAGCCATAAATGTCTCTCTGTGTGTAAAAAGCTGTCGACGAGTCTTTGCCAATTTATTTTCGTACAGACACAGATAGCAGCCAATTAAGATTGATAAGCAGGTTTTAATTAAGGCACAGGTTACGGGGATTCGTATATCGTTCTAAAAACAGCGTAGTCTTTCATCCAGGGTGGCGTAAAGAAGGAACGACGTCAGGAATCGCGTTACATCGCGAGCTGCCATAAACGCTTCTATTCCGAGCTGGTTGTATCGGTGTACGTATGTACGTATGTAAATTCGCGTAAGACGAACTCGGTGTACTCCCGGGGCATCGTATCGCGGGCAAAAAGGAAGAGCAGGAAGAAAGAACGAAAAAGGAAAAATTAATTGTATTAACTAAGCATCGGCGTTGATTGATTCTCCGTTCCACGTTCTCGATCGACTTGATCACAGCGACCGGGAGAGAGAGGCAGAGATGTGCTCGCGTCCCTTAAAGTCGTCTCTTTGGTGACGTTACGCTGCTGGCATCTCGGCAGCATAATTTCCTTTCGAAAGTGAACCCGCCAGATCATGGACTAGATCGGACGAGGATCTTGGCTACCAGGCGTCCTGGTCCCAGTCGATGTATTTGATCCCCCAAAGTAATAAATCCAGCGAGTTCTCGACCGTGGAACGGAAACTAGGAAACATAGCAAATTCTAGTGACTATTTATGGCCATTCCATTTCGTTCTGAGTTTTTCGATACACCGGATGGGCCATGCCCCTACCAATGTGTCGGGCTGGAACCCCAGCAGGACTTAATAAACGCGGCTGCCCTCTCGCCGATCATGATCGCTGGAGCGGCCGTATTAGAGGACACCACCTTTGAACATAAAACGCGTACTTGTTAGTCTTCTCTATGCAGTCAGCGAAAAAAGAAAGAGAGAAGGAGGCGAAAACGTGAATCACCTGAGGCATAATGGAAGTGTCAGCTACTCGTAATCCTTTGATACCGTGGACTCTCAGTTGATGATCCACCACAGCCATTGGATCGCTGGCCGGGCCCATTTTGCAGGAGCCTGCTTGGTGATTCTCTGGACCAGTATCCTGACGTATAACGCAGTTCCAGTAATCGTCACTGAGGAACCGATACTGCGAGCACTGTTGTAGAGGCGTGTGGCTGAGCGTCATGTTATGTTTCGACATAGCAGTGGTATTGGCCAAGGATAAGGCTATATTGATTCCTTCTATGAGGACGCGCGCGTCCATAGGATCGGTCAAATAATTCCCGTGAATTATGGGCTTTGCTAGAGGATCGTTGCTGGCCAGTCGAAGGGATCCTGGAACGTAAGCAGATCCACTTTGTGCGTTGCTGCGAAATTGGAGACCTTACTAGTCAAAAAGAACAATAATTACATAGATGTATACATAACGATACCTTTGCTACGCGGATGGATATTTGTCGGCGATATGCTAATGCTGCGACGTCCGTTGTCCATGAGAGCTCCCACCACTCCGGTGGCGCTGCAAGCTGCTTGGTATCCCCCGAAGAAGAATTGAAGATCGGGATGATCAGGCGTAGTGTACCTCGAAGGAAGGATTCCCGTCATTTGGGAGAGACCGGTTGCCGCCATCGGTCCCTTCTGGAACCCGATATACTCGACAACCGCCGCCCAATTCAGGTCAACATCGTTTGGCTCGTTTATGGTAAACGGCACCGTGTACGACACGTGATTGTGTAGATTCTCACCAACACCTGGGCACACGTATGTAAGTATAGAAATTGTGGATTAGATCTGTAGGGAAGAATACCGTATAAGATACACCGCGCTTACCAGGAAGATCTTTAACAACTGTAACGTTCACGGACTTGAGATGCTCCTTTGGTCCAATTCCAGAGAGCAGTAGGATTTGAGGAGAGTTGACAGCGCCGCCAGAGACAATTACCTCGCGAGAGGCACGCGCGACACGAAGTTCTCCGTGCTGAAAATACACTCGTATTTTCCTTTCCTTTCCTTTCGATTTAGGTGAGGATTCAAAAGAGATACTCGGATGAGATACTGTGACAACACTTTACTTTCACCGTCTCGATACGTAATATTAATCTGTTGAGCGAGCATTTTTCTCTACCTGTCTACCAAGGGGCGTATACTAACTTGATAATACTGAACGCCGACCGCTTTCTGGTTTTCGATCAAGATCTTAGTGACGGTAGCGTTGAGAGCGACTTGAAGGTTCCGCCTGTAACGAAGTGGCCTGAGGAAAGCGGTTGCGGAACTTTGACGAACGCCGTTCTTGTTCATCATTTGAGCAACAGTGAACCCGATGAACTGATCTCCATTCAGATCCTCGGAGATCGGGTATCCTTTCTCAGCCGCCGCGGCTAGGATGTCTTTGGCAATGGCGGGTCTCCAAGAAAACCTCCCGACGTTGAGCAATCCGTGGGTCGAATGATATTTATGACCGACGCGATTGATCTCCGTGTTGTTCTCGGAGCACATGAAATGCGGCAAGACCTATAATGAGGCAAAAAGTTATTAGCGTGATTCAGACAGACTCGGATTGGCAAATCGCTCTAATTAACTACACGCGATCTGATTTTCGCAATTCTCGAGTAACGACGCACGTGCGTTATCTAGTTTGATTTTTTACGCATGGCCCCGCTTTCCGATTTCCAGTCTCACCTCCTCCCAAGACCATCCTTTGTTCCCCAGATTCGCCCAGTTGTTGTAGTCTGTCGCGTGTCCACGCATGTACATCATACCGTTGTGAGTCGAGGTACCACCGAGATTCTTGCCTCGTGGCCAGTAACACGATCCGCCCGTGCTGAGACACGCGTTCTTTTCGTCCGAGGTTAGGTATTGCCAATCGAGAGCCGTGCCTGTAAAAAACGGTCGTTTCCTCTTTTTCTTCTCGAGACGATCGATTAGTTTTCACTTCTAAACGGGAGTAAAGATATGTCGTACCTAAGAACATGGCCACCATGCTGGGTACATCGGCACCAGGTGGCTCGTCTGGGCCAGCCTCGAGCACAAGCACTTTCCATTCCGGATGGTCGCTGAGTCTAGATGCCACCGCTGAACCTGCTGTCCCTCCTGCAGGAGAATTGTGGAAAAGAATTATCACGCAATTGCTCGACTATCGATCGGAACCGCTTTAACCAGCTTCGTACGGCACTTGTTTCACACGGGCCTGGCGTGCGCCGATCGCGAAGAAATCTGCGGTAGAACAGGCTGGAAAGTGGTTCGATAAGGCCTTGGCCATGATGTGCCAACAGGTAAAAGTAATTATATCATGCAGTGTTTCACTTTCGTTTACACGTGACGCACGTAGACTTCTCTCTACGTACAAGCGTATTCAGGCCTAGGTAACGAGGAGAGTCGCGGGAAAGTGCGAATCGGTACTTTCTTCGCTAAAAAGGGAACGGACACGAGATCCTGTTTCCACGATACTCTCCTTTCGAAAAAAGGAGCGCGTTCGCGTTGTGACGTGGTTAAAAATGATGTTAATGCTCGCGTGGTGATTTATATTACGTCGAGCCTTGTAGTAATTGCACGTGGTGTGCCGACTAAAAAGCTTAATTGGTAACCAATCCTGATTGGTTTCTCTAAATTCACCGAATTACCAATCAGCGCACCTCAATGCCAAATACTATCGAGGGCGAGAGTCACTAAAAAGTACAATTTCGCGACCCCCGTTAGGATGTTTTATGAGATGCAAGAGCTAACGAAAGGCCTAATCTTCAGAAATAGCCGTGCCTGACGGTCGTGTCATAAACCATGCCGCTGAAGACCGAACGATGATTATGGTAACTGTCGTGTCAAGATAGCGGCGGTATTCCCCAACCCACTAAACTTGGAAATGCAAGTGCAAGTTATTCATTTTCGATACGAATATCCTTCGTGGAGGCGATAATGCTCGAGGAAACTAAACGACTTGCCGCGTTGCTGTCTTATCACGCGTAAAAAATCGACTGTAATATTCAACGGAAAGAGAGGGAAAAGCTTGTGTAAATATTTATAATAAGCGACAAGCAAGTTTGCGGTAGTTTTATCTTTGGCTCGGACCTAAACTATACAAAACGTATGTAACCCTCTTAGACTGACGTCGCGAGCGAGATATTTATGGGTAGTAATTACGAATTCTCACGTTTTGGAAGATTAATTAGTGTCAGTGTTCGTCGTTCCTCCTCGAAAACGTGCAGTATGCTCGCTGCGCTTGCAAAATATTAATTAACCGTGTCATCGGCCTGATGCTTTTACTAGTTAATGTTTTAACGTTGTTTCGTTTAACCGTGGAAGCGAAGATTAAAATAATGGAACTGCGTATGCCGCCAAGTTTCTTTCGAACGTGTAACCGCTTGCTTTTTCGTTGGCAGTTGTTGAATTCGTTGCTGGGGCTATCTTGCGTAAAAATCACTTTTACCTTGCTTTCGCGTTTTGTTTGCGTTCGTTTTCCGCGCAGAAATTCCCATGCGTCGAAACGATCCGCAAAGATTATCGTCCGCGCAGACAAAGGTATCGCGGCTAGGTGAACAGCGAAGATAATTAGTTGGCCGTTTAATCGGCGCATCGTCGAATATCCTCGATGAAATCGCAGAAGAGATAGCCGTCGAGCTGGTACAATACACTTGGACTGGCTCGACCGATCGCGCGCAATAGCGCGGAAAGTAAGCCCCGCGGATTGCGACTCGCTCGTTATTCTTTTTGCCCTGGTTCCCGTCCACTTGCCTCACGATCGATTCATTGAGAAAAACTAGCCACGAAAATGCGACGCGAGTAGATGCTCGGTAGATAAGAAAGAGGAGAGGGAAGAGAACGCACCGTTGGATGTAGAGCAGTCGGAAGTGTACGTGACTGCGTCGACTCGGTTAGGGAGAGAGAGAGAACCAGATCGCGTTATCGATCCTGCAATTCGTCACCCGGTTCCCGATAGAAGTAAATCTGGCGAAAAGAAGTTGCCACGTTCTTGCGGAGAAGCGTTCTACGTGATTTCCCGCAAACGTGAGCGCGTTGCTGTTATAGCGGCGCGAGATCAGCAGGTGAAAACGGTTCTCGACACTCGCGTTGCACAACCGGCACGGCGATCCATTATACGGGGCCACCGCGCCGAAAGGAGCGGATCGTTAGATAGATTCGTAGGATCGGACGCGGTTATTCTTCCCTCGCCTCGATTCCCCGACCGGATTTACGTCGCCCGCGGCGCGGCGTACAGCCGCGATCCCACCGACTCGACTTACGTTTTCCCGAGAAACCAGATACATATACATATGTATACGCGCTCCGTTTTCCTTCCCCAGACCGTACGCGAAACTTCTTCCCGACGTCAGCCAACGTGCAATGTTATTTACATTGTTCCAACAGGAGTCTACTTAGCCGCTTATTTCGCTCGTCGATTTCTATCTTTATGGTTAGGTATACCTATCGCTCTACGATACCGTGTAGACACTTTAGCCGTTCGGCCAACACCCCTTTATCTCGCGTATGTATCTGTCTTTTCCGTTGCGTTTTCGCTAGACGAGATCAACCTAGTTCGATCAACGTCCAACAGAAATTTCACACCGATCTGCGCATCGATGCTCCTCCCTTCCCCACTTTGGGAGGGGGAGAAAAAGAATCCGAAAAATTGCGTATAATCGAGGAAAGTGTCAGCGAGCAAATAACATTTTCATCGTGCGATACGCTGAATATTCCGCGAGATTATGCAAATGCATACTCGCCGGACCATAAAATGTTTTCGCGGTATATGGCGCGCAGCCTGGCGAAATGCATATTTTCTACCGTTCTTCCCGAGGCGTTGGGTACACTACTCGATACAAATAACCCAGATTCGATCGTTAGCCTTAATTACTCTGTCTCTTCGAAAGGAACCGGTTTCCTATTTTTCCCTTTTTATTTATGTAACGCGAGTATCACGGTTTCCGCGGCAACTTCCTGCGGGCGATAGTTGGAATCGGTAAAAGGTTCGCTCTACCGTTTCCTCGCCGAGTTCTCGATGATATTGTTCGATAAACCGAGTGCTAGATTGTCGCCTGTACTCTCTGCCGAGCATTCGCAAAAAAAGCTAGTTTCCCTTTTGCGGTCGGTAGCCTTGGAGCGAATCGCCATTGACGACAGTTCCCTACAACTTCATCGCCGGATCAAACGCTCTTAATCGCCTCGTGTCGATGCTCTTTCTCCATTTCTACACGTTCACCCTCGAACGTGGCACACGGGACCAGAATTGAAATTCCTTCGTATTAATATTCGCTTCCACCATGATAATCGGCGAATCACGATCACGGCCCGCTCAAATTCGCGAGAATTCTGTTTGACCACCGCGTATCGCCTCGTGTCGATGCTCTTTCTCCATTTCTACACGTTCACCCTCGAACGTGGCACACGGGACGAGAATTGAAATTCCTTCGTATTAATATTCGCTTCCACCATGATAATCGGCGAATCACGATCACGTTCCGCTCAGATTCGCGAGAATTCTGTTTGACCACCGCGTATACTACGCGTAAATGCCGTTTCAGGAGATTGAAAACGTTTCTCGTTCCGTTCCATGGAACGCAGCGACGCGACGCTGTCCGATCGTTCCGCCGTTTTCACTTGGTTCAGAAATACACGCAATTATTTCGCGTTGCACGCGTTCCGTCAGCTGGCCGGAGAGCCAATTGAACTTTTCTTTGCCCAATTTTCGACCACGTTGGCGCACGTTGTTGCAACACCTCTGCTCACCCGAGCCACTTTTTCGTGTCGATACAAGTTGTCGTAAAATGCGGGAAAAAATTCACTCTATCCGCGCCTGCGTCGACGTCGAAACAATTCGCGATACGATTGCCTATCTGTTAACGTTGCGTAATTTAATCCACGTGGCCGTCCGATTTTCGCGAACGTGCACCAAGTGTGAAACATCAATCCACCTTCGCCGATAAGCAAACGCACCACCAGGTGTCTACGTGGAGGTATCGTTTATTGAGATTTGCCAATCAACTTGTTATCGAACGTGACGTGTATCGTTGAAAAATTCGACACGTTTCGCGTCGATTTCAATTCTTATCGAGAGAACGTGACACAGGGCGGTAAGAGACGAAGGGAAAAGTGGCGCGATCGTAAAAAGGGACGTTGGTAGTCCCGCCGAGGGGAAGGTAGGCGCGAAAAGAGAACACAGGGATGGATTAATTTCGCCCGTAATACTCTCCCCCTGCGGATTTACGCGAACGTTTCGCCACCGGCTCGCAAAATATCCAATTACGAGATTATTTTTTCCCTCGCGTCGCTCGAAGCACGGCAAACTCCTATCCTCCTTAACCTTACTGTTAAGCGTACCGGGACGAGTTACGCGGTCATTTGTTTCGCTCGTAACGAGCTAACTTGTCGTCGAACTTTACTAATTACACCCGTTCAGAAAATGCTAAGACACCGTTTGTTTCTTGCCTAGTAGATACACCCTCGCCCGTCAACGTTCATTACGCTCCGCGATGCTCTTTCTTCTTCTTCTTTTCCTTCCTTCGATTTTTACATTTCCCCCCCGCCCTGGTATTATATCCCCGGCCGTATTTTCTTTTCAACGGTATACTTAATGCCCCGCTGTAAAAAGATTAATAAAACTTTGTTATTTTCCGCGGGAGCTTCTGCTTTCGCGTCCCCCTTCGACCACTTTTGTCGTGTACCATCGTAACCGGAATATCCTTTAAAGCTGCATAATATCAGAGCTTCTCCACGGCTCTGGAAAATTGTTTCGTTCGTTCATTTATCCGCAATCGTACCGTAATATTTCCCTCGAATTAAATTGAATCGGTCGTTTCTTGGACGAAGGAGCGCGCATCGGTCGTTGACCCAGTTTCGAGTCCTCTTGCAGGAAACGTTTCCAGTTCGATACGAATACATTTCGGTATACGTAGTAAACTTCCAAATCTTCCTTTCACTCGCGATAACCGTCAGTCAAACGTAATCAACGTCGATTAAATTTCTTCCAGTTGGCGCATCTCGTGTCGTAGAACAGGCTTCTTTTTTAAGCAAAGACATACCGAGCAACGCTGCTTATTCCAACTGAATAATCAATCGCGCGAGTAAACGAATACCGTTCTAGAATACAGTTGCGCACAGTCGCTGCAACACAGGTTGCAGTGACTTTCCACGACTCGATGGATTTCCGCGGAACGATAGAAAAGAAAAAAAAAGAAACACGTATCCCTGCGTGAGAATCGACGACGTTTTGTGTAACGCCTCGTTTCGTACGTTACAAGGAGGAACGTCGGTTGCACGAATTGATCCGCGGATGTCGTTGAATAATTCACGTTTCGCTGTGGTTCTTCTTTCATTAAAGCCTATTATTATATTAGCTTGTTTGCACGAGAACGATGAGAAAGTGGCATTAATAATTGAACTGGTGGTACAGAGCGACGCATAGAGGCGCGCGCTGGCGTAAATCATTCAGCGAAAGCCATTTGCTTTCGTTACAGTATTTCGGGGTGAAATGTGTGAAAATTTGAGTCGGTCGCGCTTCGATTGGAATTAGCGTGCGGAGAGACGCGCGGCAAAATTGATCGTGGTGTTGTCGAATACTCACCGCCGACGACGATGTAGTCGTACTGGTACGCGGGCGGATCGACCGGCCTGACTCGTTCGCAGAGCTGAGATATGTCGTCCTTGGCGCGGATGTACGTGTCCAGAAGGGTCATGAAGGTGAGAAACTGTGAGCCTGGGCATGATTGTCCTAGGCTCGGGCCGATGTACGGTTCCGAGCACGGCGACGACACCGAAGACCGGAACGACATTCTGCGAGGAGCGAAACACACCGGATTATTCCCGTGTTAGATGCAACGATGTCCAAAGTCGGTAGACAACTTAATTGGATCGATTCGAATCGAGCTAGCTCTACCGTGTTACGCGACTGGCTCGCCGTCAGGGGGGAAAGTGAAATGGAACGAGCGAGCCGGTGAACGAACGAACGAAAGGTATAATAGTGGAGCGCGGCGAAAGATTCGTTAACGACTTGTGAATGCACGCGTCGGGAGATCGATTCGCGTGCGCTCGGGCTCTTCGTGTTTCGCCCAGGCCAGACTTCTTCTTACCACATTACGTCCGCATCCGGTGGTTGCAGATTGAAGTCAGGGACGCACTGAAATCACCTGGATCGCGTGTCTCTCAAACTCGCGGCGACTTTCCCGCGAAAAACCC
>NW_017100225.1:617021-625706 GCF_001263275.1 Habropoda laboriosa | reverse complement strand
ACTCTATAAACGTTGAATCGTTTCATCTTCGATGCGCCGTTTATATAACCACGGGTAAATTAGGTAAATTAAAATCAAGCCGAAATAAATATTCGTATTAATTAGCGAGATGAGCGAATTAATGCGAACCTAACAAACCAGTCGCGTTAATTAATTTACCTCTAATTAACGTGGTGGAATTTCCTGTACGTACCGCGAGAATGAATATTTGAAACGGTAGAATAGAAATAAATCAGAAGAAAGAAGAGAATTCGCGTGAAAATGATAATTATTAGAAAACAGTTTGCTAGCGGCGCGGCGTGTAAAACGCGGTGATTGTTTTGTCATTTAGGTGTTGCGTGAAAAGCGACCCGCTACGGTAATCGCGGTTTAGTAATATTTCATTGTTTGCCGTTCTCGCCGCGCTTTTTCCCAACGTCAGATAGATGGTTAGACGGATAGACACTGTTCGAGCTGGAAGTTTATCGGTCACACTTATCATACCTCGACTAGCGATCGAACGATCGATCAGACGTGAGCACCAGGTAGAGCAGCGATTGCGAAAGGCTTTCGGCGGTAACGACTTTTCGTCTAACACTCGCGGTAAACACTCGCGCGTGTGGCTCGGCCTTGCCGTTGCATGCAAGCAGTGTGACTCTGAAAACCTCTCACCGTTGAACGTCTTTTTATAATTCAACTCCCACCCCGTCGTTGTTATTTTCCCCGCCGCGTCGGTGCCACGCAAGTGCGCCTCCTTGGGAAAATATCTATAATTTTTTTCGACAGCTTTTCCGATACCGCGTGCTGGCCCGCGCCAAGGTCGAGGTCATCCCATCGTTGCTCGTGGCGAGTAACCTAGCGTACGAGTTACGATCGAACTTTATCACCGCCGCGTTCCGATCTATGGTTCCTTCGGCCGTTGTTCCGCTTAGCCGCAGCGTTTTAATAGCGTTCGGCTAATTGTGGCGCACCTTTGATCTTTTAAATGCAAAGAGAATTGCGAAACCGGCGGTCGA
This sequence comes from Habropoda laboriosa, assembly GCF_001263275.1. NCBI lineage: Eukaryota > Metazoa > Arthropoda > Insecta > Hymenoptera > Apidae > Habropoda > Habropoda laboriosa. Next base: position 624,711 of record NW_017100225.1, on the reverse strand, counting down.
GGTAGCAGCTTTGCCGAGTGCGCGTACGCATCACCCTTTGTGCGCCACTCCAGTTTTTACAATTAACCGTATGTTGGACGCCGGTTTAATTGCTCTCCCGGTTATTCTAAAGATTAGTCGACAGTTTGTTTCTGCTGAGTAAACTCGTCCGGGTGAGGGGTTGCCGCCGCAGTTGCTCCTACTCGAAACTCGATCTCGCGCTCTCCGCAACCGTCGCTGCTGCTGCAAGCCGAATACATTTCGCGCGGCCCGTTGTAACCCGCCGAAACGATTCACCGTCCGCAATGAAATTATTAACGGGTCGAACATTGTCCGCGTAAACGACGAACCAGCGTTACCCGTTCACCGTGTTAATAAACCGTGAATCGCTGGTTATTTCGTAGCGAGTGCGGCCAGAATATAATAATGTGACAACGCGCACGTACGAACCGATAATAGCGTTCCACTTAGCCGCCAGACTCGGATTCACTGACCGCGGATACGCGTTGGATCGGTAACTCTTCGACCCCCTCGACGCAGCTACCGTTATGTTGGCATAACGGGGAAAACGCTCGTTACCCAAATTACCACGGACGATTCGATTTTACGCGATTATTATTGCATCGCTGTTGACTATGCGGAGAATTAGCGCTGCGAGTTGTCAAGCTTCCTACCTTGTCAACCCTCCTTCCTAGACCTACCCGCCCATTCCGCATCTCGAAAATATTCTCTCTCGGATTGAACGGAAGGCTTGGATGGATAACCCGATCCCGTGGTCCGCCAACGATCGCACCGTGCGGCAATCGACAAACGGGGTTTTCACTCGGGCGCACGTTGCGTACAGTCGGTTGAGCAAAAATCATATTTCGTGGGAAACTCGCCGCGCCGCCGGACAATGGAACTTCCGGCTTTTTTCCGGCTGTCGCGACCTGAACGCCTCCAATAAATATTCTCTTTTTTTCCAACGAAAGGAACGGAAGGGAGAAGTAACAGCAAACTACTTTCCTCTCCAATTACTCACCGGTGTATAGGTGTACCGGTAATTCGCCGCGAAGTTTGCTCGGAAAAGTTTGAGCAACTTTGCGTAATAGAACCACGTAGTAGTACTCGATGACACGAGCAATTGTCATTTCGTGTAATATCCTTGACGGTGTTTGCGGTTCAGTTACTCCCTGCTATCTATCATTGATAAATGGGTATATCGTAGTGCACTTACATACGATTGCGATAATGCGCCAACCGAACTTATTCATGTTTTCGTCGTCGTACGTATCGCCTTTCTTTATCTAAGAATTTTTCACCTCGAAAATAGCGGCGAGAGTTTCCTATCGTCCTTGTATCTTAAGTGGTGCACGTTTTCTTGCCGCGAACGCGACAGTTCCGAACGAGTTAGCCGATTGTTCGGAGAAACGATAACCGGACGTAGCGAGTAGTCCGTAAGAAGGTAAAGGTTCTTTTGCGACACCAGAGGCGGAAGAATTCCGGCTACGTTGCCAGCCATTAATACGTTCATTAATCTTGCTTCCAAGGGGACGTAATAAACTGTAAGCGCCGCGTCGGTTCCCTAGCAACCCAACCGGCCTGCTTTTTCATTTTTCCTTCCTTTTCCCTCCTGTAGTGGCGTATTTTGCCCGATGACGCTTCGCCGCGAGCTTCGACGTTCGATGACGAACGCATTTTCCTAAGGTATTTCCGTTTTGTCAACCGCCGGAGAATACGCCCCCCATTGTTTCTCTCTCCGAATTGCTGGAATCGACGATATCGCTCGATACCGCCTTTTCATTCGAACAATGATCATCTCTCGAACCCCGACGATGACGCAACAACTCCGATGAAACTGTGCGCCGCGATCATAATGAGAAAACGATTAATCCCGGCAATAACTATCGTCTATAAATCTTGAACATTTACACGGAGAATCGTACGTTTTACGCATCGCCAACGACAGTTTGGCTACCACTTCCCCTTCCAACCTTTTCCATATTTCCAAACACCAATTCGACCGAACGAAGTCGCCCTGTCATCGATGCGGGAGTAAATACCATTCGATTTAACGCGAATTCACTCCGTAGATTAAACATAACTCACGATACGTTCACGTGTTCGAGAGAGTTAGCCTCGTTGATTGATGGAACAATGTAGTTAAATATTTGAATCCGGGTGGAAAGTTTTTCTTTTTTTTTTCTTCTTTTATTTGCATACCAGACTCGGAGGTGTTTAAATAGAGCACATCGCTCACAGAGTCATCTGTTACACCGATATTTAAGTACCGTTAGCCAATCAACGCGAATATGTAAATGGTTCTCACGAATCCTTCGCTTCCTTTGATTCCCGTTTGCACAAGTGTTTCTGATATGCTCATGGTCGTTGCAATCAACTTTTCGAGCCTTGTCGAATTTTGCACGTGGAGTGTCAACTAAGTCTAATGGTTCGTCTTCGAAGGAATTAGGGCGGAGGACAAACAACTATTACTAATGGTCTAAAACTTCTAGTGACTCGACTCTTGGTGTGGTCAGATGCCTTCTAATGTTCCCTTCCGCGAAAGGTCCCACGACACCTCCGTGCGAGGACGCATCGCGGGGGTGAGGCCCTCGGATAGGTCGAGTACATTTTTCGATAGTGGTGGGGAATGGTGGCTGGCGAAAACTATTGGTTAAATCATAGGTGGGAAAAACTACCCGAAAATGCCACCCCCCCCAGACCATAGGTCACTCTCAGGTACCAAGCGTACTCGTGAGTGACGCACGCGGGAATTCCGAGTGCCTCGAACAATCACCGTAGCAGACAATAACGTTAAGACGCGCTTCGGCTCTGGTGACCATAAAATGCAAAAATGTACAAGTGAAAAAAGGGGCGAAGATTCTAAGTAGAAAACGAGACAATAAAAGGTAAAAGCAAATTCTTAGACCGAAAAGGAGGACGATTGCCGTGGCGTCATAAAATTACCGCTGCTACGAAACGAGCGAAGGCGAAAAATATGTACAATAGAACTACATACTAAGAAATCTAAGGGTCGGGCGGCTGACATACCTGTCGAGGATTAAACAACAAGTTTATTTTTGCCTGGCAATCAGAAACAACGAAACGATATACATACAGGTCCGGTCCGTTAAGGCACACGGTGCTCGCGACGCATCGCTACCTTCTTATGAAAATGACGATGACATCATGTAAAAAGACGGGCCAGAACCGGGAATCGCTGCGGAGTTGGACGTCGCGATCGCATCTCGTTCGCGGACAATCCGTCATTCACACGTGAATTACGCAACCCGGCCGCACGCCCGCCGGTATTATTTCGTTATTTACATAATGGAACGTTAAATAAATCGCGACGTGTACACCGTCGATCGTTAATTATCGCGTCTCTGGCTCTGTGTAGGAGATACGCGTAGAATTGCCGGATCACAGTGGTGACGTAGCCCACTGTCGCGTTATACCGTAGAGTTTATTTTCTATTCACGTGCAAACAGCCGGTTAGAATTGCGGTAATCGCGTGAAACGAGGGAAAAAGTGGACGATAACCTGTTCGAATCGTAACCAGCCGGCTCCTCTCGTCTCATCTCGACGCCATTCTTCCTCGGAACGATTCGCGGAAATTGTTATACACGCCGCACGAGAACATCTTCTAACGATCGTAGTTATCGTAAAAGGATATGCTGTCGTTAAGCAAAGACAATACGCTTTTCTCTCCCTCGCGCTTGAGTAAACTAAGGAACTGTAATTTTCACCTTCTTCTGGATAGAATGTCTATGGTATTATCACCGGATAATGGACGGAGGAAAAAACGGGGGAGAGGTCTTTGTCGAATGACGGGAATCCACTTTAGGCCGGGAAAGAAACATTCGTCGCGAGGAACGGAGCGTCTGATCGAACCGAAAACGGTGGCGGACTAAAGTTTCCAGTTACGGTATTTATTTTACGCAACTTTTCCTATCTCGTAGTTAGCCCCCCGCCTCGAACTAGGGAAAAGACGAGCGCGGAATTTCATAAAGACAACGCACCGTTAACGTCGCCTCTCCTCAAGTTTTTCATTTAGGCATACCAACCGAGGGGAAATTTATTCCGAGGGGACGATCCTAACCTCCGGTAATCCTCTGAAAAGAATTAATAACTTTCAAACTTGATTTTCACCCGCGAATAAATTGGCGCGCTCCTGGATTTCGCTACAGCGAATCTGCTCCTCACGCAGCTGCACGTAGAAGAGACTACGGCAGGGTTTATAGGGCGTACGTAGTCTAAGAGGCGCACGGGTGACGATGGAATCGATACGAGGTCGATGCAATTTGCCAAGTAGCGTTGCGGTATCCGCAATTCGGTAGTTTACACGATGGATACCGGCTGACGCACACACGGGCTGAAGATTGCGGTAGTTAGCCTAAGTTGGAAGTTCGATCTTACGATTGGCAAACTGGCAACACTCGTCGAGCCTTCCATTGCGCCATCCTTCACTCGTTCCAGCGAGTTCGAGAGCTTTGCTTAAGCCGAGCTTAAATAAGCAAACTGTCGCTTAGCTAGGTTCGAGTGGCGTTTCGCTCTCTTGCCTCACCCGCCACTCGTCTACGCCTGCGAAACTTTTTGCCCGCTCAATTCCCTATCAGCCAGCCAGCCCCAGTCGGCCAACCCCCGTGGAATCGCGAGCAACCGTCGTCCTTTCTGTAGGGATACAGCAGCTCCACTTATTCCCCGTTAGAATAAAGCAACTTACTTCGCCGCGTCTGTTAATCTTCCGTCTCTCCGCTGTCACTCTGCCCACGCGTATCTTCATCTACCGTAAACAGCTAATAATTTGGCGCGAGCTGCGAGGAGAAGTTGGAGAACGTCGACGACGTAAAATAAACCTCGGCTTTCCGAAATGGATGGAACGAGGAAGAGAGTAGCGAGGCTGGAAATGATCGGGAAAATGGGCGAGGGCGTTTCGTGGACAAGCCTTGATCGAATAATTCCACGAGGCCCGAGGGGATGTAGAAGAGCTCTCGGGCGACATCGTTCGGCCATTGTGGTGGATGTGTTCCCGCGAAACCGGAACCTCGAACCCTGCGGTAAGATTTCTACGATACTTCAGCTTGGTCTTCGGCTCTAAGTGTACTTCCTTGTATACCGTGGGGCTCAGCTGTGACGGCATCAAGTCGTTTCTGTACCAACACCTTCGAGACATCCGAGCTACCTAGCGCACAATTATTTCACCGTTTGCCGCAGCTTCAAATTTTCACCGATGTCTTGGTCCAGCTTCTCTCTCTCTCTCTCTCTTCTTAATGACGCTTCTCTACTCCGTGCGATAGCTTCCCTGTCCAGATGGGGGATGAGCTGTCGTTCCCTAACAGCGAGGAAAATCGATGAAAGAGACGGTGTATCGTTATAGGTTGCAACTGCGCCGTGTAACGCGAATACGTGGGCAAAGTTTACTTTGCGCCGCGTTAGTGTACATTGTGCATCGTTAACCGCCACCCACCCCATCGTGTTCTATGAAACGGCCGAGCATAAAGTGGTTGCGCGTCCGAAAATTTCCTATCAATTATTCGAGTAATTACCTTTGACGCGCGTTTACGAAACGATACTCTTAGGTTTGTTCTACGCGCGGGTGAAAAAGTAGCCGAGTATCACCGTGCAAGGAAAGTTGAAACAGCCGCAGCATGTGGCCTGAAGGGAATTTCGAGGCGGAAGTTTATCGGAGTTGGGCGAAACGATAGCGCGGTTCGATACGGAATTTCGCAGGAGTTTAGTTACACGCGTATTTAAATGGAATCGATTCATTTAACCGGCATTGTTGGCCGGCCCATCCGGATCGCATCGATTGCCGTGGAGGAATCGCGTTCAAGTAACGGCCACGATACTTATGCTTTTGCCACTCGCTAAGCCCCTTTTGTCAGGGATTACGAACTCGTTAAACGGGTTGAACGCCTACGCCAAGTATCGCGCGCGTGTTTCGAAATACCCTGAATTATTCAGCGTTTATCCGTTTGTCGGTGGTCGGTTGGCGGTAACAAACAAAGCTGCGTAATTAGCGCCACGTCCGCGCCACGCGTGCACCGAAACTTCCGGCGTTGCGCTTCCCGAAATTCCAGAGAATACGACACGTTTGTCGACAGTGGTAAAAGTAACGGGGAACTTGCCCCGCGAAAATATTATCTTTGCCGTCCTTATCGGGCTCGCAGCGAGTGACTTCGATGCTGGGGATTCAAGGATCTACCCGTAAGCCCGCAGTTCCCCACCGTTCCAATAGTAATATTTTCACTTGGACGTGTGTCGCTCGAGTTTCTCCAGCCCGAAACAAAGATGGTGTTCGTTAGCGACAGTTACGAATGGAAAGTCTATATTCTGGAAACCGGTAACTAAGTAACCGGGCAGAGTAACTGGAAAGGACGCGACGTGCGATCAATTTTGAGAAGGGAAGATAAACGAACAGACGCTGTTCGTCTTCTTTAACACCGGCTAACGAACGTAAGACGCGGCTTGCCGTATCCGGAGTTTAGATCTGAAAAGTAGGAAAGTGCGGCTCGAGGATAAAAGTTATGGCCACTGCAGGGACTCTTTCGTGGATTTTCAGGATCAGCGACGACCCGCGCCGTCCACACGGTCCCTGTAAGCTCCGAACGAGAATCAGCCCTGCAAAAACTCCTCTAACTACCATCTTCCCAAGCAGAAGCCAGATCAGATAGGAATATCGTCGGTACGCTGACTCTGTTGCAATCGGTGAAAAGGTGTTGGCATCGTTGGGCGTTTTCGAAGAGGGTAAATCGATTACCGTGCCGCGAAGGCGTTTTCAATTTCTAAACATGGGTAGAAATGGGAAAACGGTAAACCCGTTGTTCGACCGTCATTTCCGTTTTTCAGTTGCACGGGAAAAGCGCTCCGAAGATAACCGAGCCGTGGTTCGATCGAACGTCCCCGCCGCGTAATTATGCATCGAGTGGTTGTTGCCTCGTTTCCACCGGAGTTACCTACCCCTCCATTCCTGACCTACGTAGGGTGAAACGTAACCTGGTAGTTAGCTCGCTCCAGCCGAGGAATTTCAATCGTCGAAACGTAAAGAGAAATGAGATTTCTGACGTTCCCCTACGAGGGAATAGGTTTCAGATTTCGACCGACCTCTTAATTTGCCACGATGGAGACCGACGATGGAAACGACGAAGACCTCGCGCGTCACTTGTTAGAAGAGAGGCGAAGCTTTACGAGCAACGAGGATCCTACTCTTACCATAAAGCAAGAATGGTTCCCTGTACGGTGTTGTTACGAAGAGAACTTGGACTGCGACGGGTGAAAGTTCGTCGTTTCTACGACCTTTCTGTAGCAGGGCCGGTACCGCCGCCACATCACACACCGTCGAAACACGAAAGTGTTGATGGGTGAAAAGCACGGTATGCACTTGATGCTTGCTCTAGCAACGTCTGCTTTTAGCCTCCACATTTGCGTTTAAAGCTGCCGAAAATTTACGGCATCTTGGACGGTGCGCGGCCTCTAACGGGGGTTCGCGTTTATTACGAAATTTCTCGCCTGTACGGCACTACATACGCGCGCATACTCGTTGGAGAGTAGCGGCAGAAAGAATTGGAAAATCGAGCAATTAGAGCGTGAAACGCGGTAAAGCTGCTGGAACGCAGAGCGAGACAAAGTCGACAGACCTAAAATCCGTTTGTTACGTGTACGCACGTGCCAGAGAGAGTGTTACGTCGATAAATAATTGCACGAGCGTGAGTTGCGTGATAGGAAAACG
>NW_017100225.1:614112-616850 GCF_001263275.1 Habropoda laboriosa | reverse complement strand
CGCCACTCTCGAACAGGCCACGTACGAGCCGGAGAAATTGGACGAGGAAGAGATTGAAGCTAAAGGAGGGAAGAGTACTAAACAGCTTTCTTCTATAAGAAACGAAATAATGCGAGAGTTTTCTGGCACGTCTCGCCAAAGTAGATCCCTCTCGAAAGTTTCCTCTCGGAAGAGAGGCCGGCGAAAAAGGGAAGCTCGATAGAAAGAGCCAAACCGAATTAGACTACTAGAGCCGAACGCGGACGAGGTCGTTGAAAAAAATTTACAAACGCCCTTTTCGTCCACGTTCGATCGATAAGCGACATTCTCCTCTATAAAAGATACTCGGTCACTCCTTTCAAATTCCTCCTCTCTGATTAAAAGTCCTGCCGTCGCGTCGGCTACTCTTCGCAGACCCCTGCCGCTTACCTTTCCCCAGCTCCGTTTAATCCTCGACTCTGTTGTCAGGTGGCCCGCCTGGCCTCTCGAAAGGTCGAACGATTTCTTGGAAAATATATTTAACGCTTTTCTACCACTCCTTCCACTCCTCTTCCTCCTGAGCTCTTGCTTTCTACGTTTCAGCCTATCCTTGGTGGGTGAACGTTCCGTTTGCGAGGTCGCCCCAAGAGAAGAAGAGAGTTTCGTAACGAGTTCCGCATATACGCACAATAGAGTTATCGCCGTCGCGGTCCGATGGTGAAAAGAGATTCCGTATTTGACTTTCGACTTCGAGAGCGGTACGACCGTGTCGTTTCCCCGTATCGGGGAGAAATCGTTTGCTTCAGGAAGACGACAGAGGCTCGCCATTTGATGAAAAAAGGTAATTAACCCTGGCTGGTTGTCGTCGATACGCGCGGATTAAGGGAAAAGAGGATCGGGCTGCATTCCGTTAAACCGGCCCGCTCAAAGGAAGAGGAACCGTACGAGTTTCGAAACGAACGAACGGTGGCGAGCGGAGATCCAGTTAAAAGGCAGGGACGATGTCGTTGCATTTCCCTCCTTTACCGGCGTGTTTCCTGCTTTCTGCCGGGGCCCCTCTCACCCTTGGGACGCCCGCTCCGCCATTCCGACAAACAATTTTCTCTCCTCTATCGCCTGTTCTTTCCCTCTCCGATACACGTAGACTCACCTTCTCGCTCCGTGGCTCCATTCAAAGTCCATGGGCAAAACGGTTACTGGAATCGTACTTGTTGAGCCGCTTAATGGGTCTGAGAGCATCGCGAAAGTTGCTCCCGCAATTTTTCACTCGGCTAAGTCTCCGAAACTCCATTCGATTCCAGATTGCTCGACTTGTTCGAAGTTTGTCGCACCCCTTCTCCTCTTCTCTCTCTCTCTTACTCTCTCCCTTACTCAGCTCCCAACCTTTGCTTTCGTTACGCTTCCGTCCCATTTCCCTCGTATCTCGATTCCTCCTTTTCCCCCCTCTGTCCGTTGCCGTTCGCACAGAAGAATATTTGGCGCGTGTTACCCCGACGAATGCGCCGCGAAATTGCATTCTTTCGCATTTAATTTCACCTTTCTACGCGTTTCTACGCGGCAGGTGAACCAAGGTAAACGACGTTTATTAATGTACAAAGACAGAGGGGCGTGCGCACGTGTACTCGGAGAGAAGGTAAGGTCCCTTTTTATTTGACGCAGCAGCAGAGAGATCTTTAACTAGGAATAACTCGAGAGGGAGTAAATGGGAAAGAAGAAGGGGAGGCGGTGCCGCGATTATCTCATGAAATTGCCTTCCTCCGTATTTTGCATTCATCGCTTCGAGCGGCCAGTTGATTTTATCATTGATATTTTATGTAAATATCACGGGCACGCGTGCGGGGGAGGAAAGCGCGACGCGCGACGGCTTGGTTCTTTGGGAAAATTAGAAAGCGGCCGATAAAGTTGCGAACACCGCAGGGAGAGCATAGACGGGAATTACCCGGAGCGTCGGGATTACGCTGCAAACTTAACCAACGAATTTCATCTGACGATCATTTTCGGAGGTGGTTGAGAGGAGAGGAGATGGAGCGAACGGTGAAACGCGTGGTCCGGCGAATAAACTGGCGGCGGCGGCAAAGGGTAATCCGTTTGGAGTCGCATCGTGGAAACGTGTAAGCGAATCAAAACGTAGCTCGCGTGCACGCCAGTTCGAGTTGTTAATTTCGTCGGGCAACTTCTCGGCGAATGTCGTCCTCGCGGATTTCCCGGTAAAACGCGTCCGTCGTAGTCGTGCTGGCGTATCGAATTCGCCGGTAATGAAGCTTGCTACGTATGCACGGGGAGAGAGAGTTGGTGCAGCCGGTGCTACTGGTTGGTGGCTTTTGAATTCAGTCCGGTCTAATCGGAGACGAGAGGGACCCGAGCGTGTTCCGTTTACGCGTCGGAGATTCCAGGCGAACTGCCGGGGCTCCCACGCGACGCGGGACCGGTAAAAAGCCGCGAGCCGCTCTGATACCACCGACTACTATATAGCAGTGAACATGTTGAAAGCATTAGGAAGTTTCTTGCCGTTCTGCCCGCTAGAAATTAGAGGCAATCATTCTCGGCTTAACCGATGCACGTTTCGAACGGTTTTGCTTCCCCTTCTCTCTCGCCGCTCCAACCCTTCTAATAATGCCAACATCCTAGAATCGCTTACGGAGCGGCGCAGCGGGTTGAAATCAACGAGTCCCAATCATCGACCGACCTCTTATATATATTTATACCGGCATATATACCGGCAATAAGTTTGGACGTTGGATGATTTCGTCGTGGCTTGCCGGGGGGGGGGGGGGGGGGGA
>NW_017100225.1:610164-613797 GCF_001263275.1 Habropoda laboriosa | reverse complement strand
GGGGGCGAAACGCTACATCGCTAGCGGACAGAGGGCGCGATAAGGAATGACAAATAGAGCCGCGAGTACGTGTTAATAGTGTATAAATATTCAAAGGGAAGGAGCGGTGTTTCCTCGGTAGCGGCGCGGCGCTAATGACCGAAGCTGGTTCGATAAACGGAGCGTCTCGACGGCCGTGCCGCGCGAAATATTCCAAGGCTCGCGGCACAATGGGCGCGTACTTGGGTGGTGTACGCGTGTGTAGGTGTGGCCGTGAGTAACGTAACGTTGCGGCAACGGTGAGGTAACGAGAAAGACACTGGAACGAACGAGGTGGAAATAAAGGCCGGACGTTAGAGCTCGTCACTGAGGCAGATTATTACGAGGCGGATCGAGGCTGGCTGGAACGAAAAGAGCCTCGGCAACTGCCTCTGGAAACGTGGAAAGCGTGAAAGATCGCTTTCCTGCGCGAAAGTACTTTCCATTTAATCACAAAGTGCTCCTCCCTCTCCGAGGCGTGGCGTGGCGTGGCGTGGCGTGGTACGGCGTGACGTGGCATCGTGTCGCGCCGCGCACCGCCCGCGGTTGTTCGCTGCTAATTCAATGAGAAAATGAAATTAACTATTTTGTCTTCGAAGCCGACCTTACGTAAGACGCAATTACGCGTCCCTCCTCCCATCCGCCTCCCTCTTGTGCACCGACTGGCCAGAAGCGGGATCGTTTATATTCTCCTTCGAAACCACGTCGCCGCGCCGTCGAAAGAACTTTGCGAAATTATGCGAGTTTCTTGTCTCCACGGGAGAGAGAAGTCTGTTAGTTCTTTCGGATATGCAGTCGCGTTCAACTCGTAACGAGATTCGAGGGGAACGAGCCTTTGTTCATCTTCAAATGAATATACCGAATCCATTTTTAAGATTAGCTTCTCTCTGCCGTAAGAACGTTATGCGGTGCGGCGAGTCGGGTCACTTGGTCTGGTCGCCTCGTAATATTAACGAGCGAAACGAGGACCGGTTGTAACAGTTACTAGTTTTCTCTGCTTTGACCGTATTTTACCGAGACGTATCGAACGTCTCCCCTACCTCCCGTAATTACGTTAAGAATTTTCCCCGAATTGCCGAGCTTCGCTGTTCGTGAAGTCGTCTGCGGAAGATCTCGCTCGCGCTCTCTTGCTTCGCGCAAAAACACAATTCCATCTTCGCTCTTCAGTTTCGCAATTATTCGCCCCGCATGAAACCCCCTCCCTCGTTCTCTTTCTATCGCGGCTACGACTCTGTTTACTTTTAATTACAATGATTCGTCTAATATTCCCACGGATTCAGGTCGTGCAAGGATTGTAACCGTACCTCGACGACACCGACCTCCCGGCCCTTCAAGGACTCCGATAATATCGCGTCTGGGACAAAATTATGCTCGCAAGGGACTTTCTACGTGACTCAATTAGGACCGCGTAAATAACCGGTTGACGGTACGCCACGTTGGAATCCGTTAACGTTGTTGCGCTTCTCTAGACGAGCTCCTATTTACCTAAATTTCGCGGTTTACCTCCCCACAACTCTCCATAAATCTCTCCTTTCAAACTTGTTGCGTGACAGCGTCGAAGAAGATTCGCCGCGGTTAAATCACGCTGCCTCTCGCGTTCAATTAACGGGTTAAAGAAATCTCGTTTGCACAAATGTACTCGCTTACTTACAAATCAACTTGCCACTCTACTCCTACGGAAACGCGCGAGGGTTTCGAACCCTTTTTCAACGACTCGACGAAACTTGCCAATGAATTTTTTCCCCCCGGCAAATTGGCGCCGTTCTCTACTTGAACGCCCATCCGCTGCACTCTCTGTATTTCATCGCGAATTGCAGGTTGGACGGTGTACGCGTCGCGACGCATTTATCGAGCGAGTATCCTCGTTTGTCTCGATCGAAAATTAATTTCCGAATGGAGCAGAGCTCGCAGCGACGCGTCGACGCGCGATTTAAGCCTGTCGCGTCTCATTGGCGATCGACTGGAGCAGCTCGTTACGTTATCGTGAAATTATCGACGCGTCACTGAAAGGCGAGTCGCGATCGCTTGGCCCGGACGCGCGTCGATGCGCCTAGATGGTGCGGAACCGTTGCTTTATGAATGCGCGAGACCCAGGCCGATAATTCGCCTTATCTCTCTCGATACGAACGCAACGCCGCTATATATTCGCCTCTCTCTCCTTCTTTTTTTCTCTCCTTTTCCGTCTACGCGGTAATCGAGCGTCCCTGTCGCTCGATTCCTGCTCTGGCTGCCTCCATTTCCGGCTGCAGCTGCCAATCTACGCGCTCTCTTTCACCGCTCGCCTCGTTCGCCAAGCTAGGCTGGTCGCTCTATTTCCCCGTGCCGCGCGCGTTTGCCACTCTATCGAGCCCCTCGGCCGTGCCCCCTTCTATCTCTCTCGGAAGCGAGCTCGTTTCCGCATCGTTCAACTACCAGATGCACTTTTTCTGCCGAACATCGCGCTCATTGTCGCGTGACAATTTTCCGAACGTGATTAGGTCAGGGCGTTGCATCTTCGAAAGTTCAGATACACACATGTTCACATAACACTGTTCAGCGCGTTTGCGACGTCGTATAAAATCGGGAAACATTGATTAAGGGTTAGTATCGATGATAATGGACACACGCCGAGGAAACGACGTCAGTCCGGGCTATCGTCCGAAACGACAAAGCCTCGTGGACTGATAAAATTTCATGGGGTCAGAGGGTGGGTACATTTTCACGTGTAAATTCGAGGCAGAGGTTGCCGGGGAATTTTTCGTGCGGCACGGTACGGGATGGCGCGCGGACTGACAGACCGTTAAACGGTCGTATTAGTTTATGGAAATAACAAGCGCAAGCTGAGAGTCGATACGTAGAGAAATGGCGCGGTGCAAACGGCGTACAACGTGATGGCGTGTCAGGAATATCGGTGAGCTCGGATAGAGGCGGACGTGTGTGCGTGCGGCGTGTGGATGAGCCGCGCGTGTCACGGCCACATGGACACGCGAATTCGCGTTATGCCTATGCGAAATGAACCGTGACGTTATCACCGGCGATGGAATTAATTATTGGAAAGCGGCGAACGGTCAATTATTCACGGTTTTAATTAGCACACCGCTCTCCGATCGAACGTTGCGTGGAGTAGCACGTCGCGACGCATCGCTTCAACCAACCTCTCACCGTCTGTCGGAGTTTCGGGGTTCCTAGCGTTAGCTTACTTTCCCTTCCGGCCGAATCGTTTCGTTAGCGAGGGGATAAAACCGGGAGCCGCAAATGTCGCGCGCGCTCGTACGGTTCGCTGGCACGGGATCGACTTCCGTGAGCCGCAGCTGTGCGCGTGCACAGCCCGAGTCAAAAAGTAGACGATGAATCGCGCGATACGCCGCCGCGAGCGTTCACCGAAACCGAGGGGTCCAAATTCACCCGCTAGCGATCCACCGATTTTTCCATCCAAAGAGAGGAGGAGAGGCAGGCAGGCAGACCACTTTGAACGTCGCGTCGGCGGACGCGTGAACGCCCGATCCGATAGCGTCGCACACGGAAACGGTCATTGTTCTGGATTCGAGTGAAATCGATCGCGAAATGCCATTTTCGCACTATTTACGGGTCACTCTGTTTCCGATCGCTCCGCCCTCTACCTACCTACTCTCTGTC
>NW_017100225.1:604043-610042 GCF_001263275.1 Habropoda laboriosa | reverse complement strand
TGCGCGAGGAATTCCACGGCGTCAAGTCGTCGTGTCTCGCTAATTATTCCCAAAGTGTTCCCTCTCGGACGCGACTGGACTGGACTTTCGGTCATTTCGCCGGCAAGTTCCCTAATAATTTTACAACCTTCTAAACGACCAACGGCCGGGGCGTTGGTTCCTGTTATTACGGGGGAAACAACCAAACATTCCGTAGATAGAGTCCGTACGATTACAGCTCGACTATTATCGTGTCACAGGGCTTCACGGTGCCAGAGCGGCCCGGCCCATTGATCGTAGATTCGCTCGCCTATCTAACTCGCCTCAGTCTTCGATATTTGCTTGTTAAATGACAGTATTGACGCGTGCAACAAGCAAATATCAATACGTCGCTGGAGCATACGCGCGCGCGTCCTCTAATCGAGAATCGGGTAATTACTTTTGTTGGAGCGCAGAGGTAAAGTCCTCTCGACGAAGAGGACCGATCGACTGGGCAAATGGATCGCGAAACTTTCCGCGCGCTATATTAATTAAAACGCAATTTAACAGATCAAGAAGTTAACTAACGAGTGGCCCGCTCTGTGTTCGTACGTTAACCACTCTCGACGCAAAGTGCTTCGCTCTCTCGAAGGGAGAGAGAGAGAGTTGGAAACGTTCGGAAGTCGTTCACCGTGACTCCTCGAAATCAATCGCGGCAGCGATCTTTGCTCCACGCGACGTTCCCGATATTATTTGTCGGGTTGTCAAACTCGGTTCACTACTCACCGCAAATCCCAAATCCGACTTTCTCACGTGAATTACTTCGGCCGGAGTTTACAAACGTTATTTAAAGTTTTCCAAGAACATTCGCGATGGAGAAGTCTATCGTCCGCTGGCCCTCTCTCGTTTCCCTCGCTCCTTTTGCTCTTACCCTGCCCCGGCTCGGCCGCGCGCCATTTCTTAATTCAGGATTAATTCAATTTCACGCTGTCGAGCGGCGCCCACGTTTATTCCGCCATTGATTCCGCTTGGAAGTTGCGCGAACAAAATACGGATTCAGTCTAGCTCCGTCCCCTGGAATTGACATTCTTTTTCTCGCGCGTTTAAACCGACCAACTTTCGACCCCACTTCTACTTCTTCTTCTTTCGCTCGACTTTCCGTGGGAACGGGGAGGCACGGTTTCTTTCTCCCGCGGCAATAAACGAAACGATATCGCCGAAAAAAGCGTCTTTAATACGTTCGTTAACGAGCAACGATCAAACTTCCGGCGGGAAAGTGCTTTGATTAAGCATACCTTAAACGGGAGATCTCGTTTGAAATTCCGATCCGGAGCGCGGTTGGGTATTCAAATGATCGCCCTGGCGCAACTTTTTCCGGCTCGATCGTTGCCCCGAAACTTCGAGTCGAGTTCTTTTCCTACCGGATCCGTGTCCAAGTTCGTTAAACCGGCACCGACTCGACTCGACACGAGCAGGTGGTCAGAGGACCGTTTCGTCATAATTACGAGCAAATTTACATGCAATCGATAAGGTCCAAGCTACGCAAACAGATCGATCATATCGCGGGGTGCGGAGAAACGAAAATTGCGATCAAATTGCTTCGGGTTCCGCGGTGTTTACTGGACTCCATTTTAACGCAGTTGTTCGCACCATTTGCGAAACCTCGCGACCCGGTACGCTTCGTTGGAAAGGTAAACTCTCGCGACACCGGCGAAAAATGTCATGGAACCGGGCTGCCGCTCCATTCACGGCTCAATTCCCTCGGATCGAAAGGTCGTAAACGCGCGTGTACCGCATATACCTGCATGCATAGGTATTATATGTATAAACGTTTAAAAGTTGCACAGCGACAGAGAGAGAGGGAGATGGTCAAAGGTCGAAGGTGTGACCGAAGGAAATTTCATTAAGCGCGAAATCCGAACGATCGAATCAGCGTCCCTTAAAGGATTAGCGGTGACCGGGAACGGCGAACCAGCAAGGATAATGCGGGGGTCGAGAGGGAGCGCGCAACAACGCTTTGATCCTCGGTCAAAGGCCAACGTCTCCGAAGGGAGAGCGACGTTACGTGTGGCTCCCTTGGCCTATTGTGGCTCCCATTGTTGCGCAAACTGCATTACAACCGGAAGTGGTCGCGACCTCCCTTCCGTGGCTCGTAACTCAGTGTCTCGCGGCCGGGTGCCGGCTTTGCACAATACAACGACAACTGCACAGCCTGTAACACCGCCGCGCCCGTCAGACATCCACGCTACGACGCTGCGCTACGCGACGTAACGTTACGTCGCATCGCGAGACAGGCTGTACGTCTTGCGCTGCCGAGAAACCTTGGCCATAATCTTACCCACACTCTAAAGAAACTCGGCCAGCTTCTTAAGTCCGTCGGCGGAACGAAAATGTCCTTTCGAACGGCACTTGCTCGACCTTTCGACAACCATTTACACCCAGTTGCCTTATCCACTCTGCGTTTAGAGGATTGTCAGCCGTTTCGGACACATGGCGATTAAATTAATCAGACGTCTATATTTTCCGTGTGAAAGGGGGAAAAGTGGGTCGGTCGATCGAAGCGTTATAAACGGGATGATAAATGTACGTTTGGAATACGGGCGAGCTAAGAATTCTCGGAAGTAGCGTTCACGGCATTTACCTTGGAATTTCCCCTCGACCTTTATCCTCTGGCCAAACAATAACTCGATGGCAAAACTCGAGAGCTGCCAGTGTCCTTGTTTACAACACGATTAGCGACTCTTTAGTTGAACGTCGGACCGCGTGTTGTTCAACTGTACGCGTTAATATTCTCTCCCTCGAGTCCCGGAATCCTGCGGTATTTCCATAGAAATAAATAAATAAAGGAAATTTCACGTCCTATTTAACAAGCTGTCTGGTTCGCGTCCCTTCAACTCCCTCGGCGGTTCAGTGTTATTTTTAAATAAAGACGATCGTTTCTGGCACGAGTGAACGCGAATGAATCCCTCCGTTGTTGCTCCACCCCTGTGCGCGTGTTTCGTTCTCCCCTCGCTCTCCCGTAGCGAGCTATCGACACCGACAGTCGTCACCCACTAGACGACGATGAGAGGGACTAGACCTCGGACAACAATGGAGCTCCTCGGGGATAAGGCGCTATTAATAATTGCGAAGCGACGTCGTTACGCTTTAAGCGCGCCACTGCTGCCCGAGGGGTGCCATCTCGAACCGAGAGGAAACGGAAGTGGGGTAAGCTAAGCTATTCGTTCTACTCTCCGGAGGCCGACATCTCAATTAGCCGGCTAGCCGGTAAGAATCGATAGGGAAGCGAAACCCGTTTCTACAACCGTTTGGAAATTCTTTCGTCGCCGATTTACGTCTCCGTGCGATTTTTCCCCTCGTAATATGTAAAGACGATCCCAGACGGCGTTGGTTAATTTAGCTTCGCGTCGAATTTTACGAGGATCTCGTCGCGACGGAGACACCGGTTGAACCGGAGCGCTCGTAAACGTCCTAATTAATTTCACGTAGTTCAGTTTTACACAGCTGCCTCCGGTCACTGTCTCCAGTGCTCGGAAGGCGCGGATTCACGATGTACGGTGAAAAATGTGGCGGAACGTAGGCGAGAAAGTAATCGATCCAGCCTCTGATCGCAATTACGATTTATTCCGGTAGAATGGCGATAAAATTGAAATACACCCAACTCCCCCGAGTGGCTGAGTTTTTTTTTCTTTCGGCGCCAGGCGGACGATTTCATCGAAACGATCCAGCTCGCGAAATAAAAGGGGGAACGCGAGCTACTGGTATTTATATGTATACTCGGCTCGAACTGGCAAGAGGGAGGAATCTTTGTCGCGGAAATTCAAAGGTATAAAGTGTCGACGAAGCGTTCTGGGAACGACATCGCGCCGACCCTTGTAAAGACGTTGAATTTTATGAAACGTCGAGGGGATTCGGCGAAAATATGTAAATACGCAATAAAGCGTAAGCCTCCGGTGCCGCCTCCGTCGTCCCTTCACCGCCTTCCTACTTCTTCTTAAACGTTGGGCCTACATATATGCATACACGTCTGGAATCTCCTCACTCGACAAAGACGAGTATTTCCCCACCGCGGTTTATTAACTCTCACTGCCTCTTCCACAGTTTCTCTCCCTTCGCGCAATCGATCAAATTCACTTGGGCGTAAATGAAAAAATAACTCGTCTGTTGGAATTAAGAAACTGATTAACGCGACTCTAATTCGCCGTGTCCGCTGACAAAGCTCCTCTCGAGTTGGCGCCGCGCGAAACGGACGTGGAAGGGACGAAGGGCGACAATAAGCGTAGACAATGTCGCGTTAACGCGAGCAAAATGGTCGGCCACATTCCAGGGTTCCGTCCTCGGAACGAGGGGAGGTTGGGCGTCAAGCACACTCGACTCTCCGTAAATAACGGACTCCTCGTCGTTCTCTCCCGCGTGGAACGTGTGTACGTACATACATATTGTACATATCCAGTCTCTCTGTCACGCGCGTTCTCTCGCATATCCGTCCGGATTGCGAGTACGAATTGCCGGCATAATGGTCGGTCCTCCTCGACTTGAGTTCATTTGCGAACAAGACGGCGCACTCTCCTCCTTTGACGGTCGTAACGTTTGCCTTGTTAAAACGAATCCCCATTATTCGTACGGTGTCGCGACGCTCCGGCCCACTCGTCGGCTCCTCCTCGTGAAAACATCGCAGGATGAATGGGCCGCGTTCAAATCATCGATCTTACGGGCACCGTGCATCTCGCGGTGAGTGCGTCTGACAAATGCTCCTTAAGCAACTTCTCCCTTCTCCAACTATGCCAAACGTAGACTTGATACGTATATACATATACACCTGTATGCGTATATCTCGTTGGAGTTTGCGAAATTTTCGAAAGACTACACGGAGAACTGGGTGCATCGAGTGCTTGATTAATACCAAACGATCTCTGTACAACTGTACCAGCCGGAAGTTTTCGATGCATGGAAACTCGCAGTTTTCCCTGCGCTACGATTATACTCGGGCAAAACGAGTTGGGTGGGCACGCAGTTGAATGAAAATACATATCGTAAAAGCGTATCCTCCCACCGATTTCGCTCGAGAGAGATAGAGAAGTTTTGGAAGCGCATGCCAAAGTCGTCGTTACGGGCGTCGATCTGACCGCATAAAAGCGGGGGTTGCGTTTGGTTTGGTTCGCGGACAGAAATGGAATTTGCATGGATATCGGGCGGCAGCTCGAATTCGAATGGACATAGGGCGATAGGGACGGCTCGTGGCCGATTAGGACGTAATCGTTACGTCGCGGCGATCAATCTGCGTCATCACGGAAGATTTATGAAAATACTTGGTCCCGTTGTCGCGTCCCGCGGTGATCAACGATGACGCGCGGCTCTAAGTTCCGGACGAGTTCGACCCGGCAAAGTTGGACGATGGCAAACTCCTACGAGTTCGACGTCCACCGGGTAAAGTTTCCCTTTTTACCCTGACACTTGGGCAAACTTTTGCTCAGTTTTCCGTGTGGCATGTGCGTCGCTCGAGAGTCTAATGGAAAAAGAGAACCCCGCGGCGTACATTTTCCACGCAGTTGAATTCCAAATCTTTCGCGACATCCTTCCTTTCCATCGATCGACTCGGACATCGTCCTCCGCCGCTGGAACCGATGGAATTTACACGGTTCTATAATGAAGCGATCGAGTATTCGAAGGGAACAGAAAGGTTGGGAGATTTGGTCGTGGGACTTTGGTAGCGCGGAGAGGGAAACCTTGATTCCGTCGATAACGAATAAATTCATTAAATGCGTTTCGAATGCGACACGAGCCCCGTCCGCCATTAGCACGCCGGTGGACGTTTCGAACAGCGCCTCGGGTCTTTGAGGGTTAATTGCGGGCGTGTTGCGGAATTCCATTAATCGAAACGGCTTTCAAGGCTTCTCTGGTATTTAAACTGCACGTGGGCGCGCGTGCTATTCGCGGCTGATCGATGGTCGCGGTGCGGTCGCTTTCGTGTCCAGCGACGTAGAAGCGCCGCACCGCCGCGTAAATAAGTAAAATCGACTAAGTAAACCAGTTGCGCTGCT
>NW_017100225.1:601131-603977 GCF_001263275.1 Habropoda laboriosa | reverse complement strand
AAATCGCCTAGGTTTTTACTTAATTCCACGGGGAGAGCGGCGCCGCGCCGCCAGCAGCGCGGAGCTAATCTAATTACGCGGCCCCCGCGCGGAAAGAGCGCGACGGTTATGAAAAATTCCGGGCGGCAGGATCGCGCGTGTACTCCGGGGCGAAAAGCAAACGTTAAATCGCCGGCAAACCCGGCAAGTACCGGCATGAAATTATAACGAATCCGGGAAGGATCTTCCCGCGGGTTCTTGCTTTCCACGCGGAAACCAGCAACGAGGTATCCAACAGCCTCGCTACCAGCCCTGGCGGAAACCTATATAACTGTTGCTTGTTGCGCGCACCTCCAGCTCCGGCTACGACATGGAAGAATTCAAATGAGCACCGTAACCTCGGACCGTTTATATGATAAACAGTCAGCCTTAAGCGATATTTATGGGGCTGGGAAATAAATAGGAAGAGCAGGGGCGCCAATCCTTCCCTCGGTTCTTCACATTTTTAGGTTACCTCTTCAGCCAACCTTTGTCGTAGAGGAACCTTGGTCTGTCCGGTGTCACGTTTTTGCCAAAGAAAAACTAAAAATCAGATTCGACGAACCGGCCAGGAGACACAGTCTCTTTCGTCGGAACAGGTCGAGGAGAAAAAAGAGTGGGCAAGCGTGAGGGCGAACGTGGTCCTCGGTAGTTTCAGCTTCGATTCTTGTTTCGTCCAACACGCGGAGAAGAACGTAAGCAGCGAACCGAATCGAATTGAAACTCGTTTCTTCGAAATAGCCTACTGGAAATTCCCGAAGGAATTGCTCTTACCCCCCCTACCGGCGAGCTTTCCACTTACCTGCCCGAAGGATCGTCTTCCGCAAGCACGAAGCTGTGGCCGCTTTACGCCGCTCCGGTCCGGTTCCAAGCAAATTTCATAAGCGGATCTCTTAATCCTATACCGAGTGCGCTTTACATATCGCATCGTCCTCGTTCGATTGTGCCTGCATCGAAATATCTGGATTTCCGGCATCGAGGAGCGCTGCTCTGCTCTGCTCGGATATTCTTGGTTAAATGAAGCGTCTCTTTTAAAAGCAGTAAAGTGTTTTATAGACCGATCTTCGTTTGCTTTTGCAGTACCATTGGTGAATATCAGCGTCGTGGAAGGAAAGCCAGCGGAATTGCCATGCGACATCACTCCACCTGGAGAGGACACCCTGCATATGGTTTTCTGGTTCAAGGACGAGGCCGGGGTACCCCTGTACACGTGAGTGATTCGTCTCATCTTATTTAGCAATTAGGTCGTTGCGTTAACTTATGCGGTGTTGCAACGGTGACGAGTACGCGATGGAAATCTGTGCCAGGTATCGTCTACGTGTACGATTCTCGCCGTTCGGTTTGTCGCGTGTTCACGAAAAATCCGTGGCGTTCGAGGAATCCGTGGCTCGCGCGACTAATATGCAGTAAACAGGTGCCGGGTTGCGTCTCGCGCTCTCTTTCCCATTATAACGCCGCCGCTACACCCCATGACGGCCGCGCGCGGAGATATACAGGTCGGTTCGCGTTATTAAACCTACGTCACTGTTCGTTGCTCGCTCGCTTTTTGCCACTCGAACTCGAAATTCCTTTCTGCATTCCGTTTTGCGGTCGCGAGCCAGGATGTTGCAGCGTTTCCGAGTGTGGCCGCAATAACACCGCCGCGAGGCCTTCATAAAGGGCTCCTCCTCTTTACAGAGCAGCAGCGGTAGTAGTAGAAGTAGCAGGCTCTTTTCTTCTCTCTCGGCAAGTTGCCTCTGAACGAAATTTCTCGCGAGCGCGCGCGCTTCCATTTTACGTCGACGAATCGCTAAACGACCGGACGCTTCTTAATTGAAACGTTTATTAATTAAAAGCTGGCCGCGACGCCGCGACGCCGCGACGCCGCCCCAGCCCTCCTTATCCACCTTTTTCGAACACGCGGATCGATGAAATACGAAACCTTTCAATTGACAATTATTTCGCTCGATCGCGCCTCTATAATTTTCCTTAATGAACCTGAAAATTGAGAGACCATGCCTCGGGGGCCAAGGGCCGAGGGAGGTGAATTTAAATGCAGCTACACCACTCGGAATAATTTTTCGCGCGTAGATAAAGAGAGAGAGAGAGAGAGAGAAAGAAAGGAAGAATTCGCGGCGCACAATAGGTCGGAGTGACGTCTGAAAGGTACTTCTTTCGAGATACAATTGGACGGAACGCGAAGCCTTCTTAATTGACAATTATCTCGGCCGATTACTCGCTATGATTTTGCTTAACGAACGGTGATTTAAGTTGGACTCGGTTTATACCTGTCGCACGATAATTTCTTTGAAGAAAAAGTGATATTTCGGTGGTATAAAACGAGAGAAACGGCGAATTTGCGGCTATTCGCGTCACAGCAACCAACTGTTAATTCATATTTCGAACTTCTCCGATATTTTTAATATCTCGGATGTGATCCGCGCGGGAAAGACAAACGTTGTGTTCTAGAAAGGTTGGAAACGCTTATTTCTGCTCACGATCCACGGCCACACGTAGCTATATCCTACACATAACGAACAGGGCCAGAAGCGTGGTTTTCCACACCTTTCAGTGGTCTTTGCTCTTTCAAGCTGCCTCCTCTCTCCGTGCAAACTGTTTGTTGCATGCGCTCGATCCTGTCTGCGAAATAGCTCGGTGAACAAACGGCGAATGCGCGGATAAAAATGGACCAGCCACCGACCGGAGGAGCAACCGCACGATATTACTGGCGTTTTTCGATATTTTTCGTAATTTGCGATAGTTCGCGGGAAGTTTCCCAATTAAGCTTGCACGCCCGCCTGCTTTTCACTTCTTCGCTGTAGAATTGGGCAGCGGCGGCGGCGGCGCCT
>NW_017100225.1:599340-600831 GCF_001263275.1 Habropoda laboriosa | reverse complement strand
CCTCGATGCTGGATCATTTTTCAAGCGGCCAGCTGCCAGAAGTAGCCACAATGCTGGATGCCCGGGGAAATAAGCGTTTTCCGCCGATTAATACGTCTCTGCGCTCCTTTTTTCCCTCTAGCTGGCTGTTTTTCAAAGTTCGCGAACGTTTGAAAGGAACACCGGTAATTGAAGCGGTCGGATTTCATCGCGTGCGGTTGTTTCATTTTTTCCCCAGCTATTTCACCGCACGACTACGCTGCAATCGGATTTTATGAATTTTCAATGGCGATTCGGTAAAAACTGCGGCCTCTCGTTCCACGTTATCCACCGTAGAGGACAGTTTGGTTTACGAATTTCCGAGTAGAAATGTGCGCGGTGGACGAGAGAGGTCGAGAGGAGGACCGGTGCGACAACGCGTCGATCAGGTTTCCCCGTGACAGAGTTAGGCGGTACACGCCTAATGAGGATCGCCGAGGTGCACAATCGGCTTCGTGGCACGTAATTATAGGGTGTCGATAAATTTCAATCGGCGACTAAAGGAATACCGGTTTCCGGATAGCAGCTTTATCGGCGAATAATTGATAACCGTCGCGACGCCTCTCCGCTCTGCGCGTGCATCGATGTAGCTGCGCCGCTCGAAGATCCACGCCAACTTCTGCGCGACATCCTGATTAATTGATACATCCTCTGCTCCCTCGTTATTGGCCCCCCCTCGCGCGATCGATTCCGCGATTGGTTGGTTACGAGACTGGTGACTCCGCCGCCGCGATAAATTAGGCGCAAAGATTGCGCGTTATCGAGGAGATATCTTGTAAATGCGACGTTAGCACGAGGTTGAAAACGAGCTCGAAACTCTCCCGGGGAAAGATCCTTTTCCTCGCGTTACCAGTTCGCAAACTATTCCAAGTAACGATTATTGCGAGGAAAGGTGAAAGAAGGCCGAGAGTTTCCCCCCTCCCCGACGTGCTTTAAACCCGCCCCTTTATTCATCCCTCGACGCCTTCCTCGCGCTCCTTTTTCGTCGCGTATCACGGTGTTACGCGAGGTTAGGTGCGTGTGTGCAGCGGGGGGTTATCAGGCGAGAACGTTCCCCGCTTGCCGCGGAGAGGAAACGGCGCGGCGCGAATAGCCGAGCAACAGGGAAAAGAGGGTTGGAAGAAGAGAAATGCGGTTTCACGATCTGACCCACGGGGGTGTGGACGAACGTTTATTAGTCGGCTTGTAATTAATAGTCCTGCCGTAACGTTTGAACGGGAAAGGCGGCATTTGCGGCACGCCACGCCCACCTCTCCGGCATTAATTGCGTGCTTATGAAAATTTGAATTGCGTTCGCAATAATCGGATTGCTAAATGCAAATTTCACCGGCACCTACAGTTTCTTACGGGCCCGTGGACGGAGATCAAAGCGTCGGTCGTATCGAGCCAGCGGAAGTAGCTGGACAAGCAATTTCCCGTGAAATATTAACAGTTCAGTTTCGAACGGAAACGTTTATCGAGTTTGGTGTCGCG
>NW_017100225.1:578170-599293 GCF_001263275.1 Habropoda laboriosa | reverse complement strand
ACGATCGTAACGCAATTTCGAAGCGATAACGATCGGGCCGGTGTGACTCGGGTAGAAATGTTTTCGCGTAGAATCGAGGGAGAAAGGCCGGATCGAGGAGGCACGCGAACACTTAGCCCGTTGTTTACGAAGCCATCTCATTAAGGAAGTATTCGGAACCTGTGGACATATCAATGTTGCGTGCGCTCGGTAGAGCACTAATTATAACATACCGTGCGAGGAAGGGTTGGTATGCCAACTATGCGCGAAGCTAAACACACATGCCATACCCTCTTGGCAACCCCTGTCCCTGTAAACGACACACGCACCCTCCTCAGGCCGAGGCCCCTTTCCATCGCGTCGTGTTATCAAACATTTATGCGTGCCCTCTCGGCCCTAACGAAGCGGAACCTTTGTCCGAATAAATCTAACGCGTCCCTCCAAATAGCTTCGCGATTGCCTGCCACTTTACGTCTCGGTTTACGTGCCGGAAGCTGACGCTTTTCCATCAGCCGAGTGGACGATTAAAAAGAAATAATCCCGGGAAGGGAGATCTGTGTGCGAGACGCGAACCTCGCGCCGTTTAAAAAGACGTACGATCGGTGCGGGACACAAAGAACGACGGGCGTATTGGATAAAAGCGAGAGGTCGTCTGTTATCCGAAGCAAATAGGCGCGGGTATCGCGCGTAATCGAACGATATCGTAAATTTTCACGAGCAACCTCCGTCCGGCCGCTGTACTTTTTCCTTTAACGACGAACAAACGAAATTCTCGTTGCGTGCGTTGCCTTTCAGCGCAAGATTAATGCGCCTCTCTTCCTCTTCGAAAAGATTATCTTCGCTGCAACGAACTGTACGTGTTATCGTTGATCAACTCGAAATAAATCGTTCTCGACGAGTATCTGGACGAGGGGAGAGAGTGAGGGGTCACAATCTAATGACCTTATAAAACAGGTGTTTAAATAACCGGCCTTTCATCTGTGTGTTTAATCGCATCATGGATTCGATTCGTTTCCACGTATTTTCGTGCACTCGATCGATCCACAAACACCTAATACTTCGCAGAGGAACTGTGTATTTAGACGGATATAATTTATGGGGCAAACGTATAGAGCCAGGTCGGGTTTGTCAAGGTGACCCCTCGAGATCCTAATCCCCATCTTGACCCGAGTGAACACCTTCCTGACCCCGTTCGCTCCGGGCATCCCGCAACGTTCTCGATCCTGCTCGAGTAGTATAGGCTCCGGAGAAACCACCGATCTCTCCCTGCTTAATCCCTTCTCCACTGGTACACGTCAGCTTTAACGGTACTCGCGACTGTTAGAAAATCAGTAGCCATCTGCCCGTCTGTCCTTCTCGACGAATTCGCGGCGAAATGAAAGTTCGAAAGAGAAAAGTTCCTTCTCGAGGCACGAAGGAGGAGGTGGAGGAGGATCGAGAAGGAAAAATCGACTGCACGCGATCCCTGTGACGCGGATCGTTGAACGGGGAAACAGAGTGAAATTTCTAGCGGCGGACTGGTCGGTTGGAATCGGTTAAGGAGAAAGGTCGAACGGTCGACGAAGAGCTTCCGGCGAAACCAGACCGTTGATCTTGGGGATTCGTCCCTGGATTACGCGCCGGGTCGAAACTGGCTGGGGATCTCTGGCCTCGGTCTTGGCCCCGGATTCCTAGGTTGGAACCTATTGCTTCGAGACCTCCATTTCAGAATTCCCTGGATCGGGAACCGGTACTGCGCAAGAACCACCACCGAACCGAATGTAAATTTCGATTCGTTCGTTATCCCCTTGCCAGTTATCGCGTCCCTCGAAAATCTTCGCCGCGATTCCTTTTAATCGCCCGAGTCACGGCACTTGGCAATTCGGCGAATTGCGAAGAGAAGAAAGTTCTTTATAGCGTGTTCTCTCCGGTCAAGGGTCAAGCCGCGGTCACCGCGGTGGTCGAAAATTTTATTCGAGCACGTCCGGTTTTCGGTCACAGCTGTCGAGTCATAGGACACACGCGGTAAGAAGAAAATGGTAGGAAGGGAGGAGAAAAGAGAGTAGGAGAATGAACTCCTATGGTAGACACGGTTCGTAGTAGGTTTTTCGCGCATCCGTTGCGATTCGAACGGTTCCAGCAGCATTCATGACAAACATCAGCCGCGTTGAATTTGATCAACAATGGCTAGTTGGAGGTTTGCGCTGCGTTCGCACAATAATTTGTACCCGGCCAGAATCGGGGTTAGTGCGTTTACAGAGATTCGACCATTATTATACCTATATGACCGAGATCTAATCAGATTTATAGTTAACACGTATAAATCTGATTAATTGCAATTACCCTAATTATCGGCGTTCCATAGTTCGTACACATATAAATCAGCGGGGCGAGCGTTACACGGACCGAGTAGCCGACAGAGCCTGGCAGCGATGGAAAAATGAATGTCGGCGCTCGCAGCCAGTGCAGCGCCGGAAACGCGCCGCGCCGCGATGGCTTAGTTGCCGATCGATGCGTTCGACCTCTCGCGTAGATCGACAAGCAAAACAGTGGGGAAAAAAGCTGCTTTTTGTTCGCGCAAACCACGTGGAAATCAAACCCCGCTGACTCTTTAATTTCATTCGAAGTATGTCGTTCATTGGCCAGAATTCGGCTTTTGTAACCGGCCGGCACAATAGAGGCTTCAAAAGACAATTTTCACCATTGAAACAACGCATTGTCCTTACCCGCAGGAAAAAAGAGAACGCAATTTCGCCAATAAATGCCGGGATTCTCGGGCATAGTTTCGAATAAAGGATCATTGGCAAAATGCAGCAAAAACAGATTGTACCTGTGATGGAATTTAATTTCCACTTTTATTCGAATGTAGAAGATACAAAGATACAAAGCAAAACGTGTAACGTTGGAAAAAATGATGAAACGCCGTTTGTACGCGTTGCTGTTGTAAATTAAGTTGGCAGAACAAGAGGGATGGAAGATGGTCTGCCGCAAATCGTAGAGATCGCGTTGCACGCCACCACGAGTACCCAGCCTTCTCATCTCGAGCTACGAAGCCCATAAATCAGCTACACCATGTGGTCGTTCATCCCCGCGCTCTATTTCTCCCCTTCCCTTTCCTCCTGCTCGTCTATCTCTTGCCACCGATACCTCCGGAACAACTTCTCCGTCTCTCTCCTCCTCGCACGCGGAACACCGTGTTTTCAGGATGGAGCAAACAAGCGGTAACAACGAGGCAACCTGTCTCCCTCTCGTTGTCGACATCACCGGTAATACATAATGGAGAACGTTAGAAGGCGCGCGAGTATCAGCTTACACGCGGGTGTCCGCGAGCTTATTGCTGGGTAGTGGCGTGCAAGTCGAACGAGCCTACGCTCGGCATGCAACCGAGGCTAACTATCATCCCGCGGAATAGATTATAGAACAATATCGAGATTCAGATCGCATAATACCCGCGAAAGCTTTCTCCAGTATCGATCCTCGCCCCTATCGTCTATCTTTCCTCTCGATCGACCATTCACTTTTCATTTTCCTACACGTTCGCTCAGATCTTCTACCTGAGATTGCAAACTTTTTGTAAAGGCCCGTTATAGTCGGGGTAAACGCTTATTCCAAGTAATTTCAAGTTTGAAC
Organism: Habropoda laboriosa; assembly: GCF_001263275.1. NCBI lineage: Eukaryota > Metazoa > Arthropoda > Insecta > Hymenoptera > Apidae > Habropoda > Habropoda laboriosa. The sequence continues at coordinate 595,705 of NW_017100225.1, read as the reverse complement.
AGGGGCTGAATTCTACGGGTAATTTGAAGCTCGAGTCACGTGGGACGTAGATCCAACAGACGATTAATTTCTATCTCTGTGATTACTTGGTTTACATGCGAATTTTCGACGTGGCCGTAAAGCATCGCGAGGAGAAGTTTAGCAGCAAAGATTGGGGCCGTAACGGAAATTCCGTGTGACGCGAGGGGGATCTCGTCGCGAGCCGCGTAAATCGGCGATATCCGCAGCTAGGCGAGCCAGCCGTGTAACAGTGCTCGTATTCGTGGATTCTGCGGGCACAGCGATTCCGTTTGCGTCTGTAATTGTAACGGGGCGGATTGTTTCAACGCGGTTGCCAGTTTGTATGTGCCGGTCGTAAAACGCTTTACTGGGTTCCGTGTTTCCCGTGGACCGCGAAACAACGCGAAAGATCGTTGACACCGCGTAAACCTTACCTTCTCCCCGCGGCACGTCTATTCGTTCTTCGACGGCCAGGCGAGCCTCGTATTTTCCGCGGGATTTCCGTAAGATGATTGCGATCGTACACTTTCGAGCAACTCTACCAGGAAGCTACGTTACTCCGGTACGTTATTCATAAATTTGAAGAACGAGCTCGCCTGCGCTATCCGGCATCCTTTCACGAGGAGGGTCTCATCCCTCGAGTGCCGTGGAACCCTTTGGTACACGCACGCGTACGTGTCGTATAGACGGGGTATCTCTGGACGGAAACTCCTTCGTAAATAATTATGACGACGATAGCCGCACACACGTGCGTCTGTTTCCGCGTATACGTACGTGCGCGAGAGTGTGCAGGTGAATCCAGAGAGATCGTCAAACGAGCTTCCGCGCATTATCACGTCCGATGTCCATTCGGACCTTTCTCGTGCGTGTGGAAAGGAGAGACGGCCTTGTGTAGCCGGCTAAAAGCCACGGCTACGTCGTTACCGTTACAAGTTCGTGACCATTATGTGCTGGTCGCTTTGTAATGATACTCGCGATAACGATACGCCCCCGAGGGACGTTTATTGTAGGTACAAAGCAGTCGTTAAGGTTTTACACCGTCTCGCTTGTGTTCGACGGAATTTTCAACGGCGATCAGCCTTCTTCTCACGCGTCCTCCTTCCCGCTGTGCCACTCGCCACGCATCGCGTTTGCACGGTTTCGACTGCCGTAGGTCGTAGGTTGGGGTTCGTTAGCGGCGCGGTAAAAATGTCGCATCTCGAGCATTATTTTTCTCCGATTTCATTGCGCCGTTGGCTTCTCGCGGGCGTCAATCATGCCAGGTTGACTGCAATTACATCGTGCCCCCGCAGCTGCAGGTGCGGTAATAATAACAACCGCGTAACATTGAATCAGATATCAAATTCCTGTTTCCATGGCCAGGCGGAATCGATAAATCCGGTGCGGAAAATATAGGAGAATATTGAAATTAACGTTTATGGGAGCGAGCCGCGGTTATTCCGCGCTCGATCGATAAATAATACGGCCCTAAATTCGAACGTCCCTCCGGAACGCTCGAAATTAAAGCGGAATGCTCGCTTTTCAACCGTCGTAGAATTATCGAAATGGACTTTTCGCCGAGTCCCGACGCGTTGTCCGTTGGAATATCCGACGGTTGAGAACGCCGCTCGACGCGCAGCCTCAACGGCGACCGTCAGCCGCAACTAGCGTCGGTGTGAACGGGAAAGCGTAACGAGAACGACGATTTCCGCGGACGTATGTAAGTTGTTTGAAACGCGTTCCGGCGGAATAGTAAAACCGTTTTCCAATCAAAAGTTATACCGCGCCGGTGTGAACGGCTCTAAAGACAGCCATAAATTCGGTAATATTTCGGTCGGTCCGCGTCGCAATAACCTTGGAAACTGCCGGTTCTAGCGAGCGGAAATATTCGCTGGACGGAATGTACAGGGCGCAGATTGCCACGCTTTACGCGTTACCCCGACTTAGTTTGTCTCGTCGAAATCTATCACCGTTTGTTCGCCCAACGAACGGGGATTAACATTTCAGCGCGTTTCGAAGACGATTTCGGGAGGGAAGAAGAGGAAGTTTAGGTCGACCCTTAAAATTCCGATCGCGCATCCCGGAGCGACGTGACCGGCCGAAATCGCGACGAATTTGAACCGTGGTTTCGCGTTACGTTGCAGAAAAGATCGATGCGCGAAAATTGCGATCGCGTTCGTATGCGCGGCCACGGTTTCGTTTCGCGGGATTAATGCGCGACGGACGACGTTGGCGCGAGGACAGAAATTGGCTCGTCGATATTCTAAGCGCCGTTGTCGACCGTAACGGAAATAAACGTAACAGACGTCGATGGACGGATTCGTAACTGAAGCAACGGAGGCGGCGAGGTTTCTAGGAAGAAACCGAAATTGTCTGGTACGAATAGAGTTTAGCAGTTTAGCAGTTTAGACAAGAACGGTTGTGTACGGTATTCTCTCTCACGAGGAGAATCGATCTCCCTCGAATTCGAACGAAATGGATACGCGACTCGGAGGGCGAAGCGTTGATAATTACCGGCCGAGCGTATTTCATTAAGCGAAAGGCAACTGGTCGCGAGTTGAGATGACGGACAGGTGTAAAATTGGACTGCGGTAAATCTTAGGCTGCTGTCGGGCGTAGCAGGCCCGCTGAAACGTGGATTAATTACGCAGCTTGACAGTGCTGCGGTCGGTCGGTCGCCGCGACCGCTACGACCGCCGCGCCGGTTGACACCGAGCCGAACGGAGATCCTCCTGATTGCGAGTCTCTTACTCCTATTCTCTCCGGGCTGGAGTCGTGCGACGTCCGCGACAATTTCGAGGCTACGCTCGCGCGAGATAGAATTTCGAACGAAGCCTCGCCTCGCCTTCTTCTCTCCGTGCCGTGGACTCGTTAACGCGGCAAATGCTATTTCTCGAGTGTGGGAAGGAACGTTCTCGTTTCGTTGAACTCGCCAAGAGGCGGGAAATTGACTCGTCCGAGGGGACAAATGGACCAATTGCGACGGAGACGCGAGTCGAAAAATCGCAAGCGTCCTTCCGGAATCGTTGAACACGAATGAAATGTTAACCGACCCGTTGTACTTTCGTTGTCGGTCCCGCCATTGATTGCATGGTAATTAATTGGCGATTCATTATCCAGCGAATGATAATAGACGTTTATAAATGTAGATACGCGCAAACTGTTTGATTTGAATACCAAAGGCGGGCCTCTATCGATTGGACTGTTTGCCTCTCGTTCACGCGTACAATGCTACTGCGCCGCTGGTGAGCGCGCGCGCGCGCGCGCTTAAATACGTATAATACAAACATCGTTAACAGTGCAAACCGCTGGGACGAATTGTAATAATTTGCCGACTGAAATTACGTAATAAAGGGGGTATATAGACGCATCCACTCGTACAATGAACTGCATACGGCGCATTGTAATTTACCGGCTGGGTGACGAATATTCCGAGTACGCTCCGCTTCGTGTAACGTAATACTTTCTCGCTCCCTCTTCGTTCGTTGGCTCGTTCGTACGAAATTCAGCCCGGCCGGAAAAACCTTCCTTCGGCGTCGCACGCAACTTCTTCGTTATCCGTGGAACGGAAGGAGGAGGAAAACAGGCCGACAAAGGGAACAGGCTCGATGCGCGACGATCGTACACTCTCCTCCGTTTATGTTTAAATGCTGGTGAGAATGGAAGGGGTTTCGTTTCCGCTTCGCTCCGGGGTGAACGCTTTGCCGGGACCACGGTGTCGCGCGGGGTTGTTACGTCCGACTAGGGTGTGAGAGGGTCATTGTAACCTGGCAGGGGAGTGTAAAGAGAGATCGAAGGGGAGAAAGGGACGCTCTAACGAAGAGGGAGAGGAATGAAACCGAGTTGAATACAAGAGGGACATAACAGGAGGAAGGGGGTGGTTGCGGAGGGTGTGGCAAGGCCGGTCCACGACCGGCAATGGTCTCTCGTCCATCTCCATTTAAATCGCGTTGCTTGGCGATACTTAACTTTAAAAATGGTGCCTGTATATTACCCGCTCGAAACACCCCCTCCGTTCCACCACCCTCTTCTCTCGCTCCTCTCTCGCTGCTGTGGCTTGCTCTATTTCTGGCCTGGCCCTGAAGCAGCTGCCTTAAACTCTCCCTCTGCGGCGGCAGCCCACCGTAGAGCCAGCGAGTGCATCGTTTACGCGGCAATAAGGGAAACTTATTGCCGGCTGGCTAATAACGAACGATTCCCACGCGGGATATCCGTGCTCTTTATTTTCTCTCCAGCAACGGGAACTTTATAGCGCGCGGCCTTTTCCTGCCAGCCAACACTAACCCGCGAACTCTGAAATCTGCCCACCTGGATCTCCTCGCGTTCCAAATATTTCCACGATTCTTCGAACCTCGATACTTTGCCGATGGAAAATTCAAAGCGATACCGAAAAGGTGACTCCTAGGTTTCCCCGGCTCGTGGTTACTCGGCGCGACCGCGCGGAAACGGCAGGACAGTTTACAGCTGATACATAGGGCAGTATCGCCACGTTACCCTAATGTACGGTGCGGTTGTACGGGAATTATAATTGCGAAAGTTCGGAACATAAACTATCAACTAGAATTCAGGGATGTGCGGCAGCCACGTACGTAGCTGGAACGCGAGTAAGTGGCACGAACTCGGTCTGCGCGGTGTTTCGTTCGTTCCATCGGCAGCTAATAACGAACGATTCCCCGATGGAATCTCGAGATCTCTGATAACTCGATATTTGCGAACCGCAGTATCGCCTTCCGACGCGCGACCGCCAACGCAAATAACATATTCCGGGGAAAATATTTGCACGGCCAACAGGTTGTTCCGCGGACCGATCCCCCGTATGCAATAGGAATAAAAGATTTCCGTCGACGATCCGCCGAGAGAGAGACGGAAACCTCGCAGATGCGCGTCCACGCACGCAACCAGTCTCGATTTTTCGGTAAGGGACCGTCCGGTATCCGCTGACAATTCGACTCCCCCGTGAAACCCCCTGGATTTTACACACTCGTAACCCGATATTTACGAACCTCGGCCTCAGCGACGGGGGATGCGAGGCTTCTAATGCCGCGATACCGGTTGCCCTTTGTCAAAGAGCACTCGACACTACCGACACCATCTTACCCTTCGTTGCGAAACGAGCTCCCGTTTCAGCCGCGTTCGCAATAAATATATCCGTGGCTGGAAGCCGTACGTGTACATAGAGTACGCCGATTTAGACGAAGGAACGGTCGGGAATATGGGAAAGTATAGGGATGCATAGCTCAGCGTTACCCTCGCGATTCCTTCGACGATAAGAGGAGTTACGTCCGCGATACGTTGAAAAATTGATCGGTCGATGTATTCGCGAATGGACCTGGTTCGCGACGATTTCTGCTCCTGGCTTCTCAAACTTTCGCAACATCTGCCGACGTATCGAGATATTTTTGTCTCTCTCCGGAGGGAGCGAGTCGCGGCGGTGACTCGGGGTCGCAATAACGGCGACACGTCGAAGAAAGAGAGAGAGAGAGAGAGAAACGTGCGACGAACGCAGAAAAGGAAGAGGCAATTACGTATTCAGGGAATCGACCGAATTGCCCTCGACCGAAGAGTTATGGATCTCCGCATTGCCGAGAGATGCAGGTGCGAAGAGGGTCGTTCCAGATCTTGGTTACATTTTCCATTGGACTAGGATATAAAAAAAAGGATCGGAGAGAAGGGGTTACGGCTGGCGCCGCGACGGAAGCACGACGGGGAAATAAACGGTGCGATGTGAACGAGATTAAACGAGTCCGAGGAATGTATCTGTAGCGGAGGAAAGGAAGACGCTTGGGGTGCGTGAGAAAGATATACGGCGTCGGCGTGCTCGCGATAAACGCCTTCGGCATAAATGTACGGGGGAACGTTTAACGGTCGCGCGCACGATGTGCCTCTAAAGAATGATTAAAACTGTCGGCCGAGGAAATCTGCGTTCGTGGGCGCTCGCATGAATCAGAATAACTGCCGGGCGACCGCGACGTCTACGTCGCCTTTCTTTACGAGCGCTTTAACGCGATATACGCGTGTCGAACGATAAATTCGGATTTTTCGAATTAACAGGATCTCCTCTCGATTGATCGACGCGTTTTGCAACCGGGTAATCAAGTTACCGCGGCAACGGGAAACTTGGAAATAGCGAGTGGGTATTACGGAGGATAGAGAACGGCGCGCTTAAGTACATTTACTCTTATCAGGAACTTCCTCTCCTTCCCTTCCTGCCGGGTATGGCCGACATAAGCCACAGGATAACCGAGGACGGTGGAAGAGACTGGTTGTCAGACGTCGATTATCGCGCGGTTGTTCGATTTTTCTTACCGGCTCTGTCGCGCGCTAGTTGGGAGACCGAAAAAGTTTCTCTGCGAACGATGGCGGCCAGTGTATCGGATCGCTGGTAATTATTTTCAACGATACTAGTTTTATTGCGGTTCTCGCGAGCCAGGATCGAGATGAGCAGAGGTGCTCATTTCTTCGATACGCAAACTTTTCAAGCATGCCCTACTTTCCTCTTCGGGGATCCTACTCGAAGGCTCGAAATCGAAGCCGGTTATTCGAACGAATTTATCGAGTAAACGGTGAGTAAAAGTCGTTCTCCCTATCGGGGACTCTAGATTTTGCGAGAGAAAAATTGCTGCGGGCCTTGGAACGCGCGCGCGTATAAACTTTTTTGTCGGGCAAACTCGGGAGATTACTTGTTTCTATTCCTGCCACGATAACACCGGCCCTCTCTCTGTGCAAACAATACCCAACGTCGTCTAACGGACGAGGACATTTCTTTGCTCGGGCAGGAAGGAGATCGATGAAACGAGCCCTCCGTACCAGTTCTTCCGGCTACCGATAAGGCTCGATTTTGGGGGCAAAAGCAAACGTAACCTTTCCAGTTTGCCAACGGGGGAGCGTATTTTAAGGACTGCCCTTGCTGAGAAAGGTGGCAGCCACCGTGTTACAGTGTTTCCTCCCCGTCGTTTTCGATGCCTGCATTCGCCTGGTAACCGGAAACGAGAGAGCCTGCAAAAGAGTCTGCTCGACTCTTTGCCAATGTCCAAGAGGTAGTAAAGGACGGCCGGGTTGCTTTTCAAGCCGTCTTCAACGTCAGAAAACTATCTGCTTTTCTCTTCTATACATACATACATACATATACGTGCCTCCATCTAATATCGATACGTTTTTCTTTTAAATACGTATACCGTGCTGTCCCTTTACATGCTTACAAATCGTTAACGCGACGTCTTGTAAAAACTGCCGACCCGGCAGAGTCCATCCAACAAATGCGGAATCCATAAAAGAAATTGATCTTTCTACGAAAGCACATTTCACCTCTCTCTCTCTCTCTCTCTCCCTTTCTGTACTCTGCGTATTGCAACGAGAATGGTGGCTGGAGGTAACCGAGTTTAAGTCACGTTCGGACGTAGCTTGGATTGATGTACGACGGAAAAGAGAGAGAGAGAGAGAGAGGGCACGTAACGGAGTGTCTGGACACAGAGGCTGCTACTACTACATTTTAATCGATCTCCCCTAAAGGGATTTGCCAGACTCCGGTAGAATGTATAAACGAAGAGAAAAGATTACGTTGGATCCGGGAGAATGGAAGCACGTCCTTATCCCCGTGTCCGATCACGATTACGATGGAAGGAAGGTCGTCCTTGGAGACGTCCCGATGCGTGTCACTTGGTTAGAACGAGCCAGTGGGCAGAATCTAATCGGATTCTCGTTGGCCCTTCGCGGTTTGTTTAGGCTAACGTTCACGTGCGGAATACATCGGGAGGTTCTTGGCCCGCCGCTCGATCTACCACCCCCTTATTCAGCGTGAATGAATCCCGGTCGGTCGGTCGGTCGGTCGGTCGGTCGCTCGCTCGCAAGCTAGCTGGCTCACTCGTTTCTCTCCTACAGCCAGACCAGTACCAGTCTCCGACCCTTCAGTGCCGCTTCGAGCCACTTCCTTTGATCTTAACCCCGTCGAGGCAGGCCTCTTTTCAACCGTTTCACACAGCCGCCTCGTAATGGGTACCCTTCGCGAAAAACCGAGCCGCCAAGAGAATAATCATCCGGAAATCGTCGCGCCGCCCTGGAACGGCCAACCTCGAGAGCGTCTTCTACCGTCTTCTACCTTCTCTCCTCCCGACCCAACGCTTCCTTATTTCCTCTTTTTTCATTTCGCTTTGCCCTGGTCCGTCAACGTCGTCCTCGAGGAAAGCTAGTATCCGAGCCAAGCCGTGCCGAGTCGCTCTCGCTTTCTTCTCCTCCCTGCTCTGCTCACCCTGGCGAACTCGGTTCGGTATTATATGAGTGCATGTGATCGTCGAGCGAAAGGTCTGAAAGGTCGCGTCCCCTTCGATTTTCGCGCCGTTGAACGCGTCCGAAATTTAGCCCCTCGCCCTCTCTTAGGAGGCTGGAATTATTGCCAAACTCGTTCCACCGCCGATCCCAGGCTTTTCTACCAATTACCGTAATCGTCGAAAATTAGCTACATCGTTCTGAGCATTATTCGGGACGTTCTCCGCGACAAATCGAACACAGCCCCTTAATCTCTGCCGTTGGCTGCTGTCAGGTCGAAGAATCAAAGTGATTTGCCGGCGGGTGTGTCCGTGGATCGATCGTTGCCGGTTCCCACCGATTCTCTCGGGCTTCTTTTTAACCGTGCAACGAGAACTCGACGGCTGCGTTCAGTTTCACTGGCCGAGTTTGTTCTCTGTAGTAGAACAGCTCGTCTTCGCTCATTCAATGTGTCTAACGCGCGTTATAAATTACACCGGCGATGCAACTGCTCGCGACGAATGGACAACGGTGAGCACGTTTCACGACTGGACGACTCTTGGGGGACGTCGCGAGAGGGACTGTGATATTTGAAACAATATCAAAATACCGAGGGAGTAGGCAGCATAAATTACACCGGCGATGCAACTGCTCGCGACGAATGGACAACGGTGAGCACGTTTCACGACTCGACGACTCTTGGGGGACGTCGCGAGAGGGACTGTGATATTTGAAACAATATCAAAATACCGAGGGAGTAGGCAGTCTGCAAAAAGAACGAGGAGAGAGCGGTAGCGAGAGACAGCGGTGATTTCTCGACGATTTTCACGGCGCGCCACGCCGATCCTCCCTATAACACTCCCTCACGACGGCAGATTTACCTCTATTCGCTCGTACGTTGAAACGCGTTGAAACGCGGCCCCCGCTCGATAGATTTATGAGGCTCCTATGGATTCCAATATAAAAGTGTTATATAGACGGTGTTCCGTCAGACTTGTCGTCCCGCCGATCTCCCTCCCTGCCACGGAGAGGTTTCGGGTCTGCGCCGAAAAAAGGGAAAAAAACCAACAGCGAGGGAGAGGAGGAGAGAAAAAAAAGGAAACGTTGCCCGGAACCAGTGAAAAAGCGGACAGCATGACGGACGAGCTTGTCCGTCGATCGTGATCAGACCGCCAGCGATTCTCCGTCGAGATTTCGCGACGAAACGAGACGAGAGACACGATTGCGGGTGTGGGACGCATGATTCGCGATACCGAAAACGTCACCGGGATTTTTTCCTTGCTTTTTTTTTTCTTTTTTCGTTCACGCGCTCTTGACTTATGAACGGAATCGTAACGTCGACGAGCGCATAGGAGAGATTTCGTTTGCACGCGGCCGCGTCGACGATAACCCGGGTGTCCGATGTCTGAAACGGGAGCTCAGAAATCGTAGCCGGGGAATTGAATCTTTCTCTCGGCGAAACTTAATGGAGAATTGATTTGAAACGGGCGTTTTTGCAATACGCGGTCGCTTATTTAATAAGCAGAAACGTCAGCGATGAAAACTGGTGGGGAAAAGTAGGGCAACGATGCGAGGTAAACGAAAGCGGCACCGGATGCAACGTCGTGTCCCGGGAATCGAGAAATTCGCAGCCCGCGGCCCGTTAATATTTCCGGAAACGTATAAATGATTTAAACGACGGGGCCAACCTGTTTTCCACCACTTGTGTGTGTGTGTGTGTGTGTGCACCCTTTTACGAAGAGAAAGGGATACAGTAAATTCTCTACAAGAGTCAGTAAGTTTGGATTCTACAAGTGACAGTATAGATGGTCATTGCTGCGCCCATGTCAGTCAAGCGTGTAACGCTACACCAGTCGGTTTCCTTTACGAGATTTCACGGCCCGACAAATCCTAATAGAAAAATATAATTTAATTTTACTTTTTTTCATCTGGAATTTTTTTTTTAACATGTTGCTGAGATTTTTCTGATGAAAATGACACAAAACACGATATAATTTGAACAACATTTACTTATTAACACGTTCACTGTCGCGCCAGATTTACAGGTTGCTGTCAGGCGGCCACAAGAAAATACATTTTAAGCATAGGATTATAGTGTCATAGACAACATTTATTTTATTTTAATTATTCTAAACATTTGAGGCACTCCAGTCACTGATGACCACCATGGCCATATCGAGGAAACAATGTAATGTTAATACTTATTGAGTGATTAATTTAATTTCATAATATATCGCTTTGGATGAATTACAAAAACAAATTGCTAAAAAATTACATTAAATACCTATACACATTATCCGTCGAATGTAGAGGGAGAGCCACCGTTTGGTTGCCAATTGTTTATCTCACAGAATCGGCCTACCTCCACGTAAAAAAAAAAAAATGTAGGGTCGATTCCACACAAGTGTCAGTAAAATGTAATGCAATTGAAAAATTGAAAGAATGAAAAGAAAAAATATCGAATTCATATCTTTCTCGATTCTAGAATATAAGAAAATTTGAATGAAATACGCGACGAGAATTGGGGAGAAGCATAAGTTAAACGCGTAAAAATATTCAATAATAAACGAACTAGGAATGAAGCTATTATTTCTAATCTGGCGTGACAGTGAACGTGTTAATAAGTAAATGTTGTTCAAATTACGTCGTGTTTTGTGTCATTTTCATCAGAAAAAACTCATCAATATGTTAAGAAAAATTTCGGGATAAGATTTATTCGCTGTCCTTGTCTACGTTCGACAAACTACAAAGGCGGGCGCGAGGCTCGAAAACGTAGTCCCTGACTCTACGAGTGTCAGGTTTAGCTTCCTTGCGGTCTGACACTTGTGGAGAATATACTGCATTTCGAATTCCCGAGTTTTGTCGCGTCGCACCCAGGCAACATTTTCTTTCTTTACTCCTCCGGTCTGAAACCTGTCGCCGACGAAGATCAAAGCCCCGAGACGAACAAGATGGAAAGGATAGATGCGGGAAAGTTTGAAACTTGACGAAACTGCGACCAACCGTACGCTCATTTTGCGCGTGGAAAATACAGGGGAAGCGCCTGTTTCTTAGGCACAGATGGGAAATTCGTACGCGAACCTACGTAGATAACGGTCTTAGCCACATGCTCCGTTTAAGTAGAATCCCGGATTGCTGGAATTCGCGTTACCTCCTCTAGGATTACCGTGTATCGTCTACGCGGTGGTAGTCGTCGTCGAGTCGAAGAAACGCGAGACACGCCGCCGGTCTAATGGACGAGCGTAAATTTTCCACGTACACTCTATATATGTACATATGTACCTATACAGCAGCCGGCAATGCTAGAGGAGCAGAGTCGCTAATTTCCGCATGGGGTCGGCAAAAAGCGGCTAATTAAGTAATTTTGTGTTCGTCGTGGAAAGCGAGTGTGGTGTGTGGGCCATTTTGTTGGATTTAACCGGCGCACGTCTGCAGAGGCAGACGAGCTCGCGTGCGCGAGCTGCGACACGTAGATAGGGAAGTGCGCGTGAGCGGATTCGAGCTTGTAGCGAAGGTGAGTTCGCGGTGTTTATGCAAATTCGAGCATGTGCTCGCGGAAAGTTTCTAATTCAATTCGGTTTCGCGTACACGCCGGTTACTTAGCCACCCTCTCCCCATATCGCCGCGTCGCGAAACTCATCCTCCCAACCTGCCACGGCTGTCTTTCCAACCACTTTCTCGTTTCCCCGTCCCTCTTCTCCTTTCCTTTCCTTTCTTCCGTGCAATTGAACAGGACACCCAGCGGCCACTTCGCGCAGTCACGTAACCGGACTAAATTGAAAATTAAAAAATGCTGCGCCAAAACAAGCCCCGTCCACGCCTTCATTTTACTTTCCAACCACGGAAATAAATGTAACACAATGGATGATAATTGCGGGACGCGGTTAACACGCGCGCGAATCCTCCCCGGGAAGAAAAAGCTGCGCGCACACACACGTAGACGTAGGGGAGCAGACGGGGAGCAAGGTAGGCGTTCTTTTTCTCGGGAAAAGCAACGCTGTATGTGCCGTGAACTAGATTTACGCGGCGAGCAATAACAAGATTTCTCGAAAAGTTAGCTCTCGTTTGCCCGTCTTAATTGTGTTACGCGAATCTGCCAGCTCCGGCAAAGATTTAGTCGCGTGTACACTGACGCGAGGAGTTGCGAAATCTCGAACAGAGAGAGAGAGAGAGAGAGAGAGAGAGAGAGACCGAGGCGGTGTATGAAAGGTGAATTATCACGTTGGAAAATTTTGACGGCCTTACGCGATTACAGGAGAGAATACGAGGTCAAAAATTCTGGCGAAATATTTTGCACCCCTGGCAAAATATCGAACGACGTTTAATCGATGTTATCGTCTGGCGTGAGGGCGGCTCTTTTGACGCGACAACGACGTCAACGGAGGCGGCGGCGGCGGCGACGCCAACGACGTCGACGACGACTACGATTCATAAATATGCATCGTTGGCGTAGGAAGCCCGGTTCTAAGTAAAGCTGGCGCTTTAACGTCGAGTTTTGACGCGTATGCCTTCGCGAGATTCGGCTTCGACGCGTTCAAGTGATTGTCACGGTGATTCGTCGTGCAATTCCACCTTACATTTCCGAGATAGCGCGACTCGTACGACTTGGAAGCTTCTCCGTGTCCTGGATGTTGATGGATTTCCAGGCGAGTCGAAGATCGCGATGAAAAGCTTCGAGTCTTAAATACCTGTCTGCCTGCGGAGGTGCACGAGCGTGGTAACGCTCGGTCGAAGCAAACAAGAGTAAGACGAGAATCTCCTCGCAGTAGGGGGCTTCTTGTTTGACAAACAGCGAGACAGTACGTAAATATGTACAAAGGGGCGTTCCGCTCTGATCTTGTGCAAAGAAAAATCGCAACGAAAGCGCGCTGCCGCGTGAGAGAATCTCGAGATGAAACGAGACACGAGGAACCATCCTGTGTGTACACACCCTGCCAGATAAGATTCGTCGTCTGCTTAAGAAGCGAGCGAACGCGTCGATAGAAAGCGATAATAGCGGCTCAACCCAGTTACTGTTCTCGACAAAGAAAGCGGAATGATGTATTTTCAGTGTCTGAGCCGCGGGGAAGAGGGTGCCGAGAGGATGGCAAAGGTTAGAGGTGACGCGAAACGCGTGCCTGCAGGGGGTGTTAAAGCGGTAGAAGCAAGATGGGACTGAAGCGATGCTGAAAGGATAAACAATTGGTTTGATTTCGAAACAAGAAAAAGAGGAAAATTCCTCTCCTTTCCCAGTTTACGCGTAAAAGAATGGTTTTTCCACGGGGGTTGTACGATCGGTGGCCGCCAGCCGCGATCGAACTCTCGAACCGGAGCCCAGATTGTTGCGGCGTCGCGTCGATGGCACCGAGGGTTGTTGGCAAGAGTTGTCCGTGGGATTGGTCACGCATTAGTAATTGCCAATTTCCACCCTCCCGAAACCGACGTAAACTGCCGCTGTGTTGTCGCAAGGGAATAGGTTACGTCGGACACCACGCTCGTTGTTGCAAACACGCGAAATTCTAGATCGAATAATCCGCACGAATTGAATTTCTCCGTCGTTATTCGACGAAAGTTAATTTCCATTTCCGGACACCTTCGAAAATTCCAGGTGCTCCCCAAAAAGCTGGCGTAACGCGCGAAGGTTTACTCGTCTTGGAGACACGTCGGTACGTGTAAATTTCATTCGGACATGTCGGACTTTGTCGCTTGTACAGGCACCAGCAGCAGTAACAACGGTAACAGCTTAATCGACGATTCACAACTGTGAAATATTTGTCGCATAAATGACGTGTCCGTCGCGTCCGTTTAATAACGAGCAATCCCGTACTGTTACGCGTAGATTAGAGCGCCGTTTACACGATTTTGCCTCTGTTTGCACAACGCCGGCTCTAATCTCGGTCCACATCGACGAATGGATTCTCGTAATTCTACGGCCGATTTACGGAATTCCGATTAACTCGACCCGAACGACTCGTGGACCAGAAAGCGGCGGTGGACCACGCGTAACATCCCAATTTCCCCCCACTCCTTTTATCCCCTAGTCTGTTATTTTTACCTCTTGGTTCCTTACATCCACAAATTGAACCGACCCGTTCTATTGGGGGGTGTATTTATCGTCGGGGCAGCGTTAAATGGCTTTCACCGGCGATAATGAGGGGGAATTTTTTGGAAGGCTCGTCGAGAAGGGTAGCGTACGGCGAATCGTTATTCCGGAAATTTCGAGGCGTGCCACTTGGATCGGGGATAACGGTTGCTCCGTGCTCGATGCGTTTTGCCGGGAGGGGCGATAGAAAAAGCGACGGGGGCCGGCGCGCGTATTCTGGAAATTATCGCGGATAGGCGTGCGCGGCGGCGTGGTGCGCCACGGTTCGGCACAATGCCTCGTGGTAGCGTATTCATCCCGGGGCTGGGCTCTCGTCGTTCCCTTGCCATTTTGCTAATTGCAAAAAACCGGCTTCTGCCGCTTCTCGATATTCTCGGACTCGGACTCGGTCTCGGACTCGTCCTAAATCCGCTTCGGGACAACACCCCCGTTTCCCCGTTCACGCATTCCGGAATCGCAGGAACCGTCCATTTGCGTCTCTTGACGCGTCCCCTTACGCCTCCCGTCCTCGACCTACCTCTCTTTCGTATGCAGCTCGAACGATCCCTCCCTCGAGCATCGCGTTTACCAGTCTTTATCCGTACCCCTGGTTCCTTTCATGAAAAACTCAGCCACCGTCGAGGCGCTGGTTTACGACCACCTTTTTTCCCTCTCCCTCTCTCTCTCTCATCAGATTTATTTCCCACCGATTATACTCTCTGTACAGTGGTTTACGATCAACGCTAACCGCAATCCAGCCGAGGTTAACCGTTTATCGTAACGTCTCCGAGGGAAAAGTACTCGGGCGGGCGGTGTTTAAGCGAGCTGTGTGAATCGATTGGGGCGCATTTCTTTGGCGATGGTCACAGAGCCGATTGTAACGGCAAGACATCCCGCGAGCTATCGTGGAAATATTCGCGAACATCTGACAAAGTAGTTTGCCTGGAATAAACCGGCTAATGGTCGCGAAGGCTGCGCAGACGGCGATATAGAATCGCATCGGGAGCATTCTCGCAATGGTATAGCGGCCAACAAAAGGAAAACCCTTTTTCACTAATGAACCACGAAACGCGGCAACGTCATAGAAATACTTTGAAAGGGGAGCCGCAGCGCTCGCTCTTTTGTTGCCTTTATCTCTCTCCCTCTTTCTCCCACTCCCCTCTGCTAGCCCCCTCTGTCCATTCCATCCATGCCCAGCATCTTCATCTTCCGTTCTTTTTTCCCGCCGCCCAGGCCACGCTGGTTCGTTCCAACTTGGTTCGATCAGCCGATAGACTTTTCCACGAATCCGTTCGATTGCTCGCTCGCTCGGTATCCTTTTGAATTTCTCTCTCGATCCAGGAGCACTTACCGCGCCAACCATTCTCCACCGGGTGAGCTTCTCCTCTCCCCCCTCGCTCTCTACCGTCGTCTCTCCTCGCTGCTGCTGCTGCTGCTGCTGCTTAGAGAACGGCTTAAGAAAAACGAAATTCTCGGCAGATCGCTGCCTTTAGCGCCGCGGCGTGTAATCGAGACTCGATCGTTCGCGACGTCTCCTTCTCGAGGATCAGGAGACGGAGTAACGAGGAGCCCGGTTGAAACCGCCTATGCCCCGAACCCGTGGCTGCATCTTCAAACGTCTATTAGCCGGAAACGAATGGGATACTTGGCTAAGTACAAGGTTAGCCTAGGCAGGCGGTAGCTAAGGGGGTCGACGAAACGATTGACCCGAGCCTCGGCGCTCGGTGAAATTTATCGTAAAAACGAGCCCCTCGAGTCCTCTGACGGCTTTCAGAGGTCCTCCTCGAGTTCCTTGCTCGGAAAAGGATTCATTCGTCGACCCTAATTCCCGAGTGTCGAACGGAAAAGGATGAAAGTCGACGACCCGTTTTACGCTCTAAGAACCGAATCGATATCGCGGTGGCTCCGATCCAGACGAACGCGATCGGTTTTCTTCCCCCCTCTATACACACACACACACACACACATATACTCCCTTCCTTCTTCTCTCGCCTTTTCGATACCACCTTCTTACACGTAAAGGTGTTCCCTCGTCGCTCCTCTTGTTAAAGTCGTATTAATACGGTGGGATTAATCAGCGTGAAAGGGAAGGAACCGAAAGACCGGTTTGGTCTTGGCGGGACGACCATCTCCTTCCGGGTTCTCGCGATTTGCCTAAAGCGAATGTTCGTTGGAAGAGATTGCGATACTCGGAATTGTAAGCCGGTGCTGGCTTGTCTGGGAATAAATTGACGAGGAGACCTCCCTCGTTTCGGCCATTATTTCACGTCGAAACCAGAGAGGGTAATTAATTCGCGGCGGTCGTTAACGATTCCAAAGAATTGATGCAAACCGGGAAGAAAGAGGGAAAGGGGGAAAAAAGATGACACGGATATCCTTCGGACGATCGTAGAACAATCCCGAATGGACGATGAGGTCGACGAATTCTATGATTTCGCGGTGCACGTCGACGAAGCTACATCATGAATATGTAAAGCGATTGCGGTCCGTCACGTCATTGCGCTAGCTACCCCTCCAGCTGCAGCCAGCCGTTCAACCCTCCGCCACCTCGTCCCGGATTATCCGATTTCGTCGAACCTTCGAAATTATATCGCACCGGGTAAAGAAATGACTCGTTAGCCAGGATATTTGTAACAATCGGTCGCCGTCTAGTGGCGTCGTTTCGACTCGAAGCCGCGCTTAATTAAAACACGATAACGTCTTGCTGGTCAGTCTGGAATCAGTGGTCGCTTCCTCGCTGAAATAATAGCCGGCGGTTCTCGGTTCGCGATATACAATTTAAATTCGGTAACGACCGTCGCGTTATTCTCTCCTCGTTAAAACGATCGCGATTCATCGCCGCTGATAATTTCCGACCATAGGCACACCTTACACCGTGGACGCGCGTTTGCGCAACGCCGGCTAGACGCCATTCCGCCGCGATCTTTAATTCATGGAGAGTCGGTCAAAGTCTCTGCGAATCTCCCTGGATTTTCCCGGATAGGCACGGGAGACCTTGAACGAGCGAATCCTTTTGTACTACTGCAGTAAGGATCGCGGTGTCGCTCAAAGCAAATCACAGCTACGAAGATGGAACGGGTGTAGTAGAAATGGTAACAGAGTACGCTCGTCGACGTGTTCGCGCGAATCGAGTTAGGTACTACAAGTAAGGATAACTGCAGGACGTTTTACGTACTCGTTCCGTACCCCCGTTGATTTGTTCCTCGGCGGAGAGCTCGATCGGGCGGATCGTCCGCTCGTAAATAATTTTCCAC
>NW_017100225.1:571462-578132 GCF_001263275.1 Habropoda laboriosa | reverse complement strand
ACATTCTCGAAGCCATAATGTCTAGGCGGTGTCTACCGAAAGGATAAACTATCCTCTCGCTGACTTTTCCGCCGGGCTATATATAATATCCGGATCCGTGTGCATTTGGTTCTTGGCGAAAGTTGCCACATAAATTTATACGTTCGCCATGGCGTTATGTGAGCCGGGCTAGGCCGTGGAAAAATCGTAACTTTTAGCTGAAACCTGCAATTTTTTGCGCTTCTCCGGCTCTCCGGCGGAACCGACTTCAGCCCACGGCCACTTTCTGCCAGCCATCCCCGCCTTTCTCTCTCTCTCTCCCTCCTTTCTTGCTCTTTCGGAAAATCCGTTGGTGAAATATTGCACGGCTAGGTGAGACGCATCTAGAATCTAGAGCGACGCGACGCGACGGAATGTAGCTGGCCAGGAAAGAGGAGAGAGAGAGAGAGAGAGAGGGAACAGACCGTGGTCTGAATTAAACCTTAATTAAGCATCTGTTTCTGCTCGTTCGTTTCGACGTCTTTAAGTTGAAAAAGTTGGCGACGAAAAATTTCGGTCGGAATTTCGCTGTTCTCCTCCGACGCCGGAAGTTTTCCCTCGTAACTCCCCGAGGGACGCGCCGCGCCTCGCCGAGATTATTCTTTTTCTTATTTTGTTTTCTCTTTTTTTCCGCCGGGTGCAGCGGAACTTGGCGGAGTAATTAGAGGACGAATTGTCTTTAAGGAACCGTGGCGCGAGGCGTGGATTGAAGTACGTAGGTACATCCCCCGGAGTTGGAGAACTGCGGCCGCAAACTCGAAACTCGGAACAATGCTCGACGCGCGCGCCAATTCGGCCGGGGTAGCTCGCGTGGCGGATAGTTGATCAGGATCGTGACAAATGGGAGGGGAGGGACGTGGTAAACGTGGCCCTTCGACCTTGAATAATTATTTTCCCTCGGAGTTGGACAGGATAGACGAGGCGACTCTGTTTCATCTTCCAATTAGGAAGACGGTCAAAGCAGCTATCCGGTCTGTCGTCGAAACCGGCTGTATAGACGAGCGACGACGAGATTAATATCGGCGGGACAATCGATTTCCGGCGGGGACGCGAGCGAGCGCGCGCGCGCGCACCTAACCTCCGACTCGCTGCTGCTCGGATGCCGCCTCTTGGCTTTGGTCTCGAGCTCACACTCTCTCGACCTTTGACGGACGCATTACGTTAATGAGGGCCGGCATCGATTTTAAGTAACTTCCCCCCGCCTCTGTCGATTCGCGAGCCTTTTTCCACGCGAAAGCATCCCCGTTTGCGAACGTTTCCCTTTGAAGCGCGATAATTGACGGATCGCGTTTCGAAATCGGATATCGAACCGAAAGGAGACATCGACGTTCCACGATATCCGCTAATATCTCCGATGCGGTAATCGAGTTCGGTTTAAACACGCATTTCTCCTCCACATTCGTTTTCTTCCTTCGAGTGGCTTCTTCTCTCCGTTCGTTCTCTCCGATTCGGCTGCATACCTCGAGACGGCAGAAGGGGGAGGGATCTGAAATGGAAGGGATCGGGAGACATGCGACAGCAGCGGTGTGTCAATATACCTAGGTATTTTAGTTGTCGTCTGTAGTTTTCCGGTCGGTTCGTATCTCTCCTTTCACCTTTCTTCCCCGTTCGACCGGCGCGGCGCGCACACGTCGAGTCTCGTTTCCTTTTTTCATTTCTTGGTAACACGTAGTATCCGTCTCCGGAGAGAGGCTCGAACAGGGTCGATGCTCCGTGAGACACGGGGTATTATTGCCATTCCTATTTACCCCGTTTAAACAGGGGGGGGAACGATACCGTACGTTTGTTCTGTCCTGTATGTACATGGTACACGATACATGGTACACGGTACACGGTACACGGCGCAGAGTACACCCGGAGACAGAAACTTCTTTAAAAGCGAAACGTTCCGGTAATTTCGACGCTCGGGACAATAGTGTACACGGTAGTCGGAAGTGATCGCTGCCAGGAACTTCCTCCGGCTGAAATTAAATTTCGATGTTGGAGATTGTGGAGGTGCGGAGGGAGGGAACGCCTTACCCTTCTCTCTTCCCTCGGACGATAAACAGGTTACCTCCGGCTCGATTATTTTCCAGATAAACACTCGGTGTTTGTAAAGTTCCGTCAACAAACTCTCGTCGCGTCAACTCCCGTCGAAATATCTCTTATTTATACAGGCTGATCCCCGCGTAGTGGCCAGCCGAGAATCAATGACCCATGCACGCGGAAGCATTTCGCTTTCGAGCTCGTTAAACAATGTTTTCCTCGGCGGAAATTCGAGCGTGGCTTTCGCCAGGATTTTCCCGGAGCGCGCAGCACACGCACGCATCGAATGCGGGGGAAAATAGAGCGGCGAGAGCGAGTGAGAGGGAGGATCATTAGTCGGCGAAGGGTAAAAAGAAATCACGACGGTGGAATGGGGGGCAAAAGTTGGCAGAGCTGGATGTTGCACGACGCATTGCTGCTCCACAGAGAGAGAATGTAAACGCAAGCGTATACGTACGATACACGCGGCGGCAACGCGGCTCGGAGTAATCCGTTGCGGTAGCAAATCACGAAATAAAATAAAAAAAAAGTGCGACGACATTACCCATAAAATATAAGCAGTAGCTGAGCTCGGAGCTATTGCGCTCGTTTTGAATATGGCCGCCGCAACCTCTCCGCGTCGCAAACACGCCGGCTCACGCGCCCGTGCGCGCAAACCTGCTGCCTCGACCTTACGTTCCTTGCGCGACCGCTGGCAACCACGTTTGTGAAACATTCGGCAAACAAGGAAAAAGATATACCTACTCGTAAACCCGTCCATTTGCAACTCTACCTCTCTCTCTCTCTCTCTTTCTCAGCCCCAGTTGGTCCGGGTCGTAAAACTGAAACACGCGTAAAAAGTTACGCTCGGCTGGGGAGCAAGTTGACAAAGATCGAGACGTTCCGCGGGGAGAAACGTTGTTTGCTATTTTCTTCTTTTTTTTTTCTTTTCGAGGAATTCCCAGAGAAACGGTAGGAAATTAGTAGGATCGACTGGTCGCTTAATTGATCGCAACGGATGATAAAGCGGTCGTTTATGGCGCTTCGTATCCTGTCTAAATTAATTCGTTGACAGACACGGAGCTATTTGCGGCGAGAGCGAAGCAACGAAGGCAATTTGCGCGTACGCGGCAGGACGCGCGACGTTAAACTACAATTATTTAGGTATTTGTGTATGAAACGATTACGAGGACATAATTTCAGTTGGCGTCTGGCGGACGTTCGGAGCCGCCCCGCGATGAAATTAGATTTTTAATTACGTTCCAGCACGCGCCCGCGGACTGACTGGCTTTAATAACGTTCGCTTCTCGCGCCCAGCTTGCGCACGGCCCTTCAATTATTCTTGAGTTCCCCGCCGCTTTGTTATATTTTAACTTGGCCTTCCTCGTTACATCGCCCACCGTTGTTCTTTTCACTTTTTCTCTTCCTTCGCCACGCGTTATTAGAACCCGGTTGCGCATCTGCCCGATTCCCGCGTCCAACTTCTTTCCGATTTCCCGGGACGTAAAAACTTCCACGTCGTTTATGCTATCTCTCTCCCCCGTTTCCAAGACGTCAGCGCGGTCGTTGGAAGAAAAATGAAATACTTCCACCGATATGCCTTCGAATTAAATCGAACGCGGAGGCTAAGTTGGACAGCGACGAACGTTATTTTTGCGACGAAGTTTCGGGCAAGATCGCGTCTCGTTTCCACGGGGGTCGAGAGAGAGGTGCGCGACAGGCTAGATGCGACTTCCGGTGCCATCAAGCAATGTCGGGGCGCGGTGGCGAGCAACTGTTCGGACAGACTGGGATTTCGTCGCTTACGGCTGACCCGTTTCGCGCTCGTACCACTTACCGCACAGCAGCCTGCCGCGTTGCTACACACACACACACGCTGGACACCGATGCCACGCTCGCCTGGTCCATTGTGCCGGAAGGACCTTGCCTGCCTCGAGAAGGGCTGCACCACCATTGCCGGATTATATCCGGGCCAATTCTACCGAAACGTATCTATGCTCGCGCAAGTGTATGCACACATGCTCGAGTCGTGTACGCTTCTATTCGGCCAAAGGGCCAGACCGGTATATTGTTGCGCGACGATAAACTATATTTCAATTTGCTCCGCTATACTCGCGTGTGTCTATGGAAGCGTGTTGCTATTCGCTCTCCCCGTTTTTCAGCTTTTTAATTTTGGTCTTAACGCGAGACGCGACTAATCTGCGAAGAACCGTGACACGCTGCCCAAATATTTCGAAGGATAAGCTTCCTTTTGGTTGGAAAGGGATACGTTGATTACCGGCGATCGATTTGGATCGACGGGACAGACGTGTTACGGTCGAGCGGCGATAGGATTTCGGTGTTCCTCCGGTACGTTGTAGCGGCGGAGGGGGACAAATGTCCGAACAACGCGGTAGTTGAAAATTTCAATGCTCCTGTGTACACTGACGAGCGACGCTACGAGTAAAACGCATCAACATTTCACGCGGTTCTATCTATCGAAGTGGAGAGAGCATCGTTGTAAACTTTAGTTCGCACCAGGTCGAAGAACAATGTGTCAAGGTTAACAACGCGACCTTTGTCGCAACGCCAACACCGAGTATTCTCCCGTTACAGTATTCCTTTCACTTCTTACCCTCTCCCGGCCAAGTTGGCACGACGTAGCCTGCATTATATAATATATGCATATCCAGACAAAGGAATAATTTTTCCGAACGAGTATCGAAGCATTGGTTGTTACGATGGCGTGCAGACCAGCGGAGGTTTCGACGTAACGTTTAAACTTGACAGAAACGCGTGCAGTCAATCCTGCTGTACGAGAAACTGAAATATTCATCGGCTCGTTCTGTTGTCTACTTTGTCTTCCCTTTCTCGTCACTTATCGATCCCGGCGTCTGTGTACACGCCGAGGATGCGTATCGGTGCACTTTATCGCCGGGCGTTCTTCATTTTCCAACGAACTTGTCACTCCGGGCGTCTGTCGACACTTTTCCGCCGAACTTTACGCAATCGAGACGGGCGCAAGGGATATTTCGAGAAGGGAAATCCCAGGCGAACTCGTCCGGCTGAATAATTGAACGGAGGTTGCCGTTATTCAGCGCATTAAATACAGCCCGAAGCCGCGACATGCACACTGTCCCGTGACTTCCGTCTCGAAACGAGCAAACGAGGAGACGTTTCCCCCGTTTCCAGCCACGTTCAAAGGTAGCTCGAACGAAATCGAGCACGATCGGCACGCGTTCGTGCCGTACGAGGCCGGGGGGGAACCAGCCCCGTCCGCAGATACATAATGCATACGCGGCCGATATTATTTTTCCGCTAGTAGTATATCACGCGAGGAAATTACAAGACCGCTTCAATAAGTAATAAATAACCTTCGGAACAAAGTGGTGGGTGTGGAGGGCATCCCGTAACACGGACGGCTGCCTGCTCTCGCGCCTACCTCCGACATTTACTCCCTCGCTTCACCTCTCTTTCTCCGTCGTATTGTTAGCGCGATGATACATTGGATACACGAACGTTGGAGAGTAACCCCTACGGATATACAACCTCGCTCACCAACACTCGAGAACTCGCTCTTACGGAAACGGCAGGCGACGAACTTTATCCCGGTGGAAAGGAGACGATTTTTCTTTTCTTCTCTCTCCGCTCCTCTCCTCTCCTCTCTGCGGCCCTAGTGGCCTGGCCTGGCCTTTGTCTCTTCGGTTATCCTGTCGTTTCCGCGATACTCTCACGGCTGATTTCTTCCGCCACGACGGATCGCGACGCGCTCGAACAGTCGGGTTTCTCCATCTATCGCGTTTCGATTAATTATTAATCCAGGCTACGCGCGAACAAAGTTCCGCAACGCGTAACCGAGGCAGCGCGACGAGGGAGGGAAGAAAGGAAGACGAAGCGGGTCGCGTTCGTTCCGCGATTTAAATCTCGTAAGCGTGATTTATCGTAAAAGCTCGTCGGAGCGGCGGTAAACTTTCCTTTTTCTTGCTTTTCTTTTGCCGCGGTAAGCAACTTGATATAACCCGGCGTATCTTTGAAACCGGAGGTATCGCAGACAGAGCCAGTTCAATTTCGTCTCGAAGCAATGTTCTCGTATCCGTTCCAGCCTACCGCGTTCCTATTTTCTTTTTTTTCTTCTCTCGCCCTCTACCCACCCCATGGACGTCGCCCCTCTTCCTCCTCCACCCTTTGAAAACTTTTCTACTCGACGCGACGTCCCCGAAACTTTCAAATCACTCCCCGTTTCCCCTGGAGCTTTTTAAAAATTCATCCCCTCGCCGGTTCTAGTGGATAGGGATCACACGATGGACCGGAGCTTCCATCGAAACCCTCGGAACGAGGCGAACGCTTAATTTGTTATTGAAATGCCGGAGACTCGCTCTGGATCGGACCGAGGAGCGTCCTTCCATCGGAAAGATTTAATATTTCTCGCGCGAGGGTAGGGAGAGAGCGAAGGAGACTCGTAGAATCTTGAGGACGAATGAATTCCTCCATGGTAGCCCGATCCATTTTCCCCGCAGTATTCGTTAGAGCGTTATTCATTCGATTCATTATCAGGTTTTAATTGCGCCATAAGAGAGGGCACACGAGAATTCTAACGAGTGTTATTAACCTCTCTTAGCAGTCGTTTATAATTTCAATTGGACTGGCTTTGCCGATATTAACACCTCGC
>NW_017100225.1:563789-571377 GCF_001263275.1 Habropoda laboriosa | reverse complement strand
GCGCAAGCCGTGATGCTTGAAACGAACAATATTCGTTTCACGTTCCTTTTATTTCCACCGTTCCCTCTTTTTTTTTTTTCGTCCACGCGTTTCGAATACCTGACCGACGATGCTGCGCGCGTATAGTATAAGTATATCCGGGGATATCGATACCGAGAGATCGAATCGTACGGTCTTCTCGAATATCCGAGCGTTAACAGTGCTCGAATTCGAATTTCAGATTGCGCGTATCGCGGTTCGCACGATTTTTCGCAGCCGGTCGACTTTTATTCTTCGGCTGGAACTTTTTACGCGCGATCTCTCGCGGCGCTCTCGCCGCGCAGCGTGGTGAAGCGTTTTTCAATTTCACGAACGGCAATAGTTTCCGGCCGGATAACGTAACCCGGTAATATTTGACGGTGCATTGCGCGGCCGCGCGCATGCGTTACCCATGAACGTCCGTGGAAAATAAAATAGCGCGATAATTGGAGGGAAAAAATACGAGGGAAATCCGTACGTGTTGCAGTTTATGTACATAATCTATTTACAATGTAAAGCGGCCCGGCGTAGTTTCCCTCGATTCGGAAACCCGGCGATGAAGCACGCGCGAAAACACCGTTACACATTTCTATTTTATCGTCCGCTAGGGGAACTGATCGTGTTTCGATAAATTTTATTCCCTCGTATTCGACGTGGCCGGGCGGGAGTACGGAAAGGAAAAGAGCGGCGAAACAATCGCGCGAGAAATAAACCGTTGGGGAGGAGGAGGAACGACGTCGAATAATAAAAGCTGTTTAGCGTCGGTTTTTATGCGTTGCGTAATATCGTGTGCATGGTTTCTGCGGTGGACACACGCGATCGCGGCATTTCGGTTGCGCCGCGCCGCGGTAAAGTTGGTCGCGGAGCACACAACTTGGACGTAGAGAACCACGCCTAATCAACTGAACTCGGGAACTTGTCTTGGACGGTCGGTTGTCCCTGTTACGAATCGAGCCAAAACCGTCGGCGAAACGAATTAATGCGTCGGTAGGCTCGTAAACCAACTGGAAACGGCCGACAGAGCTGAATATGAAGCTCCCTCGTGTTTCATTCGAGAATTTCATTGTACCAGTGGCGTCTGGCCCCCTCGATGCTCCTATGAAAGCGCTTATGAATGCGTTCCATCCAGGTACATCCTGTACCAATCTTGTTCAACGGGCTGTTTCGTCGGTCGATGATGGCCCTCGTTGTGCAGATTTTATGCGCAAACATCGATCACCGTTCGTTCTCTCGTCTGTATAAAACGACCAGGCAGGCATGCCGAATTAACCATCGAGGGAACGTTATTTTCACATTTTCGCCCCTGAACCCTTCCCGTCGACAATTTTTCCCTAAAATTACCTACATCCTTGATAGCGATCGGATGTAACGCTAAATCGTGAAATCTGGCACGCCTCGTGTGCACATATGTGCATACGTACGTGCTCGACACCAAGAGAAGAACCAACGCGATCGAATTAACGGGTTGAACCCTTTCGGTAGGTTCGTTGCAGCGGTTAGTTGCGCCGGATACAATCGTTTATTGAAAACTCCGGCTCGCTTTAATTTCCCTGGAATCAAGTTGGCCCAGTTTCGTCGCCGCGATGAAACTTGCAAACCGATCGAGCGCGCGCCTCGTCCGACGGTGTGTGGGAAAGGACAGAACGGAGTTGAAAGGTATTGGGGGAGAGGGAGAGAAAAACAAGGAGAAGATAAAATGGAACTCTCTCGTGTAACGGTCCGCTCTACTCGTATCTCGGTTCTCGATAAAATTTGTCTTTCACGCGGCGTTTCGCGCAGATCAGTTCTCATCTAATCCCGGATCTGTTTGGCGCGGGCAGACCGATATCATCTGGTGTGTCGCGAGATCCGTGCGGAATCTGGGATACGTTAGGTTACGAACCATGCGCACCAAGAGGAACGCGACGAGTTGACAGTGGTAAAGCCCGCGTTTAGTCCGAGCACGGACGGGAGAGGACGATCGGTGAATGGCCGAAGAGTCAAGGCCCGGCTTAAACGGAGAATCGACCGCGCGTCTATCTCGCCGATATCCCAATGCCGGATTCCGGTGTCCTTTGGTTCCAGCTTAATGGCGCCTGAAACGGAGTTTAATCGTGGATTAAGTGCGATCGAGCGGCGTTTCAATGCGATTAGAAAAAGCCAGGGAACCGTCAACCGTTTCGCCGCCTCTCCAATTCCAGCTTCTTCGTTTCTCTTTCACCTCGTCACAACTCCAACTACACACGGTACGTCGTATCGTTGAGATTCCTCGCTCGAACCAGAAGTCTCCGAGTAATTCTTGGAAAGGAAAATTGTTAGCTGTATGTACAGGTATACATGTAGGAAGAAGAAGGTTCTTTGTTCGTAACGGTGAATAGTTTTCGGATAGTGTCGAAGATAGCCTCGTTTCGAGAGGTATACCGTTGCAGAAGGATAAAAATTACCGTCCAATGAAAGAGCGACGGCGGGAAGAATTCCTTTCTTTCGCGAATAATAATCCCGCCCAGTGATCTCGTTCCCTTTTCTCGAACTGCGACGACACTCCCGGCCCGCTACGACTCCCGACTCGCGACAAAATTAATACGACTCGTTCGTGAAAGGCATCCAGCGTGGCTTCTTTGAGGGGAGTTTCAAAAGGACACGAATTCCGCAAAGACGTTCGCGACAATAGCCGAGAGCCTCTGTTCCGGCTTTATTACCAAACGCCCGTCCATCGAACGAACAGACCGGCCGCGATGGAAAATATTTGTCTTGACTCTCCCACCGACGTGAGCCAATCGTTGGAGGAATTATCATTCCCTCTCTACGTCTGTCCCGAGGGATGTCGGGTTCCGTCGCCGGTGGAATCCGGTGAAAATCAATTTTTCCGCTGGAATAATTTCATGCAATTACGCACACGTGCGTGATAGACGAGGAAATAATCGATAAATAAGTACGATGAGTTCGCTGAAAGTTTTCGCTGCTCGTGCGTCTAGCGTAAGACGAGATCGAGTAACTCGTTAGAAGACCGAGCAAAAGATAAATCACCCATTTTATATGCGAGCCTAGCTTTATCCGGCCCCGTGAATATACAGACAAAGTTTCAGTAATCGATGAACGCACTCGGAAAACTCTTCGCCCACCTTAAAGTAATACTGGGAATTTATTAAAACGTTGGCAAATCTGACGAGCGTTCTAGAACAGCCAAACTCCTTCCACGTCGTAATTCTATACCGATGCGATTCTCGTCTATCGGATGTGTACCGAGTAATTCCATCTTTCCCAGTTTTCGCTCCGAGACCTCTCGTCTCTTCGCGAACACAAATTTTCGTTCTATTCCGCGCGAAAATGGACAGAGAGGTTAGGGTAAAAGCGAAGAGAACTGATCGGTGAAACTGCTGGCGTAGAGTATGAGAGGCGCGCAGGGAGGTGACAGTAGTCGAGACCACGAAATAATCAGACAACGTCCGTTTCGAATGCACAAGGCTTGGCCGATTAAATATTGAATTAATAGGAGTCGCGAAGCGTCACGGGGTTGTTTAGACACCACGGTCGACCCAGTTCCGTGCTAAACTCTTGGTAAAATCCGTTTATCGATTTCACTTATCGAGTTCCCTCGACGTTCCTTTTCTGCTGCTTATCTTATTTTTCCACCGGAGTTTCTCAGCTTTGAGTCACCGCCGCGCGTTCGTCAAATCATTTTCCATCCAACTTTCGAATATAACTTCCCTTTGACGCCCGAAGAACGGAAGTCTCGGAAAAATCTGAGAGCGTAACTTGGATGATACAAACACAAACACAAGTTACGAGAAGCTCGTTCAACCTCTCTCTAGACAAGCAAATTAAACTTACGTTGTTTATCAATTTTAAGTTTGCCCTTGCGATACGTGCAGTTTCAAATTTCAAATATTTATTCCCATTTCGTAATACACACACACACACACACCGAGTGAGAGTGTAAAAGGAGAGAGGCAAACAGACGAGAGACGCGATCGAAGTTTGTGAGACCGGTGAATAGTTAAAAGCGAGGCGTATCAATCGGAGAAAGACGAAGGAGGTGAAAGGGCACGGGGAAAAGATATTCGTTTGTGACAATTAAGAGTGACAATCTGTGTTATTCGAAGGTGGTCGCGTGACGCGGTGGAGAAACGGTTCGATATTGCTTTTCAATGTCGCGCGATTCGATGTATAAGCTCGGACGCAGTAGTCGGAGTCGGTGAGTCTGTGGCGAAAGGGGGAAGGCAGATAGTTACTCGGATACTCCGGCGCCATTAGGCATTCAGGCTCGTTCGTGCAGACGGCTCCGGAGCTCTCTTTATCCAAGAATATTTGTTCAGGCGAACTCGTTGAAATTGAAACGGCCAGATTCGCGTTGCTCTCGATTCCCTCTGGGCTCTTTTCCCTGAAAAGTAACCAACCCCGCCCCCCTGCCGCGACCAACCTTCTTATTTATTTCCCACGTCCAATTAAAGGTTTCGCTGGAATTACCGAGACCGCAAATTAACATGGCTCGTGTTAATTGTTTTCGCCCACGCTCCGTCGAACAGCCAAGTCCCTGTCGCTTTTTCCCCGAGTAATCACGATGAAATCGTCATCGCGACAAACCCCTTTCGACACACGTGTCCCCTCCCACCCGTGCGCACCACCTCAAGCCGCAACCGAGACGCACCGAATGCAGCCTGACCTGGATTCGGTTTCGTTCGTTTATACCTTGTCTCCGCTTCCGTTTAACTTCATCGTCCCCCGGGCCACGGGGAGTCAAGCCACCAAACCTTATTACGAATTTCACGCATCTCGTGTAAAGGGTCTCCTCCTCCACCTCTGGCCTGCTGGCTCGTTTCCGCCTAGGGAGGAGTTGTATCTCCGCTCGCGAGCTTATTTACAGAAAGTGTGGCAAAAGGAAAATAAGCCTGGCCACGAGTAAGCGTGAAATTAACGGACCTTTGCATTTTTCATCGCGGAACACACTCTCTCTCTCTCTGTCTCTCTAGCGGAACTTTGGAAAGATCGCCGATGGAATGGGAAAAACGAACCAGCCGATTCGACGAGAGGGGTATCGATATGCCTTACAAACGAATACGCGTACTCTGCTCGAAAATTACAGCGGGGATTTGGTTGGTAGCCGACGCTAGCGATCGCAGGGCGCGCACGTACCATCCGAAATCCCTGATTTACCGCTCGAGGACCACGCTCGCTATTCTCGCTAAGCGAAACGTGGCCACGCACACACTCCACGCGATAATACGTGTGCCATTGAACGCGTCGGTGTAGGCGTGTGTCTCTATACGTATACGCGCGTATACCGGTTGTCCGCGCGCGCACCAAGCATGAGGACGCACAGGGGGTGGCCAGTCCCGTTCGCGTATTTCTCCTGCGAATTGAAGCGCGCCTGTGTACGCCGCCCCTCTATCTCGATGTGTTAGGGCCTCGTATCTATTTACCGGCCGACTCTCGCATTCAGACCGATGTTTACACGTATCCCCCTGTCTCCTCTCGGTTTACCTTCTACAGGACCGTTCTAAAGCGGAGTCGCAAAGTTCTTCTCTCCTCTTCGTCCTCGCTGGACCGACGATCGTTGTCGGCATCTGCGCGTAAAAGCGTCTTTCGGAGTAGGTTGCACAGAATTCGTAGGACTCTTGCTCGTTCTCCGAGAGAGGAGAACGGATTCTCAGGGTTGGCCACCTATTTTAGAAGGCAGCGTAGCCAGAAGCGGTGGCGCAGAAACGCGGGGTGCGAGCACGTAATATCATTTACAGTTGTCGAAACACACGAACGACTGTGAATCGAGGCTTATCGAACGCGAATCGTCGCGTTCCAGTTACGCCGGCATTTGTCGCACGACGATTCTCTCGCAATCAGTTGCTTGCGACACGTAGGCGCGCGACAATACGGAGAATTAAGAATTGCAGCGTTTTGCGCGACGTAGGGGAAGAGAATGGCCCCTCGGGAAGCCGGTGTCGGCGTAATTAACGTTGAATTTAAAGAGACACTTAGGCACAAAGATTTTTTTCTACGCTTCCGCATAGACGACCGGGCCAGAGAATCTCTGTCCTCGCTTTTCATTTCCCATGCTCTGCTTGCAGCGCGCCAGCCACCCCTTTCCCGAGGAACTCCTTAAATTTTACAAAACACCGACGACCGTCGTGGCAAACGTACGGATTTCTCTCTCTCTCTCTCTCTCTCTCTCTCTCGCCGATCTTACCCTACACCGTTCTGCACCCTTTGCCCATCCCCCTCTGCCTCTCTTGCGCTCACTCTCCTCGTCTAGATTTAAAGTCGAGGCATTGTCGCCACTTCTCCACAGCGTAACGACCTCTCTATTCTCCCCACCTTGTTTCGCTTCTTCTCTCTGGCCTCTTCGTCTGTTGCTTGCCACCGGTATCTCCGCCTTTTTCACCCCTCTTGACTCTCGCCTTCTTTCACCCTCGCCTCCTTTCTTTCCTCCTTCCACATTCTGAAGATCGACTCGAGTGGCTCGGCGTTTTGCGTATCCCGGCAATTATCCCTTGCACTCGTTAATCTCTCCCACCGCGCGCGCGCCACTACTCTCTTTCTTTCTCTCCACGTGTGTGCCCCAACTCTCTCTCTCTCCCTGTCTTTGCTCGAGCTACTCCGGACGTGAATGTACGCGCGTTCCGTCAACCTCGTTGTCCCGCGTGAGAGCACTCCGAGTACTTTTGCCTCCTAGTCTCCTCCCCTCTTTTGTCCCGCACCCTGGCCGCGCGCGCGCTCCCCTGTATGTGTGTTCAACATACCGGCGACTCGAATATTTTAGAAGCTCGCTGAGCTCGTACGCGCCTCGTCGCTCCACCAAGCGGATTTCTCGCCTGCTCTGAGCCCAAACCTAGTTTCTGAAAGCGAATTTTTCCTCGTACCTCGAAACTCTGCCAATTCACGATCTCTGTACCGAACGGATTAGCAGATGCCAAGCTGCCGTGACACAAGACGCACGCGCGCGAGCGTTCTTCGTAAATCGAATCGAGGAATCGAAGAGGAACGGACGTAAAATTTGAGGGAAATTTAAGACTGTAACGCCACGTCCGTGTAATTTGAGGCCGCCATTTAAGTCGCACGTGCCCTTAGTCCAGTGCCCTGAACGCGAACATTATTGCCGAGCTTAGAGCTCGCGTGCCTTGTAATCTTGAGCAATGGGAACTATATAATGCGGCAATTGCCAGCTCGTTTCGCCTCACCACCCTCCTCCTTCACCCTTTCCACGCTTCGATAGTTCAAGTTGGATCGTGAGCATTTTTCTTTTAAACAACACCGTCCGTTGCTCGACCAACTTTGACTTCGTTCAAGAGATCCCTCTCCTTTCGGTGTGTCGTAAAACGCGCGAACCGAGCTAAGAAAATGATGCACCGATATACAGAGAGAGAGAGAGAGGCGAGCTTAGCGAAGAGTGGAGAAAACGAAAAGCATCCGAGGCGAAGAGGAATTTCGAGAGAGAATTCTTCCGGGAATTATCGCCAGTTGGTGGTTTTCACATCGGGGGAGAAATAATAGCACGCGAGGCAAAGGGTAAATCTAAACGGACCACGATCAGTTCGGGAACCGATTATTGATTTCCCCCGATATTCCCGCACCTTTGAACTTGCTGTTTAGAATACAA
>NW_017100225.1:561272-563768 GCF_001263275.1 Habropoda laboriosa | reverse complement strand
TGCAAGTCTCTCGCATGATTCTGCATATTATTAAACCGTTGGAAGAAAAAAGGAACAGTTGGTGAAAAATAGTTTGCATTTCACCCAACAGCACAGCTGAGCCGTAATCAATCGAAGACGTCTTCGAATTCGATATCTCCTCCCTCTTTTGAAGGATCGTTTTTCTCTGTTTTTCCCGGATCGTCGTGAAAAGGAGAAAGCTACGCGATCCTGTTTCGTCGTGCCGAGAGGCGGTCGTTTTCGGGACCTGCCCCTTCGGGATCCTGCTTTGCACACGTAGCACGTTTTCTGGCCGAAGCAGGCGCTCCTTTTCTCGGCCACTTTATATTATACATTCTTCCTATCGCACTCGCGTTTCACGTGTCTCCTCTTTAAATCTGGCCCCCGGTGATGCATCGTCCACCCGCCGGTTGTTTGTCAGCTCTCCCGGTAAAAGGGGGAGGGAGAAGAGGAAAGCCTAAGGAAGAGATGACGCTCCTTGGAGAAATATCGTTCCTATAGGTATCCGTTCGAGACAAAGAAACCAAACGGACAAAAGCATCATCTATCTTCGTTACGAATGATTACGCTCGATTGGACTTTGCAGCTTTTTTCCTCGTTGAATCATCGAATCGTACCCACCCTCCTCGGTTTTTCCCTGCCGGATTGTAAAACGTCTTTCAAGGGAGCTCAAGAGTAGAGCAGTCCAGCCCGTTGCCTTTTTCTTTCAAGCGTCCCCCCGCGAACGCTGCTCGCATCGATAATTTAACGTCGGAGGAGCTTCTTCCGAACACCGTCGTCGTCGTCCTCTCTCCTTCCTTACAGAATCTCTTCGCGCAATGGCTTTTCAATCTTGAAACCGGAATTCCAATACGTGCCGGACCCGTAAACGTCCTTCTCGCCGTTTACAGCGGCGCAAACACGCCCATTGAAAACCGTCTTCTGATTACACAGCCCCGGACGCTTACTTGTTATGCTACCTGACAGTTTCTCATTATAGATTACGTTCACCGACTCCTCGTCGCCGTTGCCGTCGTCGTCGTCGACGTACTTGGTATTCTCGCGAGAAACATCTCTCGCTTTCGCTTCTCCTTTTTCTATCTCGCGATTCACCGTGTATATACGTATCGGATACAACATCCGTGTATATTCAAGGAAAACTGTTTTCTCGCTCGACGTCCGCCCTTGCAAAGAGAAAAAGGACAGAGGAAGGAGCGGAAAAAGGAAGGGATGGAAAAAACATTGGATGCCCGTCAACAGAAAAATAACGGCGGTTACGCAAATATCGGCGGTGTTTGTAGCGAGTATTCATGCCGTGGCGGGAAAATATTATCGCTTTACAATCGTGCGTTTTTCCGCACGGTCTCTTGGCCGTTCTACTCGCGAAATAAAATTCGATCGGGACAAGAGAAAGAGGATGGGCAAACGTTATCTTGGTGGAAAGTTAGCGAACGGGTCGCGTGTCGTCCATTATACGAATCCAAGGGTAACTCCGTCTGCCGTGGGTTCCGTTTAATTACGAATTAACAGGTTTAATCAGGAAACTTGCCAGGTCGAGTAGCCCCGTATTTTCACATCAGCCAACAACCAGCCTCCATTCCCGCAATATTATCACCATTGGCGCAGCGCAAACACCACCTATAGTCAACCGCATCGTTCATCGCCACCTTATTGGCTAAACTTGCTAACTAATTTTATTAAAACGCCCCCTTCCCTCCCGTCCTTGGCGAATTTCATTCAAGGACCTCGTTCGACCACCTATTCCACGATCGGCGAACCGGATAGCGGCGAGGGAAGGAATCTTCGTCGCTGCCTCCTTGCAACGATATCGAATTTTTCCCTCCAGAGTCAGCAGTGTCGGTCGGAAATCGCGCGGGGACGTGCGTCTTGCCTTGCCTGGGAAACAAGAGGAAGAAACAACGCGAGGCTCTTCCCCCTGGCACAAAGGGGACGAAGCGGAGGAAGCTCGGAAAGGAAGAAAGGTTGGCGAAGAAGGGAGAAAAGAAAGATGTTTATTTACTTTCACGTTTTCGGCCAGCGTGCACGCAGAGTTGATAGGAGAAGAGGGTAGTAGTGCCACGGAACACGGAATATCGTAGTAAATTACGCTGTTTAGGACGTTTATAGCTGCGTTGTTTTGCCTCGAAAATATTTCGACGCGGCAGGAGTAGCTAGCTATCTCTTCTCTACCCGGTGGCAAGCCTCGTCGTTCGGTCGCGCATGAATCCCCGCGCTCGCAAATCATTCACCGAGACGAAGGAGCGTGTCGACTCGCAGGAGAACAGATTCCAGAATTTCCGTTGGTCGTTACGGGCGAAAGCGTTCCCGCGAAGGGAGAGACAGCGGCGCGACGGAATCGAGAAACGATAAAGGCCCCGGCAGACGCGACAATTTCCACGTCGCGACGCGATCGTTTCGCTACACGTTCTTCCCCCTCGCCGGTAATAATAATCCACGGGTCGTAACAGAAACAACCATTAGCGTCTGTACACCCGATTCGACACCCCCGGCGCGCGC
>NW_017100225.1:547419-561164 GCF_001263275.1 Habropoda laboriosa | reverse complement strand
GCTACATTTATTGAAATCGTAATTTATGGAGAAAACACATCTGCGTAATAAAGAGCGGGTCATTAATTTTTCTGCCGTGGCAGCCGTTAGTGGAACGGGAGTAATATCTTCGCGCGCGTTTTACCACGTCTACCTCCACCGGCATTCATCGCTCACCACCACTTAATGCCCCGTTGCCCCCACAGAAACATTTAAATCGTTGCTGAATTTCACCTTCTTTTAACGATGCCTTTTCCTCTCTTTCTCTATTTTTTTCCCTCCCGCGCGACACTTTTCTAGCCTCTCCTCGCGGAAAGCCTGCTATTTTTCACGATTTCCACCGACCAAAGAGAAATCTTTGCTTCGAACAATCCGGGGGCACTCAGATTTGAAAGTTTCCATTTGTTTCGATCGTTGCATACAGCGCAACTTTTGGCAACGATCCACTTGTGCATCTTGGAGTATCGGTAGAACAGGAGCGTCGGTGTCTGGCCAGGACGGGCTCGTACTACTTGTTCCTGCAACATTGTTACAATTGTCAGAACTGAAGTTACTCCCTCGACGGGGACTCGTTTACTTCGCTGAGAAATGGACGATTTTCTGTCGGGAAGCACCTCGTATTCCGATGACGAGAGAATATTCTCGGTCGCGCTTTATTGGCAGGCGTTCGAATAGCGCGAGGCGATTTTTACAACATCAACACGGCCACCGTGATTAGGTTTTTGGCGTTGAGCCATCGATGTAAAAACAACCAGGCTGCTCGGGGTGAATCGATATGGGAAGGTCGATCGCGAAACAAATTACACAACCGATAAATTGTACGCGTTCGACGTGTGCAGGGGCTGAAAAGCTTTAAAAATCATTACGTAGCTGCGTACCAGTCCGTTATTTAATCACTCGTCGAGCGAAACGTATTCAATTAACAATGGAAAAAGATGGACAATAGATAGATCTGTATATTTATCATCAGCGGGGTTGATTTTGCAAGATTCGTTTTCCCATTGATCGTTGATGTTGGCACGCGCGGTTTTAATATCGACGCGAGAGAGAGAGGGGGAGGTTAAAGAAATAAACGGCAGCAGATGCCTAAGCCAGAAAGTTGACACGGTCCATCCAATATTGTAAAATCAAGCGTGACCCGATATTGACTTACTGTTAATAAAATGGCAATATTAAATTATCGGGAACACCATATTACGTCGATATTGGGTAAATGTTTAATATGCAAATACCAGAATAATCGATACGGAACAAATAAAAATGTAATTTCGCGCAGTTGTGTTTTACCTACGGTGCACCGCAGCGTATCGGATTATGCGCATCCACGTTAATCAACGAGTTCCTATTTTGTCGTAATTTATTATCGTAAATTATGGAACGGCGGCTGGAATCTGCTTTTTTTCGTCGAAAACTCCGCGATGTGTATCGTCGCGCGGGGTCAGAATGGGCAAGCACGACTTATCATTGGGAAGAGAAAAAGGATCGAGGTGGCAGAGAAGAAGCGGCGCGACAAGACGAATTTCATCAAAGTTGTCTGCCGAAGGGGAGACTATCTAGATGTTGTTTTTCTTCTCGGGCGAATGTTTCCACCGCTGTCCCATTTCCGTGACAAATGTTGTCGGAGAAGACAGAAGGGTCGTAGAAATCGACGGGTGAAATTAAAATCCTTGTTTATCTTGACGGTTCGACGCAGCTGTATTTCGAGAAGAATCGAGCAGAGGCGATGGATCTTTCGGGTAAATATTCAGGGGAGGGGGGGATGGAAATTGCACGGGGATGACGCGCATTGTCTTCGTCGCGGTTCCTTTTTACCAGCGGAGTTTTTCTGTTCCGAGGTAGGTAGGTAACGTTGGACCGCGACCGGACATCGGCGTCCAGAAGGCTGCTAACGAACTCCATTGAAATGAATCGTCGAACCGATAATAATTAGCGTTCTAGCATGGTACTCTGGGGCTGGTGACGGTCGGCCTTTCAGCTTAGCGGTATCCCCCTCTCTCTCGAACGCGACAATGGTGGATCGTAATTACAAAGCGGCGAGTCCCCGACGAGGGAAACATAGGTGGTCGGTTTTTGGAAAAGGGTAGCGAAGGCCACTACCGGCTTTGCCAGTGACAGCTAGATGAAAAGCCTCGTTAAAATGTCTGCGATTCTCCGGGGCGTACGTAGTATGGGTCTGGGGTCGCGGGACGTAGCCGGGGAGAACACGATGGGAGTTATGTCAGGGGAGTTGAAGCCGGCGGTCTAAGCATCAGGACTAAGTTACTGCTCCGCAGACGAGCTTGATGCACGAACTAATTAAACAGAAATTTAATACGAAGGATTAATCCGCCTCTCTCTCTCTCTCTCTCCCTTCGCAAATGGAATCTCGCGGCTAGAGAGACGCGCCCCCCACGCGCACGGTCTTTCAGTTTCTTCGATCCAGATTATTACCAAAACGTCCCGGAGAAACGTCTAACAGGTTGGAATAAGTTGGAACAACGAATCGCGACACTTGCTTTCCCGTGTAATCCGACTGTACGTATCAAAGTGGATCGAGATGGGGATAGGTATCGCGAAACAGTCGCCGATTAAAATACGCCCAACGGATATCGGAATATTGATAGATTTGAAAAGCGATATAGTGTAATTTATGTATGTCGCAGAAGTGCTAATTATAGATTGAAATGAAATTCAGCGCGTTAATGTAGAGCGGTGAGAACGTTCTCGCGCAGGAATTCCGGTGTATTTAACATCAGGGGATCCATTACACGGATTACATCCTGACGATTCGACGACGATACGGAAAAATGTGTGCCGCTGCGAGTATATGACACAGGTGCAGGACGTGCGACGCGATACGAACAAAGCTTTACGGCTTAATTACGGCCACATCACGTGGCTCGTTATACCAATTACCAATATTGCCGATATTTAAATAAACTCTGTTTTCCAGTCCGGTAAATGTTCGGTCGGATTTTCCGTGCTTGTTTTCCCTTCGTTTATCCGTCCCTACACTAATGAAGTTTATTTGCTCCGACACACCGATAGATCTTTAATAAACAATACAGTGCAGGAGGGTCACCAGGCATTCGAGCAATTAAACGCAAACGCGATCGGCTCGCTTTTGAACTCTGCCGCGTCTCTTTCGATCCGCCTACGCTCTGTTTTTCACCCGGGAGTTATTCGGCAATCGTGCGTTATTTACCGCGAATCGGCGCGGCGGACGTCCTTCCGCCTGTACGCCCTGCCACGTCGAGTATTTTCGCGAACGGACGCAACCGGAATAGGAATCTACTCTGCCTTGCTACTCTCGTGCTACTTCTTGACTCCGTCTGGCGCTGTCTGTAACCGTTCAAACTTGCAAATTGGTCGAGACAGTCGCTAGGCATAATACGGAAATGGACGGTGATGCGCGTGAAACTCATCGTCAGACAAACTTCGCTGTCGCGTTTTCTGTCATCTTCGGGAACGTCCGGGAATGCCTCGGGGAATAGAATAAGTAACGAGAGAGAGAGAGAGGAAATCGTAAGCAATTGTGAAAAATAAAGGACGCGTCGCGGTGCGTTTGAAAAGTGTGACGAATAGAGGGGATTGACGTGGGTGGAATAGAGCGGGTCCTGTGGAGTTTGTCGCTTTTGGAGAAAAGTGTATGGAAAGGGAGGAACGGGTGGAGAAGAACAGAGAGAGGGCTGCACGCAAAGGGGTTCGGTGTGTGTGCTCGAACGGTTCATTACAAGCACGCGGCTCGTGTTTCGCCGTTGGCCGAAAGCGCAGCTTTGCGAGAGAGAGGTCACTCGCAAACCTAGCGCGCACATAAAGACAGCTGTACACACGGCTGGCTTGGCTCAGACCAGAAGCGGCTGCATAAACGATGACGGAGCGTAGACGACAGCCAAAACCCGCGAGCGTTTTAATCTACCGGCCGGCAAAGCTATTACTCCCTACCGGTGGAAGTCATTTCGAAATGGTACACGCCCGTCCGACTTCCTCTGCGGTTCTGCCGCGAGAAACAATGAAAATTAGGACTTTACTCGCCGACCCAAGTCCAATCTATACCTTATCGCATTGTTTCGGCTAATCGTCTATCCTTCAAATCACTCTCTCTCTCTCTCTCTCTCTCTCTCTCTCTCTCGCGGAGAGTGTTCGAAGACACGAATGAAACTGGCGGAAAAAAAGTTCCGGGTTATCTACTTATTGGAATCGTTACACGTCCATTTACGGCGAGATAATTTGTGCGGCATTTGGCAGCTG
Source organism: Habropoda laboriosa (assembly GCF_001263275.1). Classification (NCBI taxonomy): domain Eukaryota; kingdom Metazoa; phylum Arthropoda; class Insecta; order Hymenoptera; family Apidae; genus Habropoda; species Habropoda laboriosa. Next base: position 556,955 of record NW_017100225.1, on the reverse strand, counting down.
TTTCTTCGGCCCTGTCTCGAGCTCCCTCGATAATTAACGGTTTCCCGGTACGGAACCCGTAAGTTTTTCTGCCCGTTACTCTGCTTTCCTGCTGGCGTCGATCGGTGAACGCGTTAATCTCCATCTTCGACGTTCCAACGGACCCGAGATCATATCCTTTGATAGGGTACCGCCGTCGCTACCATCCATTCCCTTAATCGCGTCTCCTGCAAACTTTTAACGCTTTTACCTCCACGTGAACGCTAAATATTGATTTTCCCTGTATCGTTATGGATGAACCTCGTAAAGCTTGTCGCTGCACTTTCCAAAGATTTCCAGTCACGACGAGATATCGAACATACTGGAGTAGAGGGTGGTATCGACTAACCGATTCGGGGGAGACTGCTTCGTTACACGTTTTAAGCGACAGAATGAATGTTCCGAGGGAGGGAGAGGGAGGAGGGTCAACGTTAATCTTTCGAAATCTGTCAAGTGGATGTGTAGGAACTGTACACGGGTGTGTAGTCGGAAATATTCGACAGGTTAAGCTACTTGAAAGAGGTAACGCGGAGGGGTTCCTAGAGATCACGGCTGATGGATTTATGGAGGTGGCGCGGCGGAACGAAGGAGCGGAGAAAGAGAAATAAAGGAAAGGAAGACACGGGAAGAGGAGAGGTTTGGCCAAGAGAACGCGTATGATTTACCGCTTTATTTAAAGGCCACTAGCGGTTAACGAGCAGGTTGACATATCCACTTTTCCACCGCGAGAACAATTTAGTAGCAGCTTGCACGTCAGCCCCGCCCTGCCTCTCTTCCTCCTACATGGGTTATCATCCTTTGAAAACGGTTGTACATCTTCCGAAACATTAATCTTACAGGAATCCCTGCACGTTGCGTAGCTAGCGCGGCACTACGTGACAGCGCGAAAATAAAGCCTTTCGTATTTGTAAACGAGTAGGGGGACTCTCTGCCTCGTTAAAGCTTAACGCCGGCCACTTCCAGCCACGCTCGAATTTCCAATTGGCCTAATTTCGCCCCGAGAAAACCGTACCACGACGTATCGAACAATTAACGCGGCGGCGGCGGCGGCAAAAGTCGCTCGAAAATTCACCTGTACGTCGGCTGTTGATTGGAAATTCTCCACGAAATCGTCGCTTTTTCTCGGGATATTCGCAATGTCCTAGCGCGCAGGATGAACCGCGCGTCGAGTTGCCTGGAAATTACCGGGAGGCAAGGGAGAAACGAACCTCTCTAATGAGCGGAACGATTTTCGCGGTGCATCGAGTCGACAGGCGACTCCGCTTCATTTAGACCAGCTCTCCTCTCCAGAAGGATCCGCCGGTTAGAATGGATTGCCCGCAGCGAAGCTATTTACCGATTTCAACGTTCTATAAATCTTCCCTTGCAGCGGGACGGAGATTTTACTTGAGGGCTGGAGGGAAGGAACTGCCCCATCGTTCCCTTCGCCAGGAATTGATCGCTCTATTTAAAGGGCCGGGAGACGATGCGTGTGTTATTGCGCCTTTGAGCAAGTCACGGGGCTTGTCATCTTCTCGAACGGAAGAGGCAAAGGGTGACGGAGGAGCAACCCCTTCTTCGATCAAATATTTACGAGGTCGATGCTACGCGACAGGCCAATAATTGCGTAGAGAAGGGGTGGCTGGACGATGGTATTCCTTGGAAAAATTCCACGGGTTAGCGGAGCGATGGGCGAAGTAGTAAAATGGACCCGAGGCGCGATATCGCGGGACATATCGTTGCTTAACGCGCGATTTTGCGCCATCGCGGGTCGCCGAACTTTCAAAGAAGTCTTTACGAGCTCGTAGAGCCGCGGCGCGGTGCTAAAAAATAAACTGTACGTGGATGAAAAGGCAGGGACCGTAAAGTCTCGGTTTAACGTCTCTGCGCGTGATATCGCGAGGAAGCGCCGGGGTTATTATCGAGGGACGATTGTCCAGAATGAAACGATGAATGGTTGGGGGGTTCGGGAAGAAAATGGAGAATCGAAGGATGCTTCTCCTCCTATCGATTCCTATATTTTCCAAACGAAATTAAAATAAAGCTGAAACGTCGTAACGATTCGGCTGGGAGCGTCGAAATTTCCGGACGCGAGGGAACGCAATTCTCTAATGTATCCGATTCCACTTGGACGCACGCATCCTCGAACAAACAAGGGGAGGATAAACGAGCGACGATTCCCGGTTTTATTCGAATCGGGCGCGGAAACATTGTCGTCGCGGACGAGAGGACGGGATTTTGAAGCGGTCGATCGAAAACGCACGCGTACCGCGTCCGGACCAATTTCGACCTGCCATAATCCGGACGCATAAACGTTCCAGATAAAAAGACACCTGCCATCCGGCGGGGCCTCTTCGTGCATGCAATTCACCCGTTCCGACTGGATCGCAATAAATAACCGGTTTTAGTAGTCGGCCGCGGATACTTCCTTCCGATTGTCTGACCTGCGCTTACTTTTACTACTGTCGTTAACGACCCATTCGTCCACCGGTCTTTGTCGTTCCCCTGGCTCTCGCTCGCGTGCTAGCACTCGTGAAATTTTATCGAAACGCAGCCCTATTTTTTCCCAGACACCCACCGCAACCGCTTATCCGAAAAATAAAAATCCCCCCTTCTCGTGCAATTTGGAAACACTCGTCTAGCGCAACCTCTCTGCTCTGCTCTGCTCTGCTCTGCTCGGGTAACGAGCACGTAAAATAATCAGGCGTAAAGATCGACCGTTTTGCGCGGCATTGTAGCGAATCGAGTTCACCGTAGTCGTTGACATTTACGAAACGAAACCGCGGTATAATCAGTCGTCCTTGAAAGTCGGCAAAGGACCCGCGACTCCTCCTCTTAGCGCATGATCGATCAAAAGAAAGAACATCTCGTGACACGCGCAAACAGAAGGTTGACCGACTTTCTCCTACTCGGTGGCCCATGTGATTTTTCTCGTCCCCTTTTCTCTCGCACATTCTCTCATTCTCCCCTCTTTTTTTCCCTCGAGCTTATGGGATGCGAGTACAGTTTTGTCCGGAACTTTATGCGAGGATTTCATCGACGAAGAGGAATACGATGGAAGCAGTCGGTAAATGTCACGCGAACACAATTTATTTATGAATCGAAGTAGCAGCAACGGTGGATGCGCCGCGGCTGTTTGTCCGATGCGAGAAATACTATGGAACCGATTGATTTTATCGTTCGTCCGGCGGTAACGGTCTTGGGAAAATTTAACTCCGGCTAGACGATGATAACGTTTTCCGGAGAAATTTCACCGCGAGAAGGAGAAGGAACTTTTTGCTTTACTTCATTTCTATACACATGTAGGTAGTACGCATGGCTATACGTGTCGAGATATCCAGGCCACGGCGACTGTCAAACAATAAACGTAACGCAAGTTTTATTTCCGCTCTTAGTCACCTCCCGTGCGATTCGTCCCGCGGCATAATAAAACCTTTTATACCGCCTCCGCGAAACGGCCAGAAGCGCAGAAACCGTCCTTTGTCGATGCTTCACGGTACGTCTCTCTTATATACCGCTCTCGCCTCACTCTGTCCTGTCCTGTCCTGGACATAATAAAACCCTGCGATCCGTCCCCGATCCCCCGCTTCATCGTACATCCTCCATTACCACACTTCTCTCCAGCTGGACGCGAGAATGGCGTTTCTTTAAGAGTCTCGCGACCCTCGACGCGACGAATGGCCGCGAGCTTGCTCGTTTCGGAAGAGAACTGCTGCTCCCAGGAGCGCGTTCTATCACGCGACCAGCCCTGTAACGAGTTGCTCTCTCGCACAGACATGGGCTAATGGAGCGGGCGCGTCGCCGAGGAGAAACGGCGCAGTCGCCTCGAGATTAAGGCCTCTCGGTGTCCGCGAGTAATTTGCTTCGCTAATTGAAATCCTTCCGGTCCTCTGGATCTGGTGGTTCCTCGCGTTGGAAGAAGTTTGATTCACGACTTTTCCTCGATTCTTCCTCTCGTCGAGCGGCAGCGAGCGACTGGAAGGCAAGGGCGGAATTTTTCGACGAAACGACGCTGAGAATTCTCGAGGAGCGTGGAAACGAACCAGAGGAGGAGAAAGAGAAAGAGGGACGGTGGAGACGAAAAACCAGGCACGAGAGCAACGTCTAAATTGGAAAGAACGCGGCAAAAAGCGAGAACGGATCTCCGGCGTCGTCTAACGATCTCATATTATGCGCGGTGGAAAACTCGCCTTAATTAAAGATTATAACGCGTGAAATGAATTCGAGCGGGACAGACAAATCCTTGGTTTTTGCTCGCTCTCTGGAAAACGACGAACGCAGCACAGACTGGGGTAATAGAGCGTGCAGCGGAAAGACACTTTTCATCCAGGAATTCAAGGTGATGATATATGGATGAGTTTCTCGAAGAGATTATCACCCTGTGGCGAACGGGGAGAATAAATTTTTCCCCTCGCCATTTACCACCTTTTCCCTACTACACTTCCCCCGACACTGAATCGCCTAATCACAGGATCGTGATCGTTTTTTTCAATCGTGCACCGAGAGAAACAAGAAGTTAAGTGTCCCCTGACGAAGGAAACTCCCTCGAGAGATCCTCCTTTGCACCGGTAGGGACGGCTGACCCGACCTCAACGAGCAATTTCCTAGCTTGAACAACTCGCTCGAGTGGAAGTCCGGATTTCTGGGGACAGGAAACGAGTAACTGCGCGAAAAGTCGATATCGATGGACACGGCCAGCCAGAGAGGACAAGCATACGGCGCGATTAATAAGACTTACGACCGTTCGCCCCTAGATTTCATCCGTACGATACGACGCGAGTACCGACGTTCGTTAAAACGGGAAACAGCCGAGCTCCTCTGAATACTGCCGCGGTCGAAATTAAACCAAAGGAAAATATGTCCGCCAGACTGGGGGCTATGAATTCGCCGCTACTGTTATTTCTGACGAGGCGCGGCGAGGCGCAGCGGCAACTTTCTCTTCCCACATTTTTTTTCCCCCGTTTTCCTCCCTTTCGTTTCGTTTTGTTCGTCGTAAAACGACGAGGAAACTTTTTCAACGAAATCTCCGCAACACGTGTGCCGTTTATTCTCCACGGGACATCCGGTTGTTCCGGTTCCGGAGACTCTTATAATAATGTTAGGCGCATCCGACAAAACGGATCCGGCTCGTTACCGTTACGATCATTGCCGCCGGCACGATTATTGGCCGCTGCCACACTTCCGTCCCCTTCTTTCTCTCCTCCCGTGGAAAGACGCTGCTGGAATTCACCGTCTCCGGTATTATTCGAATCCAGTTGCGCGCATAGTTATGGGAACGGGATTCCAAGATGCTGCGGAACAAAATCTCCATTCCCGCGGTGAAGTCACTCGAAGCTTCTCTCCTCCGTTTAGACTGCCATGCCGCAGCGGCGTATCCTTTAACGACGACTTCCTCGCCGTCACCGCTCGCCTCGAATAACAACCGACCGAACGAGATTTACGTCTCAAAGGGGCATTTTCACCCCGGACGCGTCCTCCACACAGACATCTTTTTATTCTCGAGATCCTCCGTCGAGTCGTTGCGCTGCTTACCTTTTCCGAATCTTTAACTCTTCGTTAAATTCTATTACGCAGAGGCCACGGACGTATCGCCAAGTCGAGTGGCGGGAGAGCGAGGCCCAAGGGGTGTCCGGTCCTTTGCGACACGTCAATCGTTATCGAGTGTTTACGAAGGTACACTTACGAAACACTTTCCCGGCCTCGACCATCTGAGTCGACGAAAATTTAACGGATTCCTGTTCTTTGGAGAAAAAAAGTGGCACTCGAGAATAGCGTAGACAGGGAGTTGGTGCGATAAACCCTTAACACGGTCGAACGCGTTATTTACTTGGCGGACGAGAAGGGGTTGTTGTCGAGCGCAAACACCGGTCACAATGGTGGCGGTGAGATAAAGAAGAGAGGTAGACGGGGAGGGCTGTATCGAGAGTCGTCGACCCGATGGGACATTAAAGTTGAAAATCTCGCGACACCATTTGTCGCTGTGCTTTGAAAAAGTATGTACGCAGGGGAAAGCAGATTAAAAAGTTCCGTTCAGTTGTGGGAGCAGGTGTCTCATTAAATCTGCACGACTCGTCGTCGTCGTCGTCGTCGGTGTAGTACGGTGCACGTGAACCGGTATTGTCGACAGGGCAGGGAGGAAGGTACTATTGCGTGCAGCGAGGGGGGTGCCTCTATTATTGAATTGCATCCTACTCACGCAACCGTCCCGAACAATGGAATCGCGCGATTGCTTCGACGATAATTATTTCGCCATCTTTTCATTGTAAAGGAAAAAATAATAAAGGGAGACCGAGAGATAGAGAGTTGCTCGAGGACGAGGAGGTGGAACGGGAAGCGAAAACGTGCAAGGATTCGAGAAGGTCCGCGGGAAAGGGAACAGATTTCCCGGACATCGAGAAGGACACTCGAATTTCGGGGCAGTTCGGAGCACGGTTCGCCTCGCCGCTTCCCAACTTCCAATTTTCGATTCATCGTCCGTCCACTTTTGCACCGCCACCAAGCAACTTGGCGGCAACAGAAATATTTAACGGGTCCCCGAAAATTTTCGTTTATACTAGTTTTCCAGTCCACCCACCGTGTAAATTACGAACAGTAGATAAATTCGTATCGTCGTAGGTATGTACTACTTGTTCCTGTTATCCTGACAGAGGATCATCCTTCAAGCGTCTTCCACTTCATATGTACTTCTTCTTTGACCATTCACCCCGGGTCTCTCGTGTCCTCTTACATCCAGTCCACGGTTTTTCTTTCTTTTCTCTGGCCTTCTGCTCGCTGGGTCGGACGTCTAGTGGTACTACTGAAAATATTGGCGCACCGTTTCTCCTCCGCCACCTCGGATATCTGTGAACGTCTCTATCGAGGGCAGGAACGCGAACGAGGGGAAAGAAAATTCGTATACGAGCAGACCGGTTAATGGATAATAATAGAGAACGAGTTCAGGGGCCGATAATAATAAAAACGTCGATCGGTTCGATCGACTATCTGTGGATTATTTCACCGACGAACGCGTTATCCAGACGTTTATCATATATTATTATTTATCAATCGCGCTAGACACGCGCGCTCTTTCTCCCTCCCTCGTCGCGGCAAACACACGCTCGACAAAATGGTGGAATTGTATCCTCCCCGGGGAGATACAAATAACGTTTGCCCCCGTGAAATTTTCGATACGGTGCGGCGAAATAGAAGGTTTGAAATAGCGATACGCGATTCGAAAATTCCGGAATGATCAACGTTCGAGCGCGGACTATCGGCGTGCCATCTGGAAACCGGGGAAACAATCGGAACCAGAGATACAGTTGGCGAAATAGCCGGTGCTTATCGCCGATACGATACAGCGCGGTTCGGGCATCGATTAAAAGTAACTGCGTTCCTGCTATTCAACGTGAATTATCAACACGAGTTAATTGATTCCTAATCACTAGGAGCGCGCAACTCCACTCATTTATTGAATCCCGCGGCCGTTCTCCGAAAGAGATAGCTTTCCCGCAATTGCACAACCTTTCACCTTTCCCGATCATCTACTTGCGATCTTTCAATTTTTCTCCTATCCCGGTTGCGTTTCATTCACCGACACAATTAATTTCGCTAAACGGCCTAACCTGGGGAAAGTAACACCGGATTGAATCCGCGCGCTCGTTCAGCCTCGGAGACGTGTAAAAGCGGCGTGACGGCGCGACGGCGCGACGGAGCAAGGGGTGACGACTCGGTTCATCGACGCGCATTCAAGAACCGGCGTACACGAGGAAACCGCTTTCCGATTGAATCGAGTTATGTAAAGGACGGCGTGAATTTCGACGACCTTTTCGCCTTCGTACAACTTTTCAACCGATCGCGAGACGTCGCCGGCACGATTCCGCCGCGTTTTTCCGCGGCCTGATTATATATCACTGTGCCCGGTGGCTCAAAGGAAAACACACGCTCGAAGATTCCTTTGTCCCGTGCGAAATTGTCACGACCGCCAGTCCTTTTAATCACTACCGCGCGTCTCTTTGCGACAGCATCGAAATTAATTAACGGAAATGAAAAATTCTCCCACTAAAGGCGACCGGCCGCGACTGCGCTATTCGCGCGTGTTCTCTCTCCCCATCTTTCTCCCTCTCTTTCCCCTTTTTTTCTTCCCGTTGCGTTCGCAGCAGGGCCAATTACTTTTGTATCTTTGTCCTTTCGCGCCGTTAATCGTGTCCGTCTCGACCGGATATACCACACTCGTGAACGCCGCCCGTGGTTTTACGCTGGAAATTTCCCTCCGCCTTTTATCCGTTCGTCCCCCACCTCGCTCGTCGATGGAAAGAATAAGATTTCTCTCTCTCTCTCTCTCTCTCTGGTAGGAGACAGTTGTTTGTTTTCATGGCGAGCGTTGTTGCACAAGCGATATTTCGAAAGTAAAGGAGGACAAGGGAAAAATATGCTCGGCGCAGCTTTCACCGAGCGTCGTCGCTTCACCGTGATTGTCGTCGCGCGGCGCGTTTCCGTGGCCGTCGCCAAGGCGAGATAAAAAGTTTCGCGGGATTGGTCGACTTTGTTGTCGCGGCGAGATATTCCGGCCTTGCCGATCGATATTTCAAGCCGCACGTGTTTTCTCTCGCGCCCAGCCTGTTCCCTAGAGTCCGGCTCGAAGATAAAGCGTGCAAAATGAAACCTGTCGCGCGGAACAAGATAGAGAAGAAACTAATATAGTCGAGGCTTGTATGGGGGCCGCGATAACCTCTGTAACGAGGCAATTAAACTCGTTCCACGAGTTTCGCGTGGCGATATAAATAGGCGTCTCACTCTCTGACGATCTTTTGACGAAGAAAAATCTACGGAGGTGGTTAATTTCCTCCGTTGGAAGGAAAAAATTTCCTCTCGTTGGAATTACTGCGAGATGCAAAGATGAAAATTCGAATTAGATCGACGCGACGCGACGGTAGGATTGGAGAAATACGTATGGCGCGGGCATATGTACGGGACGCGTAAACGGTGGAAAAGTAAACGCAGGCCGGGGGATCGATAATCGATATTATTCGTAGGGGTGGCTCACGTGGATGTTTGATCGTCGGAAATCCAGCCGGGTCTGTGGATGGCCGAAGCGAGTCAAGAAGCGATTTACGCGATCCGACGACGCGGAATATCGTCGATTCCCGTTTGGATTACGCGCACGTCGTGCACGTGGAAAACGCCCGGCGACGGCTAATGAAATTCTACGGAGATGGTTATTGACCGAGTCGTCCGACCAGAATCGGGAATACGCCGTCGAAAATTAAGCTGCCGAAAGCGTGAATGACGTGGATTCGAATTGCTTTACGTTAGACCGAGGTGCTACGATATGTTTTCCTATGATAATTGGCTAAATAACTCAAGTCGGCGAACCCTTCCCTTCCAAACGTCCAAGGAAATAGCCGACGACTTTCCTCGGATTTCCTTCGGAACTCGATCTCTCCCCCGGTGTCTTCGATTACTCCTTTCTCTCCCCCTTCTATTACCACTCCTCTCTGTTTTTCTTTTCCTTTTTTCTTCCTTATCGTCTCCTGTTCAACTGTGTAACTTCGATCGACAAA
>NW_017100225.1:513145-547404 GCF_001263275.1 Habropoda laboriosa | reverse complement strand
ACTCGAAAAGGAGCAATTACGATCGAGACTTGGTCTTACCCTATCTCCCCTGTGCTCCTTTTTATCGGCTCGTACGATCTTCGGGAAACTTTGGTAACACGTGGGATTGGGATCTATCGATGAACATTATAAACATTTAGAAAGGACGGTATACGTGACGAGGTTCGCTTCCGGAATCGTTCTTCCAAAACTACCCGTGTTTGTCGGCGGCGCGATGAAACGAACGATACACGCTTAAACAACGGAAACATTTCCACCACGGGCGTTTAACGAAATAACTTTGAAACGCGAAGAACTACTATGCACCCGCGCCTGATGTTCCGTGCACTTCCATAGATGGTCTATCCTTTTTCTCTCGTGTTCCTCGTTCTATCCTCCTTCTCGCCACGTCCCCTTTTCCGTCTCTTTTTCTACCGTTTCCCCATTTTTTCTCCCAGTTCCACCTTTCTCTACACCCACCGATTCTCTCGGTCGACGAGCTTTAAAAACGACTCTCTTAAGCCCGTTAGAATTACACCGGTCCTTTCCTTTTGCCCTCCCTTTCGCTCCGTTTCCCCTCCTCGTCTTCTTTTTTCGAGGCGGTCCTCTTCTTTCGTTCCAACCCCAGACCGAACCCCCCACTTCTCCGAGCTCTCCTCGGAGTAAACAGAGCTCGAATAGCTCGCTGATGCTACGTAATTATCGGTACGTGGGCAGAGAGGGCTTATCAGGTTAGTCGACGCTCGTCTAGCTGGGAAGAAGTAAAAGTCCTGCAAGAAATTTCTCGTCGTCGTCGTCGTCGTCGTTGAGAAAGTCGTAGGAAAGTAGGTAGGGATAGGTATGCCCGTGGTACTCTCGGGAAATTCGGGGGAACGTTTTACGATGGCCTGGGAATTTCTCTGATCCGTCTCGTAATTGGTGAAAGGAACGTCGCGGAATCGAGCAAGTTGTGCTTCCACGTCCGCCGTGAATCGATCGGAAATATCGCGGGCAAGTAGTACGAGTCGACGCGTTCGAATCGCGCGATTCGTCCACCTTTCACCTCGGCATAATTATTCATTTTCTTCTCAAGCCTTCTTTCGAACGTATTCCTGAGATCGAGGATCGAAAGCTCGCCGCTGGTTCACGCGAACTTGCTGCGTGTCACTTGCGATTAGAATTCCGTGCGGCTCGCGGCCCCAGCCGATAGCGAAGGGAAAGAAAAGCGGAGGGAAGAGGGGTGTGTACGGTAACCGCGGATAGAGAATTGAAATACGTATCTGAGCCGGAATGTTTCGTGAGCCGGCGAACGAGAAATCGCGGCTGGAACGCGTTCGAAACGCATCGAGGTTATTTGAAATTAAATAAAAGCCGTAATGCTGCTCGCGGAACTTATGAATAATTCAGTTATCGAGCGGTGGCTGGATTGCTCGCGTACCTTTCCCTTCTGCCGGCAAAAAGTATTGCCGGAAGTACGCTTCAAAGCGAGAGAAAAGGACGAAGGGCGAGGAAACGAAGAATAAGCGTTCGCTCCATAAGCCGGTCGGCCGGTAAGAGGTGGAAACGTTTAGAGAGGAGGATATCCAGAGAGGTGGAACGATGGAGAGTAGGTGGAAGAGAAAGAGGAGTCGTTGGTGGGTAAACCAGTGATAGTCTGGGTGCCTCGGAAACGATAAATTCGAGGCTGGCCGCACGAAAGGACCGTCCTGCGGCGCCGATATTATTAGTTTACGAGAACAGTGACTAAACTATAGACGGCCACTAAAATGGACGGGGATAGTTGGTTAGGTAAAACGGAGGGGAGGTAGTAGGGGTTTTCGGATGGTGGTTAGGACGCGGGATCGAGCAGCTAGCACCCTGGTTGTTTATGCCTCATTAGCTGCAGTAGTTACGTCAGTGCCCTTAACTACCCTACGAATTGAACGGCGCGCCGTGGCCCCTTTACCCTCGAACAACGCGCAATAACCTCTCTGCGATCCATAAGGTACGATCGAACCGTGCGAGTTCCCACCGTGGCTCCACGTCATTCCATATATTTCGATTGGTCCTCCGGCCCATTCGTCGTTTCGCGGGATCGTTCGCGGGATCGTTCGCGGTTACTAGTTACCACAGTAAAGTAAGCTAAAAATTTGTCTACGCTTATCTGAAAAACCGACGTATCCGGTTATCCGAGTTGCTTCTCGATAATTCAATTACGACGCGGAAACGTTAGCGTCCTCAAGAATCACAGCTCGTTCCCGATAAAGCGAAATCTGCTTTCCTCCGGGATGTCGAGAGCTGCTCTTATCCGAATTTCTGCATCCAATAACAATAAACGGTCGTGGCACCGACCAGAGTAATAAAGGAGGCAACGAGGCTGGCGTGTACGTGTAACGAACGCATAATGGCCCGTACGACGCCTGTGGCTGTACGGAGGAACGTTGTTGTCGCGTTTCCGGTAAGATCACCCTCCTATACAGATCGGAGTACCTGTTAACAGTTATCTGTTCCTCGTGCCCGTGTCCGGAGTTGGCCACTTTTCGCGAACGCACAGTCGGCGGAAACGTCCACGTTACACCGTTCACACGAACGTTTCTGCTGCACGAACTTTCACAAGCGTCGCACAATGCCTCGCCACGAGTAACGACACCCTGGTCGACACCCTTCCTCCGACGTTCGAAGATCGAAACGCCTCGCTAAAGATAAAACTCGAAACGCTTTGGATTTTCGAACGGTTAAACGGACGGGGTTGAAGCGATCTGAAAATTTAACGTGCACGTGGGTATTAAGTGAGTCGAATGGTTAAGTGGACGATCAGATAGGGATATCGATTTCTGATGTGCAGAACTCGCCGGGTAACAGTCTTCGAAAAACAGTTGCAAATTCCGAGGCCCTCAAACGGTCACGCACATCTCTCATCCACTCTTTCGGCCGGGGGATTTTTTCCTTTTTTCTTCCTTCGCTTTTTCGTCGGTCTCCCTCTCTCGTTTTCGAGCGTTGTTTACCGGGAAAACCCACGGCAAAGCTTTCGCACGGTCAAAGCGAGCACCGCGCCGTTTTACGGCCGTTCCCTACTAATGGAGTTTCAGCTTCACGCCTAGCGAAGTTACTTGTAAAGCTCGCGCCGCGCAGGATATGTTAAACGATGACGCGAGTTTCCGATCAAAGTTCGCCGGCCGATGTCGCGAGAAAAGCCACGGAGCGTGTTGCTTTTTAATCGACGCGTTCGTGCAATTAAACCATTTTACGTTTAAAGTAGACCGATGTACTGTCGGGAAATCACGTTGAGACACGGTTAAACATCGGCGTCGGTATTAATTCAAGTCGCCGTATACGTGCCGCGATCGATCGCGCGAAACGAAATAAATTCGACAAGTAAGCCGGCGGCCGCGTATTTCCATCAGGAGCCATCGAATCTGAGTTTTCGCTCGTCCGCTTATTTTCTTCCATCCGTTCGATGTGTAACGATATGAACGTTGTTACGCGAGCTGTCAGCCTGGACAACGACGGTATCGATGCTGTAGGAAAAATCGCGAAACTCGGCGTGCACCGGAGACGAGATTCAGGTTCACGGCGCTTTCAGCGGGAAAAAAAAACACGGTTTCGCGCATCCACCGGATACCGCGAATATTTTGTAATTAAACAGGAATAGAGTCCGCGAACCGTTGATTCATCGCCTCGTATTCTGCCGGAAATGTTTCGCAATTAAACGAGGTTGCATCACCGCGGCAACGAGACGAGTCGCGAGAACGAGAATCAGGGGCGAGCGAACGTCACGGGAGAAAGAGGGAGAGAGAGGAAAAGAAAGCAGCGCGAAGAGCGAAACTCACCGGCGAGTCCCACGGGACGTTGTCACGAAACTCGTGATTATCAATGGTAACGACCGATAATGATTTCAGGTGGAAAAAAAAAAATCCCTCTGTCTGGGCGGAATATCGAAACGGACGTTGCCCCTGGAGGGGTAGCCGACGATTCGAAATGGCCCGAAAAACCTTTTCTGAAATGTCACCCGGCGACAACGACTCTATCTATCAGCGTGGCGAGTGTAACTTTTTGAAATGCAGCCTGTAATTACTTGAAATGTATGCAAATAGTTTGCCGCGCGACGCGGCTGATAAATCTGCCGGGCTTCGAGATGCGAAACGACGGTACGCAACGAACCCACCCTCTCTAGCTGGCATGGCGCGGCGCACGGTAGAATAGGGGGAATATCGCGGTGTAGCCGAACCAATGGAAAAAGCCGCGCGTCGAATCGCGATCGTTTGAATTAATGCGTCGTTGCGCGTGAATTTCGCGTATTCACCGGGTAGATCGCGATGTTTAAGTTAAATACGGCCGGGAAAGAACATTGCGCCGGCGAAACTTTCCGCATTTTTCCCTAGGCAACGTGTGTACGACGCCCGCGGAGTGCCGTGCTACACTTCTGAACCTGAAAGCCACCGTACACATACATACGTGTGTCTATGTATATATATATATATTTAAAAAGGTATCAGCGTAGCACGCGCGTCGCATAAGTATGCATTCGACCCGGTTCACCGAGTATGGAGGAAAATGCGGCACCGACAGAAGGAGAGAACGGCGAAAAATGTGGCCGAGGCCGGGGAATAAAGTAAGCGCGACGAGATGAAAACAGCGAGAGAACCGACGCGAAACCGACGAGAGGGGGGGGTGAATATCGGGGAAACAATCGTGGATGTACGTGTTGCGCGTAAATTCGATCGGAGATCACGTATCGGTATGCGCCGGTGCGAAGAAATTGAAAAAAGGATTCGCGGCGCGGCGGAGAGGAGAGACGAGAGGAGCGGGTGGAAAATGCGAGACGAAGACGAGGTGAAGAGCATACGGCGAGTAAGGTGGGACAGGGGAGGATTACTCGTGCTCGAAGGTAAGAACACGGGGAAATAGCTCGCGCTCGTGAAACGCCGCTTTCTTCGTCGCTCCTTTTTTTTCTTCTTTCCCCTCTCCCCTCGACGCGTGCTCCGCGGAACAGGAGACATACAATGGGTGGAAAAGCGCAACGCGGGAACGAATTAGGCGCCGGTTAAAAAGCCGCTCGACGAAACGTCGTAAAGCAGCCGGTGGAATTGCGTGGATGGAATTTGAAATTATTCCGCTGGTTTATCGCGTTTCTTGTAACGACCGGTGACGATTTTCACCGGCGCGACGTCCTAGGGCAACTTCCGCGAAACTGCAACTGGATTGCTCTTATTTGCACTTCTCGTAAGAAAACCCCTCTCGACGGAATGCAACTGGTTGCACGTAGAGGTCTGTCGACGGTGTGAAATTCTGCACAATTAGTAAAACGCGTCTCGTTGCGATATTTCTCGTTGGATGGTGTATAACGGTTGAAAAGTGTTTTACGAGAATTTGCGTTGCAAGGTGGGGCAGGTCTGTTTGGTTAAACTGCACGACCGGATGGTAATGAGATTTTCAGGCGATATTAGTTGCACTCCTTTGGTGTAAGAAAGTTTCCTAATCAATCAATTTCTCGTTTACGCTGCGTACGCCAACGTCAGCCGGCGCGGCGTCCCCAAGTTTCGTCGTTGTTCGAACCCGCGCGACTTACTCCCCTCCCGGTATATCGCTCGGGGAAATCTGATTACAGGGTCCCCGGTTTCTTCGTTTCCGCCTCTCCCGCTGCCGTTCCGCTGCAGCGAGACGCGAAACGTCAGTAATGAGTCGACGATCCTGCGATTAAGGTAAGCGGTATTTGACAAGACGGGAAGAGCCGTATCAGTCGGTAGCTTCTCAACTTTAGCCTCTTAATACCTTAATCCGCTTACGTCATGACCAGATTTTACGCGCCCGCCCGGATTACTCGGTATACGTCGCTTTAATCGCGCCATTTTATTCCATCGCCCCTTCCCTTTAATTTCGCCTTTCAATTGTCTTTACGATATCATTTCCGCCGCTCGCCTACCATCCACCACCGGCAAATTTCGTTCGACACGCGTGCGTAAATAACTGCTCGGTTTCTCTATCTTGAAGCTTGTTTACCACGCGGAGCCTGTTAAAATAAACGCTCTACAACGTACGAATTTCAGTTGTAACCTGTGGGGATCTATTTAGCTACACGCTACCGTACAGCACCGTTCAAAACTCGAGGACAACGAGAAACGGGAGTGGCGTGAAGTACAGTTTCCAAGTAACTGCAGTTTGTTTCGCTCATCGCGGAATCGTATTTATCTACGGAGAAGGTTGGCAATAAAGGTAAACGAATTAGCCTTTTCCCCTGTCACCCGGAAAAGAAGCGAAAGAGGAAAAAAAGAAGGGAGCTTTAAAACTCGCGAATTCATTGGAGCAGTATTAAAACTCATCCGTCGAAACAACTCTTGGCCAGCGATTTAACGGCCGCGTAATAATCCGGGTTGGTGGTCGAACAAGAGGGAAAAGAGAGAAGAAGGGAAGACGGATGCATCTGGTGTCGCGTATTCCCCTCCCCTAAACTCGAGGCGGAGTGGAGAGGCGTAATGGCTGGTTAGCGTGAACAAAGTGGCGAGGCTGCGTCAAAAGAGCAGCGCGCTTGCTCGCGTTTAACGAGCGTGCACTTTGCCTTATCTATTTTTTTTCCTTTCCTCCCCCTCTCTCTCTGCTTTTTTTCTGTTCGCGTTACACGACTGAGAGAGAGAGAGAGAGTGAGGGGGGAAGGGAGAAGAAGAGGAAAGAGGAATCGAAATCCACGAGCCGGTGAGCTGTCGCGACCGGAGGAAATTACGACGGGGCATACGAACACGCGCACGCCCGTTAAATTAATAGTAATTAGTTAAGCGGACGTTTCGAGCAGGCGGTGAAAAATTGTAACGGCCGGTGATAATAACCGACGGGCAGTTCGGGGCGATTTATAAATAACGCGACAGCGTCGAAGAGAATTACACTCTCGTTTGGAGCGGTATCGGATATCCCGCGGTCGCACGCGACACCGGATGCGTGTTTGCTCGAAATCGACCGACAAGACTCGCTCTCTAAAGCGTTCGCCCTCGTCCACCCTCGTCCCTCCTCTTTCCACCACTTTTCGCCGGTTGCAACCCTTTCTCCTTTTGCCGCTTAACCGGCCCGCCGCACTTAACTCTATCGTACACGCGAAACGCGATGTGTATGCACCGTTGTGCAGAGTGGGTGGTTGCATCGACGGCACCGTTGTCCGGAAGTAACTCGTGCCACGCTACTATTACTGTAAATATACCAAGTCTGTACGTGTGTTCCTCCTCCCGTAAGCGGCCGGAACTTTACGTGACGCGTCCGCGATGAAAACTGCAGCCCGGTTTTACGGAATCGGCCAGGCTAGCATTAACCAATTACGAATTAACGCACGGATGCAGCTCTGCACCAGATTAAAGTAAGGACTCGGGGCCTACTCTTTCTTACGTTTCTTAACCCTTTCGTTACTACAAGCACTTCCATTTTAATTGAACAATCTCGGTTGAAAATCTACCCTCGTAGTCACCCACGTCGCGCATTAGACGTCCTTCTTTATTCACATCGCAATGTCATTCCACAAAGCACTCTTAAATTACGCTCGCAGGATCGTAGTCGGTGGAAGTCGTGTCCCAACTTTACTTGACACGAACGAAACTGCTTTGCCCTTAATTAAATCGAACCCCTGATTTCCCAGAAGGGAGGAATCTCTTTTTTTTCTTTTCGGCAGATAAACCACGACACGCGCGGGTGTATAATCCGTGGAACAAAGAAGCTACCCGCGTTATTCAGAGTCGGCGGGTGCGGTTGGCCGAGCTGGAACGAGCATCGACGTTCCCAACGAAACGTTCCATTCCAATTTTCCGCGAGAACCGTGTCGCGCTGGATCCGCGACAGCGATACAATCTGCGTCGTTACAGTGATAATTTGCAGCCGCTTTGAAGCAGTTAACTCGCAGCGGACCGTGCTTGGAAATTCATATCGCTTTCTCGGTTGTAAATTTGAACGGAACGCGAGGCGCGTTCAGTCGTTTGCGACGCGATGCGCCGTGACTTTTCGGCTAGGCAGCGACTAGGCAAATACACCGGGAACGAAACGTGTACTGCTCTCGAGTTCTTCGCGGATTCTTCGCGAGCGCGAAATAACAAGCGCGAACTTCTTCGCCATTCTTCTCCGCTGCTATACCATTATACTGTACAGGTTCGAGAAAAGGAATTATCGTTAAAATAACTATCGCGACCTCCGGAGATAAGTATGTCAGAACGTTTCGGTGAAGAGGTGAATTTCTCAGATGCATGATCACAATAGGGCGTACGAAACGGAGAGATCCCAGAAATATAATGGATACGCTTTTGACCTTTGCCTGCGCTTCCAATTAATATCTTTTAAGCGAAGTTCGAAAAGAGCAGTGGGGCGCGCAGCGGAAGCCGAGAAGTCACAGGGACAGATATACCGGGGCCGATAATAATTTATTTAATGGTACGCTTTTAGTCACGCTTATTAAACTACCTGCTCCCTACTAGAGATACGCGCGTACCGAGTGTATCGCGGGCACGTTGTGAAACGAAACGTCGATATTAAATTTCATTGGGAATTATTGAAAATGAAAATTTCATATCGGATACCACCGCGTACCCTCGATAGTATAATATGAAATAGGCCACCGTCGATTAAATTCGAACCGTCGTCAATCACGATACCATTACTGTATCACTGTCATGCAGGTAATAACTGTCGTTGTTCCCGTCATACCCGCTGTTTTACCATTTCGAATCGGGCCGGCCTAGACACAATTTCGTACCGTGCTCGACGTAATTCCCCTCCCGATTTTACCATTTCCCTCTAATCCCGGCATCGGGCTAGCTGTCACGTGGTGAAACGGTGAAAAGAAATGGAGCTGCATCGACGTTATTGAAAACCGGCTGGTTGGTCGATTGCGTCGAACGGAAGCGGAAGAAGAAGAAGAAGAAGAAGAAGAAGAAAGAAAGAAAGAAGGGAAAGGAGCGTGGAGGTTTGGCGGGGAGGAAAAAGCGGGTGAAGAAAGCGGTGCGTCAGCTCGCGTATTGACTGGGTTTACGAGGTACCGTAGCCGCGAGTGTATTTGCTCGTCGAAATCCGCAGGACGCCGGTTTACGGGTGACGTAAACGGGTCCGTGGCAGTCGGCCTGCCACTCGACCCGTCCTTCTGCCCCGGCCTTTGGTGGTTTATGGTCTGGTTATTCGGTTGACGCGACCCTCGCCACTTTGCAGGGAAACGCATAATAAGGTTTCCCCTGGGTCCTGGAGGTCGGATCGTTCGTTCTGACCTCATTTGTGAAAACCTTCTTCTCCTCTCGGCCATGTCCGTCGTCCTCCTTCGCCTCCGCCTTTATTTCACATCTCTACGATTCGCAGAGCTCGGTGTCGATAATCGTCGGGGCAACGAGTAGCGAGAAGAAGATCTGTCGTTCGTCAATCGTGCATAAATTTTCCGCAGGCTCGAATCCTGGTGGAACGAAAGGAAGACGCGTTACGCGAAGAAGGGGGGAACAGAGTAAGGAATTATTGTTATTCCTGGGTAGATCCAGTCTTACGTGTTCAATTTGTAAGTTCGTAAGGAGTAATGAGTAGTCGCGGAAAAGAGAAAAGTGGGGTGTGGAGGGCCAGGTTGAATCACAACAGGAAATACCAGGAGCTCGTGGAAAGTTTCGAAAGTTCTGCCTACCTTTCCCTATTCCCTTAATGGGAAACTCCACTTCCCGTCATTGTTCGATATCTTTGCCTCGCGAGGTGAAGAAACAACTCCGACGTCGTCGCTCGTAACCAGAAACTGTCGGCGGGGGGGCTTTACGATTCGACGTTGAACTTCGGAGACGCAGGGAGACGCCACTCTGCAGAGCTTACCTTCCGTTTTTCCACCGCATTACCATATTTACGCCCGCGTTAAAATCCGCAGAACTCCAAGGAACTGGTGTACTCGGTTGGGCAAAAAAAAAGGGAGAGAAAAAAGATAGAACTACGGTCCGCGGAGAATAGCGCTAATTGCGTCAACAATTGCGAACGACGAACAACAGTTTCCACGAGTCTTATCCGATTAATCGAAGAATTATACGACGGGAGACTGGTTTAACGCGTGTGCGCGCGCGCGAAGGTGAAGTCGCGCGTACGTGTCGGAGGATCGTAATCGTTGATTATTTCTTCTTGGAGAAAATTTGGCTAGTTGAATGAACTCGTGGTGCGAGGAAGTTTCAAAGTGCAGCGTCGCGGTGCAGGCTTCGACTTACAATTCGTGCAACACTCCTCCCGGTACATCGAAGCAGAAATCGCAGCTTTCCCCCCGCCTCGACGTTTTCGAAGCATCCTGGCAACTTCTAACCACCGTTATGCACATCCTAGTTCACCCCTGGGACCAAACAATTCGCCGCTCCTATCTCGCCCGACCGGAGCTCCAGTTTTCGAGCTAGTTTCAGGCCTGGCGAGATAAGATGTATCTAGCAAGTGGGAAGAATATCGCGGTAACCGCAAAGGCTTCGCCCTATCGTAGATATCTAGATGGAAGAAACGCGTTTGAAAACTCTATCGTTGGAACTTTCGTCGCGAATATCGTACGTGTTCTCGCGTTAAGGGGCTGGTAGATGCTCGAGAAGGGGGAAAGAATTCAGTTTGTCCGATGATTCTGGAAGACTTCGGCAACGATTTCGTTATCACCGGAGGGAACCGAGGACTCCTTTGAGAGACTTTACTCTGGAAGCAGGCTCACAGGTCGCGGCTTAACAAGCCCGGAACCCGGGGAAGAAAGCGAGGCGAAAAGGAGGAAAACGAGTGTCGCTTAATCAACGCTTCGAATTTTTAAAGAAACGTCCTAGAACAAGTTGTGCACACTCGATGGATCTTGTCTACCTCGGTGGCGATAGACGAGCGAGCAGGATAATCGGAAAAAAGGGAATGTTCAAAGGGGAGAAATAAGTTGCAATTGTTCGAGGACGCTTCTCGAGTAGACGGTTGGGAACTTTTTCGAAATTTCGATGAAAATATTTCGAAGGAAATTCCTGCAAGGCCAATTTGCGTTCGCGCGGAGACGTCCTTACGTGGGACTGAACATGTTGGGAAGCAACGGGAGGAAATAGATAACGCTAGTAGACGGAAGCAGGAAGAAAGTAGTCGTTGGAGGAACGCTTTGTTCGGTGATCGTCACCGAGAGCCGATCGACCTTCCCCTTGGTCGGGGAATAAAGAGAAACCTGCTGGCTTGTACAATCGGAAGACCCCATAGTTCGTGTTCACGGGAACGTGTCTAAAGCGTTTGACCATTTATTGTCCACTCGGAGATCACCTGGAACCCGGCGTCTTCACGGACAATATCTATCCTCCGGGCTTTTATCGACTACCCGATCGATCCTAGCCTGATTGCGACACCATCTTTGTCATACGTGACGCCTCGTCGATGGACTCTCTATACATGTATAGTAGATACGATTATAGGGGGCGATGTTCGAGGCGGCGAACCGTCCAAGATGCAGGTTGCACCAAGTCTTTCGAATTTGAGCTCGAGACTTTTCCAGAGATAGCAGAGAGAGGATTGTTAGTCGGGTGGACCGATGGAAATGGCGAAAGTGATCAGAAGAAGGATGATTTTCTAACGTCGAGGAATAAGATCCAGCAACGTCACGTACACGGGGTTCGTTTTAATACGGTTCGGCCATTTGACGTGGACGTTCCCTCTGTCCTTCGGTGGTGGAAGCTGGCCTCGGTCCAGCCTGGAACAGGACGTCCACTAGGGGCGAACGTGCCTTGTCGTAATTCAAGCGGATAAGAGAAAAGAGAAGGTGGTCTCGGGGTCTTGGTGTCCGGGCTCCAAAGTCCACAAAGAGCCGGGTAGCACACAGAGGACGCGAATGAGAAAGCTGTGTAAAAAGGATCCTGGGGATTAAGATGACAGAGGCCGCGCCGCGATCAAGGAACGGCCGTGAACGTGATTCCTACCAGGGTAGGTATACTTCTTGGGCAGGCAGCTACTCAACTCCTTCGAGATCGATCCTTCTCGAGGTAAACTGTATGCCGGGCGTGACGTACTTTCCTATCCTACCGTTGTCACTGTCCCCCCTGATCAAACCGACTCGGAAATTCCAACTTTGATTTATCCATCTATCGAGGGAGATCTACGAGATAAGAGGATAATACCCATGGGCGGGGTTGATCGAGGATGCGGTCGCGACCCGCTCAAATCTAGCTATTATTCTTAACGGGGTTTCACCTGGACCGAGGCTGGTGAAAGAAAATACGAACCTCTGTTTAAATTGGATTCGCCGGCTGTGCGGGACGTGGTGGCACAAAGGTATGCACCGGCAAAGAAGTCAGGACGAGCGTGGAACGAGCCGGGCCTGGCGTGTTCAGTTCTGGGCGAGGGAAACGCGATGCCGATGAAATTCGTGGATAGTGTGCTTAATTAGGACGCAGGTTCGCGCAATCGTAACAAGAATTCCAGGCTCGGTGTGTAGAGGTAGTAGTAGCAGGTATCGGCCGATAAGCCGACTCGTTGGATTGTCAGGGGTGTGGGAGGCGGGGTAAATCGAATGGAGAGGAAGAGGGAGAGCAGCTAGGGTGGAATAGCTGCCGGCAATTATAACGTTGTACAAGGCCCGAGCAGTAAATAATGGGTTTTGGGCTTGTCCGGTATTCAGCCAGAGCGTCAATCACCCTCAATCAGTTAGCGGGCTGGCTGCGACCTAAATCAGAGGGTGCGAGAGAGGGAGGCTGCCCTGGCGAACGAGAATACGGCCGAGAGGTCGAGATAAACGGAGAAGGACAGAGGGACGGACGAAGAGCTTGATATCGGACCCGGTGAGTGTCAGCCAATAATGTCGGAATGACAAAGAGGGAAAAGCGGCCAGAATGCAGCCACGGAGGACGATTGAAAGGACCGGTAGTGGTACGGTGCAACGAACTGAAAAACAGGTACAGTTCAATTTAACCGCAAGACGAGGAGAAGAATGATAATTGCATTATTCCTCTACAGTCTATTCTACGCGGTCCTCTATTTTATCTTCGTCCCGAACTATCGAACGTCGTCGCAGCGCGAATGACACGTCTACGGAAAATTACATTGGCCCGAGAGCTGCAGAGGTAGACGGGGGCCGGGCTAATGAATTATACGCATTGAAAATCCGACAATGGAAGGTCGAGCGGTTAATCGTGAGTTCGAAGCGGACTAATCAATTAGCGCGAGCCGGCCGTCGCGTCGCTCTCGTGAAACTCGACGTTCCATCGTCGCACCACTCTCTCTCCCTCCCTCCTCTTCCGTCTAATCTCTCCCGCAGCGAAATTGTATGAGCTACGAGGGGCTGATCGCATCTGGCAAACGGGGGCCCCGTTCGAATTGAACCTCCGTCGACCTCGTCGATCTATCGCGGCCGCGTTATCGTTACTCCGGCCCTCGAGTATTCAATTCGCGAGCATAGGAACCGACGCGACGCGCGACGCGCGGTATATACATACGTATGTACGACAATCGAGAAAGTTGTCGCTGCCTTCGGTTCCTG
This sequence comes from Habropoda laboriosa, assembly GCF_001263275.1. Lineage (NCBI taxonomy): Eukaryota > Metazoa > Arthropoda > Insecta > Hymenoptera > Apidae > Habropoda > Habropoda laboriosa. The sequence goes on along the minus strand of NW_017100225.1, from coordinate 534,032 downwards.
TCCTCGCTCTCACAATGCTCGTTATCGATCACGCAGTTTCTCCCCCTGCCCGCGAAAATGAAAGACGTCGTCGCTGGGAATATTCGGCGTCGCCCGCACCGAACAAACATCCACGTCGGTTCGTTATCAACTTGGAAACATTTAGAGGAATTTGTCGGTGACTCGACCGAGCAATTCCTCCGCGCAGACGACGAATGACGAATCGAAAGCACGAATAACGTTCGCGGAGAGAGTGAGAATATCGTATCGAACCAGTCGGATACAACACTTTGCGGTTCTCGCAATTTGCCAAGATCCTTGGACGCGCGCGCACGCGCACCTTCGCCCTCGAAAGATTCGATTCAAAGCGGAAACAAGGTGGATCGCGTTGCTACTCGTTTTTCTTTAAAGCTCCCGCTGGAGGCGAGCTGTTTATACCGTTCCCTTGTCCCTCTTGAGAATAGTTTCGCCTGGTAGATTGCCAGAAGTTCTTTCCGCGGGAGAGAGGAGCTTTGATACGTGCGATTCTTTCTCGGCATCGAGTCCTCCTCGTCGTCGACGCGATCAAAAAATCCCACACGAACGAACCTACTCTACCAGCTTTTACCGGACCTTTTGCTTCCTCTGTAACGCGACAAAGATCCGCCGGTGAATATATTTCAGCGGCTCTTCGGTCCTCGATTCCCGTTTAACTGTCGGCTCTTCCGTCTCGATTCGTCATAATAATTTAATCGCCGTCCGTGATAGTCGATTTCCGCGCTCCACGTGTGCGCCCGATGAAGATACATTAAAGCCGAATTATTCCGTGTGAAACAGTAGAATGTAAAAACGTTTGACGGACGACAGAGAGAGGGGGGGAGCTGGAGGTGGAGCTTTTAAAAGCTCTCTTTAATCCCGGAGTCTCGACTGACCCCGCTCCATCGATTTTCATCGACTTTTGCACGAGCCGCGTTTCCGTTCTTCTCCTAACAGCCTTCAGTCCATGCAGAAATCCAATTGCTCGGATACATCGGTCGTCGAAATAAATTCATTTTACCCTTTGATACACGCAAAAGCATTTTCTATTTATTTTCCTTGCACGGGCGTTTTTAATTACACGCCGGGAGTTGTTTTTTTTTTATTTACTCCAAATATTATTCGTACCGAATTCCATCCTTGATCGATGCGGACAAATTACCTGGAAAAGTACAACGCGATCGAACCTCTCTCCCTTGAAATTTCCACGAAAATACCGTCTGAAATTACAAGCCACGCCCTTTTACATTAATCATCCTTACAAACAACACTCCCTTCCCTTCTTCTCTAAGTAAAAAGGTCACATTTTCGTTCGTGCTATTCCGAAACGTCTGACTTTTTCCAAGATCTAATTTTCGGTAGAGGAATAAATTATGAATCCGTAGGTTTCTCCGCGCGAGGAAACCGAATTTACCACGGTAGAAATATCCCAGACGATGTGAAAGACCTTCTCTTTTCTAAAATTCCCCGGTTTATCTTCGGTATAGTTTGCAGCTAACGAGCGTTAAACGAACGAAAATTGACCAACGGCTACTCTACTTGAGCCAATTAACCGACGTCGTGTCGAAAAAATGAAGAAGCCCGTAGAGCGGAGAACTGTTTACCGTCCACCACGGACGGTGATGGTAGCGGTGCTGCGACGCGAATCACGGTATCAAAAAGAATCTCGTCCGAGGCATCGTTGTCCAATTTATCTCTTTTCAGCTGTAACCCTGGTATCCCGGCCGTTGGACGGCTGACTGATAGGAAGCACGATTTCGTTCCGGTTCCATTATCAATTCTCGTTACCGCGCGTGTTCTCCGGCTGCACCTGGTTCGATTTCATCTCAAAAATGCCCCGTTCTCTCTCTCTTTTCCTCCCTTCCTCCCTGTAGACTCCGTGTAAGAAGAAGCTGCATTTTTACATTTGCATGGAAATAAGCGAGGATCGCTAAATCTACGTGCCCCGAGCTACGTAAAGACTCGGTGTATATACGGTAATAGAGCGTGTTTCTTCCCCAACGAAATGCAATTACTTTTCCAAAGATTCTGATATCCGTTCTCTTACCGATGAAAAGATAAAACCGTGTATTTACGAGATAAATCCGTCGCGCGTGCTCGCGAGTTACGCACGCAAATTGTCGTAACTGGGAGGATTTATGTAACGCAGCGGAACCGGCGGAGCGTGAAGGCATTCGGCTGAGCATCGATCAACGTGGGAACGCGGCACGGTCAAACGTCTCTGTTATCAAGGGAGGTTTCCAGCCTCCCTTCGTCCCTATCTACCAGGGCAACCCCTTTAATCGAGCTCGAGGCAAACTCGAGAACTTTCCTAGTATTGTCGTTGCAACTCGTCTCTTTCCGCGAGTTTCCGCGAGTTTCCGCGAGAACGATCTCGAGCGGAGAATTTTTCTCGCGACTGGCGCACGCGAGGCGCTTGAAACGGGCCGCCTCTCGAGGATACATCGCGCGTAATACGATAATAGTGGACGTAAACTCTCGATGGCACACGTCGAGGAGGCGCATCCTCGAATTTAGCGCCTCTGTTATCGCGTTCCTCCCGAATTACGCCACGGCCCCTTTAATCGGGAGCGACGCGACGCGAGCTCCGCACCATCGTCCGCCGTGTCTTCGCCGCGTCCCGTCGCGTCGCGTCGTCCTCTTGCGTTAGCAAGGCAACGGAGGTACGCGCGCGACCGTTTGTTTCCAGATAGAAATCAGCTCGTTGAGCTCGTTAATCGTTCCTTTACGGGAGAACACCCTTTACCGGGGAGGAAAGTTTAAATTGCTGCCGGAGAGACATCGTTTCTCACCTCGCCGTACGCTGCACGCTTCTTAACTTCGTCGCAGGTACACGAAATTTCTTCAAACACTCGAGAAATGTTTTAAAAGAACTAGGAAATTTAACGGCGTAGGAAGGGAGAGAGAGCGGAACGGAGCGTGCGTGTGATTTTCATGCGTGGATTTGAAGCGGCGATCCTCGTCGACGATGAACGTGAAATTCTCACGAACGAGGGATACGTGATGAGCGTGGATGTAACTCTCGGAACACAATTTAAGTGGATTGGTCCGCGCAACCCTCCTCCGCCCGCATGTAAATAGGTTTTAATATACTAACACGTCGTAGTTGTATACCAACGCTCGGCTCCCGACGAGTAATTTCGAGCGTTTAACCTCCGAGAGGGTTTGAATCGTTGAAAGGGTTCCTGCCACGAGTAAAAGGGACGAGAGAGAGAGAGAGACGAAGGGAGCAGCGTGAAATTTAAAGTCGTCAGAAAACAACGGCCGTCACGACGTGGCGGCGCGGCGGCGCGCCGTTATTTGCGTTAATCAAACGCCTCTCGAGCCGCTATTAGCACGGCGTATCTAATCAGAGAAGAACGCCTGGAAAATTCAATTATGGATTCGAGCAGCATGCTTCTCTCGTCATCCTCCGCTAAAGTAGGACTTTTATTCAAAATTTTTGCCCGCCTACCGACTTGGTCGACACCGCCAGTTACCATTCGGTCGAAATGCTAATGAACATAAGGCAGTTTGTAGTAAATAAATAAAACGGCCGCGCACCGTAGCCGGAGAGACATAAAAAGGTGACCGCGGTTTGGTGAGCAAGAGGGGCGGGGATGGTCGTTTTTTAGGTGGCACCGTAGAAAACGGCCAAGGGGATGTTGAACGTATTCCATGAGAAATTACGAAAAATAATCCTGGAAAATTATCATGAGAATAGCCTCATGGCTGCACGCGAAGGTCTACCCGAACAACAATGCCGTCTGGTCCCATCTGCATAACAATGTTTAGCCGTGAAAACAAAGCTCCGTGACGTACCGGGCCAGAGGGTAGGAAAAAAGCGATATATCAACTAGACCGTGCTTTTCGACAGTCTCGTCGAATTCACGCTGCAACTCGTTCGTAATTGTTTCAACGTCTCTATCCCCCGAAAGGGACCAGTTTTGCCCTTTTCCGAGATGCTCGGACGTTCAGAGAGTGGCACAGGGGGGTGCGTGCTGCTCTCGTATGGCGTGCTCTCGAGCAGTAACCCTAAATATTAACACGGGCCCCATGCGGCCGAATAGCACGGTATTACCATCGCCATCCACCTCGGTCATTACCGTGGAAATATTGAATTTCGTTATCGACCTGATATTATCAGACTGACGTGCCTCTAAGGACAAGCATTATCGAACGAACCTACGCCAGTTCTCTGGAAACGATCAAGAAGCCCGGTGAACACGCTCGAAATCGAAACGATCTCGAAAGCCTGTACTTAGAGAACCGCGTTCTTTCCAGATGTATCGGGCGAATAAATTTTCTTCCATCGCGCACCGAAGCCCTCGGAGCTCGCAGAGTCGTTGAAAATTACATCGGATACGGAGTCTCGCGACGATAGCTGTAGGTATGGAACGCGAGACGATAAATATTGTAGTAACGGAAGAAGGAACGATTGTCTGATGAAATTTCGTCGTCGCGTGGGAAGAATCGCGCGCGCTCGCGAGCGCTCGCCTTCTTATCGACTCCGCCTCGTCAAAGCGCAATCCCATATTTGTCGAGGGTCGTCGTTTGTCGCGCCGAGAGCAGCTTCTCGAGGATTCAATTTATGAGCTTTTCTTCTCGGGGAGAGCCGGCGCGTTCACCAGGAAGGACGAAGAAGACGGTTTTTCGTTTAATGGAAAGGAGATATTTCGGAATTTCACAGAGAGACAGGGTAGAACAAACGGGTACTAGGAGAGCGAGGGAGCTGATGAAGGAACGAGAGGATGGCTCGAGGTATGGTTAGATCTGAATGGTACAGCACTGATATCTAGAACCGAGTACGCGCTGCATTCCGCGTGCGTGCACACGCACACACTTGCGCGTCAACGACTGCGCGTACTCTACCTCCCCTCCTCCCTTTCCCTCCTCTGAATACGTTCGCCGAACGGTGAAACTTTGCCGGTTGAATCAGGACCGAGTGGTCTTAATTACGCGCTTAAGAGTGAACGTGCGCGCTCCCCTCACCCTCGTTCCACGTATACTTTTGAGCCAATAACTTACGTGTTCGACGCATGATCACGTTGTCGTCGAGCAGCTCTGATGAACCTCCCGTATCCCCCTTTTGTTCGAACCGCGCATACGTAATAGGTTATTCGGGGTAGTTAGTAGTGGTCTCATTGTCGGTGAAACTCTTGAATTTTCGAAAGGTATATTTCTTCTTTTTAATACCTCACGACAGAACAGACTCGTGCATGTCCGAGGTGTAGCGACCAGCTACAGCGAAGAACATTTGGCGAGCAGACTACGACAATGTTCGACAATGCATGTCCGCGTAGAAATTTTCTCCGACGGCCTCAATAGCAAATTGCCGCATCATAAACCAAGGGTTTCCGAAAGGCCCGCGGTACGAGGCCCGGACCGGCAGGTCACGAGTACCTGACCTGGAGGAAACTCAGCTGTGTCGCCAAATGACGTCACGGGAGAAACCTTCCACGCCAAGTCGCACTGCGGTCCCCGAAAAAGTGCGCCAAGGGGCGACTCGGAAAGAAATTACCTGATTGGTTAACACCGATGCGACGGGTTAACCAATCAGGGATGATTAACACGTAGCCGAAAGGCAGTAGGAAAAAAGCGGACCTCCAAAGCCGTCAGCCAACGTTTAATAAAAGATCTCACTACTACCGTGTGGGTACGTAGCGTAACCCTAGTCGCGCCTTATTATTCGTAACTACATTACTTCAAAGGAAATAAAAGAAAGGGAGAGAAGAACGAAGGGGTAGAAACGAAGAGAGCACACGGCCGGCAGTAGTACGTCACGATAGCGTCAGTCGCAACTACGTGTTCCGTTCCGATATGTCTGACTGCATGTCGTTATTTCTACTGAAATCCGTCGCGCCGCGGCCGTGGACAGGACTACGCGGACCTACACACGTACACGTACACGCGGACCCGCCCGGAAATATTCACCGAAACCAACTTCCATTTCGACGAGACTCATTGTCGCCAACAGCACGGACGTGAAAACAAATAGCAATCGTTGGAATACGAGTTATCGTATACAAGCGTTCCCTCGTCATTCCTGTCTCGGCGAAATGCTCTTTTCGCCTCTGGTACCGGTGCCCTCTCAAATTCGACGCGGACGCAATAACAAAAATGGACGAGATTCCTTTGAACTGCGAATTCATCGACGTCCGGCTCTTCTCCTTTTCGCGTGGAAATACTGTTCCTTCCTTGCCTCGGTTTACCTTCAATTAAAACAAATGCTACACGTTTCAATCGAAGTGCGCTTAAAACGTAGAAAAGAAGGAAAAAGGGGAGGAAAAATACGACGTGGTTGTATATTTTCCTGTGTACACGGGGGAAAAAAATGTTCAGTGTACTCGCGGTGCGTTGCGCGTGGGTAGAAATTGGCCAAAAGTGGACGAGATCATGCTGAAGTGACCGAGTTCCCGTGATTTTACTTCGCGGTCCCCCGGAACAGCGAGCATTTCGCTGCGACGATAGTGACACGACCGCGTGACAAGTGTGTGGTGTACATACCTATATCCCGTTGTTATTTACCCTTTGCCCGCGGAACGTTTATCATTTTTTACGCCGCGGAGTTTGAGGATAAAAAATGAAAGCGCGATGCCAAACGCGGGGGAAAGGAACGCATGTGCCGCGCGGCTAACGAACTGGAAATTACATTTTTAATCGTCTGCCTCTAATAATTTTTCCATTCTTTAACGGACCGTAAAGGGTTTACCTTTTATTCCTATCTGTTTCGCCTGTTTTCGTTTCCCTCGAGTCTCTCTCTCTCTCTCTCTCTCCCTATTTGTCCCCCTTTCTCATTTTCAAAAGAAGATATCCTTGTGGCTGTTGCACGTCCGCGGCGCAAGACGCAGCAGGTACGGTGAATAGAAAAATGTTGGTCGTAAAATGAAAAGGAAGGAATGGAATAAAGAGGGAGAGCAGCACGGGAAAGAAGAAACGTCCTGAGACGGTTGAGAGTAAATGTATAAATTTGTAAGACGTCCGAGGGGAGTAAAAAGAAGGTTGGGTAAAACAACTGGCAACGAAAGCGTCACGAAATTAGCGTGACAATAAACAAATGGATATACAATATCCTTGAAGGAAACGTGAGCAAAGTAAATGGTGGATGGTCTCCATTTATTCCGCTGCTATTTATCCTTTGCCCGGAGGACATGCGTCATTTTTACGAGGAGAACGCAGGCAAAAAGGAGGGGAGGGAGGTTAAAGCTTGCGGTTGGAAAAGCAACGTAAATGGGGCAAAATAGCGAAAAAGGAACCGCACGGTGCCCCTTGTAATTACGCAGCGGCGCATGGAAAATGGATCGTGGTCCCCGTGACTTGCCCACCGACTCGAACGGTTCTTCTAATCGACAACGAGAGAACTTTTTCTTCGATGTCTTCCCTCCGAACTTTTCCTTCGTCTTCTAAACTTGGGCGCTCTCTCTCTCTCTCTCTCTCTCTCTCTCTCGAATAACCTCGGAAAATAGAGAAAGGCAAAATAAGGAGAAGCAGTTTTCATTCGAAGACGAAGAGACGGAAGGACCGTGATCGTTAACAGGCCGATTGATAATTTCATTACCGATCGTTCGTTCTAGTTAGGTGGGTTACCCAGCGGGTGGGTAGCTGGGAAAGTCGTGAAAGTTAATTAAGAAGGGAAACCTCGGAAGAACGGGTTGTAAGGTGGACGCGGAACCAAGAGCCGTATATTCATACCGGTGCTATTTACCCTTTGCCCAGAGGGCGTGTATCATTTTTACGAGACGAGGGCCGAGCAGAAGGGACGTGGGTAACGGTGTAAAAGAAGAAGAGAAAGAAGGAGCAGGATAAGTGGGACGCGGGGATCGAGAGGAGTCGAAGGAGAAGGTCGCGAAGGTGGTGGAGCGAGAATGGGGCGAAATATTGGAAAACGGGCTGCGCGGCGAGATAAAACGTTTCATAAAACAGACATCGATTCCGTATTACTCGGTAGCGCGTCGACGTGAATCGAGCAGTCTGCCGCGCCACGCCGCGGAAGAGCTTCTCGCCGAGTGGCTGAAAAATCGCTACTCTTTCCTCTCTCTTACGAACCGGAGAAAAAGATACGCGTTTCCTTATTGCGTCTAAAGAGTGTTCCTTCCACCCTCTTATTTCACCTATTTCTCGCCTTTTTTTTTCCATCCCTCTGTCTATCGGCACGGACCAGGCCCTGGAGAGAAACCCACCGGAGGGAAGAATGAAGTAGACGAGGCCTGTGTGAAATTTTTCAAAGCGATACACCTACTCGGACAATAGAACGTGGAAAGGTTTACCGATACGCCAGGTGGAATGACGTTCGACAAAAAGCATGCTCGCTGTTCTACGAAAATATCGCGCGAAACCGAATATTGTTTCACGTAACATCGATCAGCAGCAACGCTAAGACACCGCGCGTGATTCTGCAAATATTTGTCCAGCCGTTATGTTCGATCGATCGGCGAAATCGCAGCGTTCGACGAAGAAAGTTCGGAGGATTTCAATTGCTGTCGACAATTAACGAAGCTGGTTAGATTGAATTCCGGGGATTGAACGTGGATGTTTTGTAATTCCGAGCTTTCTTCGATGAAAGCGGCTTTGCTCGGCAAACTTCCCTCTTGCGCGGCCAACTTTTCCGTGCCTCGCGATTCGTTCGTCGGAATAAACACCGTTTCCGATTGTTCCTGCGGGAAACTTGGAAACCGAAATCGAAAATCATCCACGGAGAATTGCTTCTACGGCGAGGCTGCCCTGCCGGATTGGCCGGACTTTCCGTAATTTTATGGACCGGCAAGATGGCACCGTCGTAAATACGAGGAATCGCGAGGCCCCCGTAATTACGGCCATGGTGCATTACGCGGTACCGGCTTATGCTACATAATTATGGCGCATTAAACCTTCGTTCCATAACAGTATTTCACTTGACATTTTTTTTTCCTCTCCTCCCCTCTGTTCTCGTTTTATCGCCCACCATGGCACGGCCACCGATCAAGACGTTTTTAACTGGCTGTATATACTACGCTGTACGTTAACGAATATCGCAGAAGATGTTCAGAGGGGTTTCACTCTATGCGAAAAGGTTGGAAAATTTTTATCGAAAATTTCGAGGAAGAAGCGTTACCGTTGAAATGAACTCAACGAAATCGCTGGACTTTCGAAAGTAATCGACGCGGTGCAACGAACTCCCGTGATTAACGGACATTTATGAAGTTTTATCCTGAAAAAAGGAACAGGAGCGCGTTCTCGTTTTATTATAATCGTATCGTTCCCTTTTGTGTGTTTCTCCCGAGCAACGTTTAATAATGTATTTACTGCATTGATAATGAATCGCGCTCGACGTGAGCGGATAAAACGTGAATGAAAGGAGATTTTGAAAGTAACCGAAAGGACGACGTGACCGTAACCGCGTATTTTACAAATTACGATGTCGCGATTATTTCATACATCAATCACCCACCGGTGGGGAAATTTTCGGCGGGCGAAGGGAGAAGTAGAGAGAGTAATTGAGACGGTGTAGGTACATGCCTCGGAGAAAACGACAAGAAGAACGATGGAAACACGCGGAAATTTTCGCCATATTTTAATCCGTTTTTTTCCAGCCAAGCTAGGTTCATCAATCTCCACCATTTCACCAACCTTATATACCATCGTCTTTCATCCCCGTCATCATTTATTTCGCGATCCGCTTCCGTCTTGTATGCACGACTGTCACCGAGCAACGGTCTCTCCGGCGGAAAAAAATTTTCCGGTGTCAACGAGTACATTAACGATGGTTTTATCGCTCGACCCTCCTCCCCTGTCGTCGCATAATGTACGAAGGAGAAATGAAATTAGTCTACGAAGCTTCCGCGGTGAAGAAATTTCGTTCGAGATATCAACGTTATTCGAAAGTCGAGGATTTAGACGACAGTTGGACTTGGAACACGCGACGAAATCCCGGCTAAGTGGTAAAAACAGTTTGTTACGGACTGGAGAAGGTCCTTAGCAGGCGTGACGCGCGAGAGTGTGGGGAGGTTAAGACTTTGATCGGGGATAATGTCAACACTATGCCTGGTGCAAGTCGTTCAGATGACACTCGTTGCTCGAGGTGGTAGTGCAACAGAAAGGTGCGTTGTTTTCACGTCGCGTACTAGCCACGCCGTCGTAACTCGTAATTGTTTCCCCGACAATGGCTCCCGGCACTCCTAAGGTAACGTTACGCTTTGTTGTTTTACCGAACGTAATCGATACCGCGTGAGCGGAAGCATTTTTCTAGGACTCGGTAGTCTAATCGATAGTCTAGTCCAGTGTGTTAAGCTTCTAAGAAGACGTAATTAAGTAGCCTCTATCGTTAAGTGAATAATCGCGATTGTAAGAACGTATTGGGAATGTAAAATTTCACCGTGGATACACGACAATCTCTGTGAGACGCAGAGGAGAGCTGTTTGATCGGAAACGAGAGGTATCCGAACGCGTCGAAAATATCGGATAATGCGGAGAGCGGTGTAATTGCGTTATCTCTGACCGGCCGCGCGTTCGACTCTCGCTCGACGATAATTATTCCAGCGATTTGAAATAATTCTATTCTGTAGTAGGCGAGCAATAATGGCCGCGGCCGGCCTCGCCCCGATGAATCGTAATGGAAGAGACTTTTTCGACCGGTTCTCCTCGTCCTTTTCCACTCTACCTCCGGCTCGTTCTCTGTCCTCTCGGTCCACTTTGCCTCTCTCTGTGTGTGCTCCGTTACAATGAAACCTCTACGCTCCACTCGAATTTCATTGGCCGGAAATTGCGATCGTTTCCTACATACATATCGAATACCGCAAGCCGTTCCGCGAATTCTTGCCATTCCACGGCCAAGTCGAACGTCCCGGCGAAGAAAAAACGAGGGACGGGGGAAGAGGACAAAGACAAAGCGGGGAAAGCAAGAAGTTTCCCCGATTCCGCGCGGAAAGTCCCTGAGAATGCGAACAATGGTATCGAGTATCTCTTTTTGTTCTCCTCGACACTACCGACTGGCTTTCCATCAAACGCGCCTCCATCCGAGTTCCTTGCTCGATTATAGGCTAAAGTTTCACCCACCCTCTCTCTCTCTCTCTCTCTCTTCATTTTTATTAGCTGCATACCTCTAGATTAAATATGAATTAATCTCGTACAATGGGAACAGCGTTCTGCCGGCGACTCGCGGCATGATTTATTTCAGCGTTTCAATTCCGCGGCGTTCTCGATAATTATTATTACGCTTTCGATAAGCTAGATTTATCGCCTGAAAGTCTGTTTTCGGGGATTGCGAAGTGATTCAGCCTGGATTTTTCACAGGCTTTGCCCGGGCGACGTACACAATGGGGAAGGACGACGCACAGAAATATTCGAATTTGAAGTTAAACCAATGAAATTGCAAGTATTGAAATTTTGAACTCGGGCGATGCTATTAAAGTAAGCACCGTTCAAATTCGTGAAATTTATCCCGCAGCAAATACAACTCATTGTACGAATTAAAAATTTGAAGTTAGCAACGCCTAAGCAATTTTACGCCCATCCTATTCTCGTCACGGATTCTTTCTGTCACTGTGTTACGCTAACCGTTACGGAATTTCGATAAATCCCATTGTCGTTTATCCGACCTGGCAACGCACGGTGCGCTTCCATTGTTCGAAGCGACGCGACGGGACGCGACGGTGTGATTACGTCGCGAGCCAACGATAAACAAACATCGTTGTACCGGTTATTGACCTCCAGGGATATTTTTTTTCACGTGTTACAGGATCGATGCCCGCGAGAAGCCGGTGACGAAAGCGCAGCACTCCTCGGATTCAGGCGTGTTCGGCCCGCGAGCGTATTTCCGGACTGCGTTCCCAAGCCCGGCGGAGCTCGTGATCGAGGACATCAAGAGGCACGACGCGGCTACCTACAGGTGCAGAGTCGACTTCCGGAAGGGGCAGACTCGCAGTTTCCGCTACAATCTCACCGTCATTGGTAAGTCGAATATTCTTTTCTTTTTTATAAGTGGCACGCGCTTTGAAAGTTTGGCCGGCGCTCTTTCTCCCTGAAGTGAAAGCGGCACCACGACGACGAGCCGCGAAACAGTTTAATCAAGATCAAAGCGAGGCTCTCGCGAGGCCGTGAAAGGCTTAATGTGTCTGTGTCAAACAAATTTAGCGGCTCGTTGAAAAGGGCTCTCGAACGACGTATTTTAGCCTCTTCTTCCGAAGCCTGAGACGAAAAGGCAACTCGTCGAGGGAGAGAACGAGGGAGAAAGGGTGTGTTTCTTCGCGAGGAGGAATAGTTGTCTGTACTTATGTACATATACTTATACACAGAGGGTAGCAGAAGGTAGAAAGTCGATCAGGAATCGAGCAGAAGATTGTGCAGCTAACGCGTTAACGTCGTTCTTCTTCTTCTTCTTCTCGAGGCATTCTCGCATTTCCATGATACGCGGGCAAACATACGCTCTCCGATGGTAGACCCGCGCGTCGCACTCGACGCCGAGCGAAAAGTGCAGTTCTCAGCGAGCTCTAAGTCTGATCAAACAAATGGCGACTGTTGAAAAATGCATGAGCCAATCGAAGACGCGCAACTCTTGCTCGGAACGCGCGATGGTCCTACCTCAGCCCACGTGGGGATCTTCTTCCTACCGTTGGCAATCTCTGCTGTTTACGCTTTTTCGTTTAATCCTGGAAACGTGATCGCGAGTTAAAGACTGTCAGGAGTCCTTGAAACCTTCCCGAGATACCGAAACTACTACTCCTTCGTGCCTCGCTATTTCACGATGTTCTTTCGTAAAATCGGGAGAAATCGATGGAATTATTCGCGGTCGGGAATTTACAATAGCGGTGATCCGGGGAGGAATAAAGTGGTATAAAAGCGAGGAAAGTATTTTTGGATAAATTGGCAAACATTTAGGAAAGGAGATGATTCTGGAAATAAATTCTGTACACAGAGTGGACGCGTTTGAGGAAGGAAGGGGGGAGGAATGCGGTTGATCATAAAGTCCACGAGGTACGAAGGTATAAGTTTCATGGGTGGCTCTTCAAAGCAGTCGCGAACGGGAGTACGTTCGAATCTCGGGATATACCGTATAGCTCGCGGCACGAATATAACCTGGAAAATCCTGGCCCCGATCCTTCGATACCGGAATCCATCTTTCGCGGCAATCCCGTACCTCCTTCCGTTCCTAACCCATCGGTTGAAGGTTAGAAAGCAAGTCGAAAAGAAGAAGGAAGGGATAACGATGGAAATGGGAGCGAGGCGGTTCGGTGGGGCGGGAAAAGGCAAGCAGGGAGTGAGAACGGCATAAATGTCGCAGTGCAGATTCCAGCAAGAGCTCTGGGCTAACGTGGAATTGCTCGATCTTTATCTGCCTCTTCGCTTCGCGACTCTCCTCGTGTTCGTCTGCGATTTAAAAACGTTTCGAGGTAATAAGTCCGCGAGTTCTGGGTTGGTTGAACGTTAAAGGAAGCAGCGAATGGCCCCGGTCAGGTGAAGGATACAGTGGAATCTGAGGAAGCGGTTGGTGAGGTCCTAGGAAAATTTTGCAAACGGTTCAGGTAAACGCGGCAGAGGTGGACGGCAAAGCTGGTTGCACGCGATATTCCAAAAAAGAGTCACGAAAGAAATTGGCCCGGCTGGAAAACCGAGCGAGGTATTTTCATCAGAGGAGATTGGTTCCCAAGAGTTCCTAGATTGCGTCCGTCCACTGGATTTTCCCTCGTAACCGGGCGTCCTTCCGCTGCTCCTGCCCACCTTTTATATCGGTCATTTCCCTTTCTTTCATATCCTGCTCGCCCCCATCGCCGTTGATACTCGCTGCCGATACGCGCGTATCCTTCTGCCTCCCTTCTTCTCGTCCGACCGCTCCACACCAAAGAGAGAGGAGGAAACTTGGTTGCCGGACTAGATCGAATTTCCCTTCTGGCCCGCGGCGTCCTTTTCAAGGAGCCGGGTCTTCGGGTTCGATCGAACGGTAGAACGCGTCGATAGGCTGAAAATCCGGGTGGCCAGACCTACGGGCGGCCGTTCGTTTCGCTAACAAACGGAGGTGAAGAAAAAGAATGGCGCAGAGGTTTAACGATAGCGATATTAGTTTTCCCCATTGGCGTGTGGGGCGCGTGCCCTTTTACGTGTAATACGTTCACGCATTCTGAAACATTCGTTGAAAGTTGTGAAAAGCCAGGGGAAGAAAAAGAATGGCGCAGAGGTTTAACGATAGCGATATTAGTTTTCCCCATTGGCGTGTGGGGTGCGTGCCCTTTTACGTGTAATACGTTCACGCATTCTGAAACATTCGTTGAAAGTTGTGAAAAGCCAGGGACACGGCGTACGACCAAAGCCAGTTTATGGTAATTTACGTACAAAGACGAGGACAGCATGGTAATTCGCTGGCAGCCGGAACCGTGCGCTCTTTTTAAACGTGGCATACAGAAAGGCTAGAAAAAAAAAAAACAATAAAGAAAGAAGTGGAGCCACTCGAGGTGTAACTTGATCCAGAAATTGGTTCGCAACGCTTTAAACTGGTAATGAAAATACAGGTGGAAGTGACTCGCGTTACGCGCAATTTGCCATTAAACTGGACGCATAAATTCGTTTCTCATGAACCGAGCAAAAAACTGTTTGCATCGTGGAAGGCTGAAAGCGCAGGCTGTTTCGCCGCGGAGCCCCAGTGTTCCAGTGGACTGCGAGCAGAAAGAGCGTGCATCTTTTAAGAGACACTTGGCGGCGATACGTTTGAACCACTCCTCCTCTCCGTGGCTTCGTGCCTTGCCAGCCTGGAAAACGGCCACGAGCAAATGAAATGAACGCGTAAACCGTGTCGTCGTTGAGCAACTTGACGATTACCGAAGCGCAAATGTCATCGATCGATCGGAACGGAGAGAGTTGGGAAAAGGGTTGAGAGCGAGGGTGAATCGCGCAAGGGGAGAACGATCAATCTTGACGGAGGAAAAAAAACAATCGATCGAGCGCGCGCGTATTCTTGCGGTGAAAACGCGTGGAACGCAGAATCGAGCGTCACGTGTACCGGAAGGTTCTCGTGGAACGCGTCGACGAGCGGGTGTTTTTGCACGAAAGGGTGTTTGTGGTATTAGCGGTGGCGGCGGCGGTGAGGCCGGTGGCGCGTCGCTGGTGACAGAAGCTAGGGGGAAAGAAGAAGAGAGAAGGCGAACAAAACCGGAGGCTGTCGTGGGAAAGGTGGAGCCGTGGATCTCTGTGAGATCTGCTCTCCCAGCGGTGGCGCGCGCGCGCGCGTACTCGCAGGGGTGGAGATGGAAAATTGTAAAAGATGGAAGCGAAGCCTGCTGCTGAAGTGGTAGGAAGGAAGAATAGAGATCTGCCCTCGTTAAGGAAATAATCCGCGGCTTAATTAAATACAGCGCAATTAGTTCTGCTTCTATAGCTGGATGTTGGTTGTGCGCGCACGCGCGCCACGACCTACGCTCACGAGGTACAGGGTGTCTCGAGCGACTACCGCGGAATTCCACTCGAAGAAAGGGGACGGATGTAAAAGGGAAAGCCCCTTGGCGCTTACAAAAGCCTCGATACGTGAAAGAAACATCCTCCTTTCTCCTTTTCGAAAGCGTTACCCATATGGAAAACTCTTCCATTCTCCCGTGAGTCAGTCCCTCGTATGCTGCACGGGTTGGTAGAAATATTTTGAAACGACCTGTATACGCGAACGTATCGTCGTGTCTGTCTGTGCGAGGGTGCAGAGGAGAGTTGTAGGACTTGGCTTCCACCGCTCTCCTTTCGAGTCAACCACGACGAGTCTGTTGCCTCCGCGCCGCGAGAATCCCAGTCTCTCCTCCACCTTTGTCAGAGGGAGAGAAAAGAAGAGGGATCGAGCAGATTAGACGGTCGAATTAGAATTTCAAAAATCCACGCGGAACTTCCGACGTTAACTCGAGTCAGAGTCGGTCGAGGAACGAGAAAGAGAAGGAGAACTGTGCATAGAAATGGACCGGGCTGGACAAACCCCGTCGTTAATTTTCCCTTAATTAACCTCCCTCTTTCTCCTCCCTGTCTTTCCCTTTCGCCCTTCCTCTTCGCTTTCTTCTCCTTTCTTTGCTCCACCGTTTCGCTACTCTCTGCTCCCCCTCGTTTTATTTCTTCCGACTATATTTCACCGCACCATCTTCCGGTTGCATTAGCGTTCCCTCTGCAAAATCTCCGTCCGCGTTGGCCCCGCGGAAAATAGCCGCCGACGCTTTCCGATATTTCTACCTAATTTACGCGATTAATCGAGTTTCGCCCGTGAAACTGACCGTGTCGCGTAATTTCCTCAAGTCGAAGGCTGTCGAAGGAAGAAAATTGCGAGAGGAGGGAAAATTTGCGAAAGCAGTTGGTTAGAAAGTGAAGAGAGGGAAGGGAGGCGCGCGAGTCGATATCGAGAAAGGTTTCGAAATTGAAAAGGCGCGGGGCACTCTGGATCAGTTTTGTCTCGTTAAATAACTCTTCTTTATTCCAACAAGCAGCAATTTCACTTGAAAAGCGTTCAGCAGCAATTTTTTCTGGGCTTTTACTCCTGCGCACACGCTTCTCTGCACACACGTACTAGAATGAGAGTTTGTCCCGGGGTCGGCAACCCTTTTCCCAGCGCGGTGCAGGTGCAGGGTTATGTTCTACGCGCCGACTAATGGGTAAAAACAGTAAGCGAGGAGCGTGGATGAAAGAAAGAAGAATAGAACACGTGGAGGATCGTGAGAGAGAAAGAGAGGGAAGGAACGTTGGCTGCGCGCTATTGGCCACCGGATAGCTGTACATAATCGAGCCTCTCTCTGTGGCAAGGATAATTAACCCCCGCATTTGTCCGCTCACTGCGCGCTGTCCTCTTGCGAACCGTATAAATTGAATCGCGAGAACTTCTCCTCTCTGCCATTCCCTTCGCTTTCCTCCACGCTTTCGATAATCCGGCAGCTCTCGGTTCCGTGGCGTTGCTAATGCTCCACTGGCGAGGCCACTCGCAAATCGAATTAAACCGATGATTATACGCGCGTTCGCTTTCTTTCTCGCAAGCGAACGAGCATTCGAACAGAAGAAGAAACGAAGAAAAAGCCCCTCTCGCTCGAATGGAAAAGAACCAAAAACACAGAGAGAGAGAGAGAGAGAGAGAGAGGAAGAAAGAGTAAGTCTACGATCACAAAAGGCTGCTGGAAGCCCAAGAGCGATCGAAATTTCGAAATTTCCATCCGTGGAAAATAGCCCCGACGCGGCGGAATGAAAATGCGACAAGATGGGCGAGCTCGCGCGGAATGCGACAAGGGTAAAAGGTGTGAACGCTCTCGGCGGAGGGACGGTAAGGGAGCGTAGGGTTAAAAAGGGGCTGGCAAGAGGGATCCGAGATCGGAAAAACGGTCCGCGAACTCGCATGAATTTATGACCGACATAAATCCGGGACTCTCGCGTACCACGATTTTCGGAGGCCTCTGCTACCTCCCTCCTGCCCTCCCTTCTCTCCGGCTCCCACGGCGAAATTGGAAAGATGCTCCTGGCGCGACAGTATCCTCGGCAAATACCTCTGAAATATAGACCGTCTAGCGTCACCGCGAACAGAAATTCGAAATCGTTCACCTATGAGAAATTTACTCGATACCTATATTACGATGCGTGTTTGTTCAAATTTTACACTATACATGTATATATACATATATTTAAACCAACGGCGATTCTTTCTCGCACGGATTAAGATCTCTCCTCGATTCGTATCAGTCTGCCCGAATACCTCTAATTTACTCGCCGTGGAACGGCGTTTACGCGCCTCGCCACCGCGTCGAACGAGATTACAGGGAAATCCGCGCAACACCGTGAATTTTTTATTGCTCGCCGGCTAATCTACGAGGCGGGACAGAATGCGGGAAATTTTCAGACGGTTCCGACTCTAATAAGCTCTCTCGCTCGCCCTCCGTGGCTCGGTAAAACGTGACCAGGCGAGAAGGAAAATAGAGAAAGAAGAGGGGTCGGGGAAGATCGACGATCGCGTTCGCTGGAATAACTGCAGCGTGCAATAAAGGAAAAGACATCTTAAATCCTAGAAAATATACTCTCTCCGCGCTATCTCGGGTAAAAAGATTAAAGCCGGGAGAAAAGCGGTGCGTGAGCGCGGCAAGAACCACGGAAAATTACAAACTGTTTTACGATCTCGCCGTTCCCTCGAGGGCTGGAACGTTGAGCGGAGAACGCTCAGGGAAAATAGGATTAACTCGACGCGCGTAATTATCCGATTTCAATGTACAATCGAACATGCAGACACGTTCGCTCACGTGTATCTACGGGGATAAACTGAAATATTCGTCAGTCCAGCGGCCAATCCAAGTCGTTTGCCTCCGCGAAAACCCCTAAGCTTCTTAAGCTCGGAGCTTCCTTTGAAAAGTCTGCCCCGTTTAAGAGTGCCGTTTCGTAATTGCTTTTACCAAAGGTGATCTCGATGTTCCTTTAACTTGTGGCGGATACGTCAAACAAGCCCTTACCGATCCTTGTTCTACTCTTCCACGCGAACTTGCCCTTTCCCAACTCCTTCCGTTCTTTTGTCCCTCCCCGGGTTAAGACTCGCCTTCGTCCTCGAGTAGCCTAAGAAGCGCACATGTGGCATCCAGGTTTGCACAGTCCTACCGATATAAAAACCTCAGTTCAGTTTTTCTTCTACCAACCGTCGAGACGTACCGCTGCCGCAGGGACAATTAACTAATAGAAATTGAGGTGAAAATAGTGCAACGGCGTTCCTCACCCACCTCAAACTTTACGAGCGAAACTTTTCCAACACACGTTCTCGAAATATAATTGGAAAAAGGAACGACAAAGGAACGGGAAGAGAAGGATCGACATATTTGGGGGGTAGGTTTACAAGAATGCAGAGCCAGCACGATTTGCCGGAGCATTCGCGGAAGGGACTGGGTTCTAAGCCGACGCTTAATTCGCACTCCTCGCGATCTTGGTTTCAGCTTCCTGAACTATGTGTGTGCTGACAACAGGCTCGCGGGCCAACAGAGCGTACGAACGAACGAGCGTTGTCACCCGCGGCGTGATAAACTGCCGGCCGCTAACTACGCGAATTATTCCAAGTAGACGACGACGACGACGACGTTCTAGTTCCTGAAGAACTTTCCCTCGCAGATCTCTCCGAGCCTGAGCTCGCTGGATGCGAATGGCAAGAAGGGAACGGGCATTCCTCGTACAGCTCGCGTGTTCACCCTAGAAACACCGATGGCTCACGTTTCGAAAAGCTCTTTACTTCTCTCCTTTCCAAAGGCTGCTTCAAACATCTGGAAGAGTGTAACAGAGAGGTGGGAGGGAAGAAGATTAGTACGTTTGATACTTTTTTTCTTGGGAATTGATTCGCTCGGTGAATGAAAATAGCAGTGGAGTGCGCTCTCGAAGCGTATCGGGAATTGAAATTCATTATTCGATTTGGTAGTAAGAAGAGAGAAACGCTAAAGGTTCTCCTATAGAAGGGCGAGAGTGTAATTACGTGAGTCGAACGGAGGGGGAGAAAAATCCCTGTTAATTCGTAGAAGCGGGCGAGTCGGCATAATTTAGATAACAAGTAAAAATTTGAATTCAGCTTGGAACGCGGAAGTTCGTTAACCAACCGAATTGAATAGATGGGAGCCTGGTTAATTGCTTCTCGATCCTAATTTGTACCTGCTCTCTTTTGTTTTCCCCAAGCCTGCTTAAGCTCTGCTTTACCGATTCTCGCGGGAAAAAGATCAGGATTACCTTGTACTGTTCGCTTGAATATCTTTGTGCTCGGATATCGAATTGTATACATACATATACTTTAGGAAGGAGAACACTCTCCGGTGCGTGAAGTGACGTGCAATGGAAAGAAGGGGGGGAGAGAGACGACGAATAAACGGAATCGACGTTCGGCGCATCGGTTGCTTGAAGCGTACATGGGTAGCCAAAAACGACCGGTAATCACGTTAGTTCCCTGTGAGAAGACCCGTGAGACTCCGAACGAGTATCGCCACCTGTTTGGCCGTACTTGCAGCCGCTCCCCTGCGTGTAACCGGTGCCACAACCAGTTCCGCTCTCGAATACGAATGTAATTAGTGGGAAATTGAACGAGGGGTAGACGGACCCCTCTGCGTGGTTAAATGAATGTCTCGAAGATTAACGGCCGTCGTTGATCGTTTCCCGAATCGATCGTGTGATTTCTTCATATATCCTCGACAACCCTTTTCGGGACGATGGGAAAAATGTCGGAGGGGCGAAGGAAGGAACGATCGAAGTGTTAAACGGGCCGTTCTAATTACCGGCCAATTGAAGGTTTGCTCGAGGATCTCGTAGGAAGGAAAATGGATGGGTTACGCGAGGAGGCGGTGTTGGAAAGATCGATACGTCGAACGGTGGCGCGCACCAATGCCAGATAGAATGCAGATTGTATCGAAGCAAGGTCTAGCCGCAGCTCATGATTCGATAATGCGGAATCGGCGATTCGTTGCGTAGAGAAAGGTGTTCCGGAAGGTAGGCGACCGCGGCGTGCCGCGTACTAGGCGGTGTGTACTAGGATTTCGTACGTGTGCTGGCTTGTGAATATGTGCTGCGTCGTCGTAGCGTAATGTTTCGCAAATATTGACGTAGAAATCGGCTCTTCCACGTTCCACCCCGTTCTGGCCTCGTTTCAGCCCCTCCTACGCGGCGATCTGGCTGCAGACGCCTAAATTGGCTCGGTACATCCGACGAACGTGGAGCGAGTACATAACTCAATAAGTACACAAAATTTTCCTCACCGTACTACTGCCGACGAATATTTCACCGAGAATACCGTCTACGAGACATCCAGCCCTGTCTCCGTTCCCCCTCTAGCCTCCGCTCCAAACTCTTCCGCCCTGTCCGTGCTCGAGCTTCGAACGGATGTTCGCGTTACCAATAATCGGGGACCCTTTCGATCGCCTATCGTTTCTCTACCAAGTATCGACTCGATCGCAGAGACAACTTGGAGTCTGTAAATTAAAGATCGGCTATTAGGTAGATC
>NW_017100225.1:508438-513133 GCF_001263275.1 Habropoda laboriosa | reverse complement strand
CAGTCCTCGTAGAAAGTCCGCGCAAACGCGAACGTTTCCAAAGTTCCCAGCTCTAACAAGATTCTTAGCGCCAAGTCTACGAATGCCCGTAAATGTCCCCAAGTACGAATACCTTCGGATATAAAGTTCGAAATGCGCTTTCGACAAACTTGGAATACGT
The DNA here is from genome assembly GCF_001263275.1 of Habropoda laboriosa. Classification (NCBI taxonomy): domain Eukaryota; kingdom Metazoa; phylum Arthropoda; class Insecta; order Hymenoptera; family Apidae; genus Habropoda; species Habropoda laboriosa. The sequence goes on along the minus strand of NW_017100225.1, from coordinate 512,973 downwards.
CCTTATCCGAGACCAAATACGCCCTGATTCAATCCTACTGGCGTTTCAGGCTGCTCGCCCCCCCAGAAGGTGCAAGCCCTTGCCTCGCGAAATTCGAAACGCGTAGGTACCTAACTTTTTCTAGTCGAACGTGTTGTAACAGCGATTCGATCGATCGGGGGTATCGATTAATCGTACGAGAAGAGGAACGATAAAGGAATAAATGGGGACTGTAACAAATGCGGCCCCGTAATTTCTCGAAATATTAGAGTTGGCGGAGAATATTACGATCGGGACGTTTCACTGCAGCCGGCGATTGCAGCACTTCCGCGCGGGGCGCGATATATCTTCGATTCTGCTAATACGTCTGACCTAACAAGTTTCTTACCGTGAAAACTGCTCTCGCCGTCCCTTAAATCGACGACGCCGCGCGTGTCCTCCAACTTTCCTCCGTGAGACAGTGGCTTTCAAAATCCACGGTGTCGGTGGTTTCTTCGAAGACGAAAAACAGCGACGAAAGGAGGAAACGTCCGAGCGTTTATCGCGATAAGCGAAATCTGCAGCTGGAGCTTATCTCGAAGAGCATTCGAGGTAATCGTCCATTTCCGGCAGAAGACGTATTCGTCGAAAATAAAGCGTAGCAACTGTGCGAAAGAGAAAGAAAGAAAGGAAGGAGGTATAAATGGTTAGGCGAGTCTCTCTAGTTGGAAGAGGAATGGCAACCACTGATTCGCGGGGTCGAAGCACGGGAGCCAGGCTAGTAGAAGCCTGACGACCGGCCAGCAGATTTTAATATTTGCAGCCATATCTCAACGGGGGTGAGAACTTTTGCCGAGAGAAACGGCGAGCTGGCTCTCACTTAAAATCACTTTATACGAATCGCGGCCACTTTTTCGCCCGTCGTTTCGTATCCCACCCCTCCCTATCAGCCTGGGCTCGTATCCTCGTCCCTCTCGCCCACCCATAATCCATATCCCATGGAAAACTCGCGAAAATCCATTTCGCCCGCTCGTCGACGACTTCTGGAAACGCCCGCATTATTCTTGCCTCTCGACCCTCGCCGCCCTTTTGCATTATCCAGACGACGACGACGACGTATGGCGTCGGATAGCGTTTCTCCGGAGAAATGTCTGTTGCGTCACCGTCTCTCGATGTCATTGGGGGACAGCGATGTTTTCCCAAATTGAAAAATCTCTGTAGGTCGGCGACTATCGTCCGATCAGCAAAAGTTCCTCCTTTGTTTTTCACCAACCCTCTCTCTCCCTTTTCGACCATTCGAAGAAAAGGCGCGCTTCCGTTGTGATTTATGGGAGCAACGCGAACTCGTTTTCCCACGATCCCGGATATCCCGGGCCGATAAAGGGAGCGTCAAGCCTCCTCGATTAACGAGCTACCGGGGGATCCAAGGACAGCCATTTGCCGGCCCGAGAATTAGACCACTTAGGCTCGAAGCGGAAACTTTTAAACGAATGCACGCGATCGTAATTAAAGCGGCGATCGATCGATCGATAGAGGTGTATCTCGTACAGGGATGGAGAAAAGAAAAGAAGCAAAGTCGGAGCTTCTACTTTTCGGAGCGAGGAAAGGAGTTTTTAAAACGATCGTAGAAGCGCAGTATGGCGAATTGGTAGGAAAGATCAAATTTTCACGATCCTTCCGCTATCTTCGGGACATTAATTATTTCCGTCGGGGTTACCTTTTTCCTCCGGTAGCCGCTAGCTGCCGCTTCAAAGCGTCTAGGAGAAAAAAACCGATCATATTTTACGATTCTTTGGGGCTGGTACCGCGCGTCCCTTAATGACCGAATCCGGCGCGATAATCGAAGATTAATCGGCCAGCGATACCGCTCGGCGATCATAATTCAATCTCTGGCCTGGGTGGAAAAACGCGGAGAGTACGCGGATACCGTTTCGTTTCGGTTCCCGCGGCAAAGAAGGTGGTAGAAGGGAGAGATGGGAGAGAGAGTGGAGAGAAGCGGCTTAAGCGAGGGAGCGGAAGGAGGCGAAACGAACGAGAGGATCCGTGGAACGGTTGGCTTCGTTTCCGTGTGCCTTGCAATAGCCGGCCTTGCTATAATTAAAATGTCCGCCGCTTTGACTTATCGGCTGCCGGTAGAGGGTTGATGGTTCGAGGGTGGGAGAAGCCGGGCGAAACGAAAAGAACATACGAATCGGCGGAAGCGTGCACGAGAGACGTCGTAGAATTGCCGGTAAAGCTCGCTGCAAGATCGTCGTCTCTTTTGAGAGAATTCCGGCCAATCAACGTTGTTCCGAGCGCGGTCAGGCTAAGACCGCATCCAAAAGACGTAAGCAGCAGCCCGCGGAAAGATGAAAGGCAACGCGAATCTTCTTCCCAGTCATCGAGAATTCCTAGCCATCTTGCCTTTTATACCTTGTCAAACAAGAAAGCCTTTTGTTCGTTGTCCTCTTCTTCCTCGTTTTATGACCTTCCAACCCTGAGTTCTTCCTCCTCTCTCTCTCTCTCCCTTTTCTCCCTGTCCCCCTCCTTTCGTCAGTGGTCGTCGAACCGCCTCTTTGTTCGCGTCTCGTCGCACCGCGTCGAACAGCGAACCTCGTTTTTGGGACGTCCTAGGGCTTCTTCTCCTCGAGAATGATACGCCCCTAGAATTAAACGTTTCCGTTCCTTCCTCGAGCTTTCGATGAAACGTATCGACGACAAACGCGCCTACTTCTCGACACTCCGTACATATGTACGTCTGAACGACGTTAAAGGATGACGCGGCGGTTCGTCCTCGCAAAAACTGCTGGCCGTAAAAATTTAACAAGCAGCCCGGGACGGGGCGGCGGCGGGATAGTAATGGAGCAGCCATCGCTGGAGAAAAAGGGGTGGGGGAGGGGAAGAAACCGGACGATCGAGCGGAAAGAAAGCGACGAAACGAGGCTACCGGAAGAGATAGAAGACCGTCGTCGAGACGCGGCGGTTCGTCCTCGCAAAAACTGCTGGCCGTAAAAATTTAACAAGCAGCCCGGGACGGGGCGGCGGCGGGATAGTAATGGAGCAGCCATCGCTGGAGAAAAAGGAGTCGGGGAGGGGAAAAAACCGGACGATCGAGCGGAAAGAAAGCGACGAAACGAGATAGAAGACCGTCGTCGATGACGTGAAACGAACACCGTCTCCGTTGGTGACACGTTTATTTACGGTATCATCGGGAACGACTTACGACGAAATTAGAATTTTCGGAATGTCGATCAGATAACTAAACTGAGACTAGTAACGAAGACCAAACGGCCGTTTAAAAGAAGTAGAACGATCTGTCAGTTTGCGGTGAAATCGCGTAACGACGACGAATCGCGTAAGTGGTCCGTTACGCCGGTGCCACGATTAAACCGAGATAAATTGAGAAATTTGAAAGAAGAGACGCTTAGAAGAGGTAAAAAGGTCCGAGGGTGGTGGGGTCGGTGATGGTTTTGAAATATCGCCAAAAAACAAAATACAGCGGTGTGTACCGGCGTGTTTGGTCAAAGAGGGCGTCTCCCGATCTTTACGCTGATCTTTTCCCCGTGGAAACACGAGTGGAAGAGTCTGTCGGTGGGCGCGCGCGTATGGAAAATGCTCACGCGCTCAAAAACGTCCCTGGTTGCGTTGCCGGCATACGAAGTGGCATTCGGCAAACATCGCGCGGCTTTTCAACTCGCCGGAGCTTCAGGCTTACGAGGCTTATTCAAATCGTCCAGGCCGGCAGAGGAGACGCGAGAAGAGGGCCAGCAGCAGCAGCAGTAGCAGCAGCTAGGAGCAGCAGCAGCAGCAGCTCGCCAGACTTTCTATATTTTTTTTCTTCGCCGGTTTGCTTCCAGCCTCCTCTCGTCTTTCAGCTCCTTTCAGAGGGCCACACGGTTGTGTAGCCTCCTCAGGAAGACTGGGAGCTGGAAGAATGACGCTGGTGAATGCCTTACAACATGATCGCCATACCGGCGACACCGAAAACATTCTCGAGAATGGCATATTTCAACGGCGTCATTTGCCGAATGACAAATCCGAGAACAATTGTACGATACGCGGTAATTTTTTTTCTTCTCTCTCCGTGCTTCTTATACGCGTTCTCACATTCACGCGGAGAGGATCTTTTCGACGGATTTCGCCAACAGAATGCGGTCGAGTATTTTAAAGCCGCGGCGCGATCTCGACGATCGAGTGGGGCACGCTCGTACACCGGTGGCTCGTTTGAATTTTAGAACGATAGTGGAAACTCGTGTAGCCCGCGCGCTGCTCGTGAATTTAACTTTCCGGCGCGACGGGGAAAGTTGAGGAGGGATGGCGGAATAGGCGGTGGTGCGAATTAATTCACGACCTCCTGACAAACCGTTCACCAGCCTAGCCTCTGCACCTCTCTCTTGCCGTCCATTCGACACTCTGCGCGCTCTTTCTTTCGGACCTCCGCTGTGTTTCCCCTTTGTCGTGCAAAATTCCGAACACGACATCGTTACACCTCGTCCAACTGGCCGACCTTTCGCTCGCCTGCGCCTGGATGAAAGGACACCGTGTGAACAACGATCGAACAGTGAAAACCGGGGGACGAAACAGATTGGCAAACGGAA
>NW_017100225.1:485493-508393 GCF_001263275.1 Habropoda laboriosa | reverse complement strand
TCTTTCGAATAGGAGGTAGCGTTATGAGTAGTTGCGACGGCCAAGAGAGATATTCCAGGTTGGAATTTTCCTAGGAAACTACGCTCGCTTTTCTCCCTATCGACTCTCTCTCGTCTGCTAGCTGTTAGCGGCGAGAATGGAAGGACGAAAGAGGATCTAGCGGGCGTAGGAGGAAGAGCTCGAGGCTGACAAGGAACATGAACGATGGGGCGACGTCCCCGTCGACGAATTTGAAAATAAAATTTGACATTTTTATTGAAATCCAAGAACGAGCCATCGTGCTACGTCTTGTCGCCCCATCACAGAGTATGTACGTGTACATATGTATATCTACGTATACGTAACGCGGCAATCCTTCACAGAGGAAAGTCTCCGGACGGTTTAATAGTACCCCTAGACGAATGATGGATTTTAACTCGAACATTGCCTCCTACCGGATGTAATCCATTAGAACCTAATTTTCCACCACCGTGCCGCTCCGAAGTTCGTTTCGTTCGGTCCGTTCGTCCGTTAAAAGCTTTGGAAAATCGGTTAAAATCCGTTGGAGCGGGATTTTTCCGAAATTTCAACGTTTGCCGAGGTGAAACGAAATTACACGAATATCCACGCGGGAATGTAATTATTAACATGGAAGGGGAAGAATGTCGTTAACGAAACCGCTCGAACGGCAAGTTGACCCGTTCACTCGGCCAAACTTTCGCAAGTTGCGCCGCGAGCTTCCGTTATATTCCCGCTAACGTGCCTCGCGTCGCGGAAAACTAGAAAAGTCTAACCTGTCGCGAGTTTCCCCTGTTACCGTCAAGCGGAGAACGCGAAAATTTTTATCGATACGACGCATCTATTTAACTTGCAGTTTCACCGTGTACCTAGTTACCTTGGCGATTCTACAATTTAATCCGCGAATACGCGTGTGTTTTCCCTCTATTCGTTTGCAAAGGTATACATATATACACACCGACGAACGATTTCTCCCTCGCGGTGGTAGAATTTCCGCCCGGGCGCGTCTCTCGCCGAGTCCTTTTCTTTCGAGTGTCCGTGCTCGTTCCTTTGGAGATGGTCGCGCTAGAGGATAATTCAAGATTGCCGCAGGCAGAAAAAAGGATGAAAAGCCGCGAATAAAGACGACGAGCGTCGGCGAGGAGAGAGACTGAAGAAGGGTGGAGGGAGGGAGAAGGTGGTGGAAGCCGTGCCAGAACGGCGCGTGGTTTCTGTCGGCGTGTGCCGGTTAGACGAGCCTGTATTACGAGGGTGGTAATTGTCGGAGGATCGATTTATCTCGTTGCACCGGAGAAAACGTCGCCTTAACTAACACAGAACGACCCCGCCACGGACAATGATATTCTTGTCGATAACAATTTACCCTTTGTATGCACGGGTGAAGCCGGGCTTCGCTCTTCTTCCGGCGGATGCGCCAGCCAACCGTCTGTTCTCGCGGCGGATTAACCGTCCGGCGACAATAAGGAAAGAACCGAGGGAAACCGTTAAGCCGTCGAACGACGTCGATCGCGGGAACCCTTACGACTATATCGCGTCGTGTCGTATCGTATCGTATCGTATCGCATCGTATCGGGTGGAAAATGGTTACGACGCGAAGCGACGCGGCGCCGCGGTAGAAAAATATTTCGTCGATGCGCCGCGCCGGCTGAATTTATTAAAGCGTTTATTTAACAGGGCATTTGTTGCACGATCGTGTTTTTCAGATACGATCCGCGGAACAATAAAAATGCAAATGAAGAATTGTTCGAGCAGCGAGTGGTAATTATTATGCGCGGAAGTGTGTCCCATAAATCGTAAAACTGTTCTCGCCCGGCGTCGATGAATAATGAAAAAGAAAAGAGTTTAATTGGTAGGTATTTAGAGTAGTTTCTAGGATTCTCTATCAGTCCCGTTATCCTGTACTTTAACCTGTAAAAAGGAAGAGATAGATAATCTTTTGGGAAAATCGTGACGATATCGTACGCCCAGAAGCGGAGTAATAAGCGAATTTTTTTCATGACATGTAATTTCGTTGGCGAATAACATCTGGAGGCGCGATCTGGCCTGCGGGCAGCTTTGCCAGGATCTCGATAACCGCGGGACCAATCTGCTCGATTCTCGGCTGGGTCAGTGGGTCGTTGGCGTCCTTCCGTTGCGACCAGAGCGATTTCCGTCGATTTCTCAACCTTCCTGCAACGCGACCTCCCTTACTCGGTTATTTCAGATGGATGCGACGTGGCCAGCAAGAAGAAAAAACGATGTCGTAGCGAATGGGTTAATTGGGGCGTAACGGATACGAGAGGCGTCCATTTAATCCGGATAGGTCGTTAAATATTTAAAAAGCCTAGCGGAAGGCGGGTGGGCCGTTTACGGGGCTGATCAAAGCCGAAGATCAATGGAGCGAAGGTCTGCGTGTCGATGAGCCAGAGAGAGTCTACTCCAATTTCTACTCCGGCGGGTCTTAAAGCTGGGCTGTCCGACCATACCTAGTTTCTCCTCTCGCTCTTACCCTCTCGCCACTTACGGTAATGTTTCTGCTCGTCTGACACCACTCGGCTATTACTATTGGGGAACCATTCCCTTGAAATTTAACACGCTTCCCAGTTGTCTGACTTAATAGTAGCTTCCACCATGAACGCGCCGCGCGGTATTTCTCTCAATAGGGACTGGCAATTGACGCGAAGACTTCCATCACGCGAATCTACCGTGAAACGTATGGTAATGCGAGAGGAATCGACCGAGCTAATATATTATAACCCTTCGAGCCGAGTGTTCAACGTTGCACCGTGGCTTGGCTGCGTGTATCGCCCGGTGTGTCTCCGTGAAACCTGTGCGCTACAGCCCCTGTACCTTAAACTCTATCGCGCGAGATGGGTAGATTCGCGATAGATTCACCGGTGGAATCGAGCGATCAGAAGAACTGTTCTGGTTGATTCAGCCGCGGCGCAACGAGCGTGCAAACGAGCCCGGCTCGACGTTTCGATAATTAACCGAGTTAAAGGAAATTTCCATAACAATGTAAGAATTATGACGTTAAATCGAGCAGCTATAATTCTCGTAGATGAGGGATCGTTTATGCGGCCGTATCGTGGTAACGAACGTTTGAATTATTATAACCGTGGCCCGATCGAACCAATCTATTTAACGGCTAATCCCTCGTATCGCAATATCCGCGGACGAGTAACTGCTATCAAAACAAATCGAAACGCGCGTTCCAACGTGTCACCCTCCTCTCTCTGTCTCGATGTCGTTTAATTGAGCCCGACGTATGTATGTACAGCCAGCCCGAAATATAATTCCCCGACAACCGTTGTATTTTTCATTATCGTATTCCGCGGCGCCGCACGTTTCGCGCATTGGAAATTCGCTTGAAAATTACAACCGGTCGACACCCGGAACGCTTTGAGCGGCTGCTTCTCGCGTCGTTTTATTTTAATCTGTCCTTTCGATCCCATTAATATTACCGGTTCCCGTGCATGAAATTCACCGCTGGCGCGTTCAACTTTCACTCGCGTAACGCGTTGTATTCTCCCCTGTAAACGCAATTTCAATTTTAACACCGTGGAACACCGCACCGTTTCTTGTCCACTGGAGAAACGGTTTCAAATCGATTATACCGGTACGTTTCGCGCGAGGAGAAGGTGGGAGTTGAAAAATACAAATAGTTGGGAAATACAAATACAAACGTCGGGGGATTTCCTCGCTGGTGATTTCGAAAATGCAACACGCGCGGTTCCGAAATAAACGTTTCGTTCGTCGTCGCTAATTTTTCCCCATTACACGGTTTTCTCTCTCGTTACGATCCGCTTCTGGACGCAATTTCGCCACCGCTGCAAGTAACAATTGCGCCCGGCAACGGAGGTGAAAAAAGGTGAAGCGCTGGCCGATTGTCCGTGTTCTCGCCGAGCATTTCCTCCCCTCGCTGCTCCGGCCAGGATAGATCGGGCAGTTTCTGAGAACGATCTCCGGTATACACGCGTGTGCTGCCATAGCCGGTGTGTGCGTGCACCGAGCGGCTTGAAATGAACTCAATTAAAATTGTGGCGAGCGTGCACCGCCTCCAACATCCCGCAATTTCTCCACCCTCGTACCTTTTTTCTCTCTCCTTCTTTTCACTGCGATAGCACGTAACGATGGTCTCCAGCCACTTGTATCGCCTTTAAATCAAACGTATTAGTAGGAGGTGGTCTAATGAACTTTACTCAAATCAGGATGTCGTGCAAAGTAGTTTATTTCGGACTCTTCGGCGAATGGCAAAGATATCGTTGGGCCGAACCGACGATGGGTACTCGGGTCTGGTGTTTGTCACTCGCCAAGAGGCGCAGGCCAAGCCATAAACCGTCCCAAAACGCCTACACGAGGAATTTGCTATTACTTCAAAGTTGGAATACAGTCAACCCTTCGGCGTGTAACACGGTTAACCCTTTAACGCTCGTGCTTGTGTCTTACACTTACAGCGGTAGAAATAATTGGGTAATTTATTTAGAAGATCGTTTTCGGTACATCGAAACTGGGGGAATGCGTTTCCTGCGAAGCAGAGGAGATTTGTTCCGTGTGCTTTTTTGGAGCCAATTTAAAAGAACGTCCCCTTAATTTTTGCACCGTGTTCCAGGAAGGTTCCCTGTCCCCCGAATTTTCAAAATCTGTAAAGATTCAAAATTGCTCAGAGCTAACGAGGTGCTCAAGTTGAAGAATAACGTGCATTTGTAAAGTTTGGAATTGAACGACGCTCGAAGGGCAACGGAGCTATACTCGATTAAATTGCTCGAAAGCTTGTAACCCAGAGAGAGAGAGAGAGAGAGTGGTGGATACACGTAGAGGGAAGGCAACCTCGCAGATATACATACATATGTATGCGCAGCTATGCTACATAGGGGCGCCTATTTTCCAGCCAGCCCTGAAATTATCGGCGCGGTCTGAGCGAGGTCCATTGATTACCACTGGTAATTGCCATTACAACCCCCATCTACCGGCACCCCTTTGGCTCTCCTCAGTACTCGAGCCGCCCCGATCTCTTCCGCCCCGCGAGGGCCTGCAATATTCCCTGTATCGGCATTGAAAGTCAACCGTTTTTATCGAGGGCGCAGCAACGCGTCGCGTTCCACAGTCTTTCGAAACAGCTGCCTGATCGCGCGAAAATTCTCTCCGTTTCCCGTTCGCTTTCCCGCTTCGGGTTCCTGAATCTTTAAACATCTCTAACTAAAACGTCGTTTATCTAAATTCGTTACCCTTTAGGACACTTTATGGTTTACCAGCTCTACTAAAAAGAAGGAACTGTTATTTCTTTTAGACTACGAATGGCCAAGTTTTTTACTGGACCGAGCAGGGTCAGAGAATCGATGGAAAGTCTTTTTTAATTGAGAAGACACGTCGCCGCAGAGGGTTTTAGTGCCTTTTTCATTCCGCAAAAGAGCTCGGTAATTCTTGACCAACGTTTAATCCCCCTTCATATCTCGCTAATCGGATGAAGCATACGGTCGACTCGGTTAATTGGACCAGAGATCAATCTTAATTTCCCTCGTAAATCTAATTAGGTAATCTTGCCGATGATCCCTTTGGAGCGTCCAAACATTCTCGATTTGACCTACACTCGACGGATATATTTCTCCTTTACTTTTATTTCCGCCTCGAGCGTATGCCATGTCAATCGGAAATTCCACGGAGAAGAGTAATCGTAATCGGTGAATTGATTGGCGTGCTGACACGCACCGGCGGAATGCACGCTGCTCTATTTGCCTTGGTGTCGATCGATTAGGAATTGAAAAGCGTCTATAAATACTTCCGAATGCAAGTTTAGACGGTGTGGAAAAATGCGTTATTGCGTTATGAGATGATGCGCAACGGTCGAAGCTCTCGTTTTAATTCGCAGTTTTTCGATCGGAATGTACGATACACAGGGTCGTGGGGCGGAACGAGTGGAAGAAGCTTAGGCGAATATATCTCGGCGGTTCGCTCGGGCAAGAACCGTAACGTTATTTCGGATTTGGCGCAGTTTACGACGAGGCTCGATCGTTTCGCGCAGTTTTTCTGCCGCGACATCACAGAACCGAATAACCGTTCCTATATCCGCTTAAAGCAATTTTTTGAGTGGCCGATCAACGAAAGCGGAGCCTCTCTCGCGCACTCGCGTACACCGTTCTACAGAGGAATCCAGGTGGATGGTTTTGCCAGCTGACATTGGTCGAAATCAAGTCTCAAAAGCGGAAAAAAGGAAACAGGTAACATCGATGGACCCGATATCGGCTGACCATTTCGTCGTTATACCGTGGAAATTGCGCGAGAGCTAACACGTTACACGCGCGGCGCATCTTTGTGCGCGTCGAACGATGCGAGAAACGTTAACGATTACACCGGGTCGGAAAAATATGAAATCGCCGCGGATGGGTAAAAGCGTGAGCTTCTCCGGGGCAAACGATGCCGCGGCTAAATAGAGTGATAGCGAAAAAGGGTGGACGGGAAGGGGAGTCAAGGTAGGTGTGGCTCGGTGTAACCTCCGCTGATAAAGCATCGAGTACGTTGGACGTATGCAGGTAACTTGCAAAATAACGAAAAAGCCAGAGAAATATCCAGGTTGGCTTATCCGACTCTCTGGTCCGGGGAACGAATATTCCCAGGAAAAAATATCGTTCCGCTTAATCCGCAAACGATCATACCTATACACCAGTCGATACCACAGGCGCACGGGTACACAGTTGGAACGTATTCGTTGGAAGAACCTCAGACCGGCTGTTGCCTCGTTTCGTTTTCAACGAATCATCGTCTCGAAATCTCCCATTCAGATGTATCCCACCGATGGAAATCGCTTTTCCAAACTTTCCCCCATTATTTTCTAAGTAGGTATACACACGGGACTGTCGATAAAGCACCATGTGCTCGAAAGTTCGATCGATTTCTACACGCTGTACTAGACCAGGAATCTTTTTACGTGTTGCAGTGCCACCGGAACAGCCGACCATTTTGGATCAGTGGGGCAAGATAGTGAACGGAACTGCTGGGCCCTACGAGGAGGGTGACACTCCTTCCTTAACCTGTCGCGTAACCGGCGGTAAGTGTAGCAAACCTAATCTTGGAATACTCTTATCCGCGACAACTAGTACGTACACGACCGGTGAAGTAACTCGAAAACAGTTTCCTCTCTTCGGAGGAACTCCCGAATACGCGAAATTCGGCGAACTCTCGTAACTCTCGGGGTTCCTCGAGTTTTTAACGTCGCCATAACGCGTCGAATTCTAGACCGGTAAACACGGAACCAAGGAAGCGAAACTTTTCCTCTTTCCCCTACCTACGGTGGGTCTTATCCGAGAAACTAAGAGATCCCGCGTTCGGTGGATCTGTGAAAGGGAATGAAGAATCGAGGGTTTAGGGGTGGGGTAGAGTGAAAGAAAGAGCTGACGGAGTCACCGGTGTCGCCAGTTATTAGATCAGGCAACTTTTTATCGACGAACGGGGCTAAGTGAAAAGTTCTACGTTCGGAAGAACGCGGACGGGCTGAGGGAGGAAGTAGTCCCCGTTGGAGAACGAGCGGAAGAAGGAGAAGGGTGGAGAGAAGCGGGGGATACGGAGGATCAAGCGTTCCCGAGTGGAACGACAGAGGAAGCACCAAACTACCAAGGTTCCGGTGTTTACTTTGGCAACTGGATCTAAATTTCTGTTTATAACTGCGGCAACTTCTTCGGCTACCTTAAAAGATTATTTCTTCCCCCCCGGCCCTGCAGCCACTTTTCCCTCTGACTCTCTAGTTTACCCTAGGACCGGGGGTGAGACGCTTTTCCTCCTCCTCTTCCCGATTAAATGCGGTTACGTCCTGTGCCAGCGGAATTTTTGCATGATTACCAACTCGCCGGCGAATAACAGCGGGTTTTTCTTCGCCGAATAAATAATTCAAAGTTATTATTAGAAGATCCTTGGAAGGGAAACGGATAGATAAATATGTATATATGTAGGGCGGGGCGGGGGAGGGTCGACAGTTTCCGTAGAGCGAGATCGGACGAAACGGTAAATATAGAACGGTTAAAACCGCGTTTCGTCCCGCTGTCCGTAAACTGGATAAGTATGGTACAAATACAGAGGTGTACGACGACGATTCAATACTCATCGTCGGGTCCCGGGCGTTCGATGAATACATCGAAATTCGAAGCCAGGAATATTGCCATATGCAGATTCAATGGGAATTGCATCGACGCTGCGCATCGCTCATACGCACTGCGGCGTATAAATTGAATATCGAGAAGATCGGCTTATCCTTAACAATACGCTGGCGGAACCGCGGTTCAAACGATCCCGTACAAGCTCGCCTAGAATTTTCATTTAATTGTAAATCATCCTTAAAGAGTAGGGAGAGAACGAAGCAATCATTCTGTTTTCAACCCTCTCGCTCTCCGAGCTTTCCCATTTTTTAAGCTTCGTTACAGCTTTGGAAATTTGTATTTGAACGCAAACTAGGATGTATTGGTTGCCGATATCGTTTCCCTCCGCACAAAGCGTTTCGATGAAATTTCACGAGTCCGGTGTTTGCTTGATTTCCCGCGGCAAAACTTCTACACGAGCTGCTCGTTCCCCTCCTCCCCCCTTCGCGTAACGCGTCGTCTCGCTTCTTAACCGGGTCGAGTCTGGTCGTAGCTCGTGATAAGTTGGCCGGGCCGGCATTTCTGTTCCTCTCGCCACTCCACGGCGAAGATTTGCAATTCAATGGTAAGGCCGGAGGTCGGAAACGCTGGCCGCCGATGCGAAATTACGCTGCCACCAAGATGGCGAAAATCGACGATATAGGCTATTTAGGCGGAAAAACCATCCCTCCGCGGGAACGGTACCAGATCCGATTATTCAAACGAGACGTCCAATGCCATCGAGACGACGCTTTCTCTCTCTATCTGTGCTCTATCTTTCCGGGAGGGGAGAAAAAAAAATTTGCCGAGCGCGCATTTTATTGCCAGCTTATACGCGATATTTATATCGGTACTTTGTTCGGACATTCCGGAATTCGATATCGGTTTTCACAGCCCTTTTGAAGCCGATTCCGCAATGAGAATCGGAGAAACTTTTGCCGCGAGAAAAAAAAAGAAGAGAAAACGTTACCGCATCGCTGAATAATCGGCGAGTTTATTCGCGTTTTGGTATGGTTGTTCTCCTTTATATTACAGAACCGGCGCCGCAATTGCATCCCTCTTTCTCTCTCTAGCGAGATACTAACCGGACAGTCTAATCTTCATAAAGCGAGTGAAAGCCGCCGCAGGAGGGGTGGTTGTCTCTAACAGGAAATTCGAAAGCGGGAACCGCGATTCTTCTCCCGCGATCCGTCTTCCACGTCCCCTCGGTGTGCCAGAACGGCGAGATTCGTTGGCCGGGGGGACGGTCCTCGCGAACGACGTAATAAAAGCGCGTAGCCGGGCGGCATTAAACGCATCCTCGTTTCGACATTCATTTTCATTGGTCGTCCAGGCCGCGGAACGGGGTCGTTTAAAACGAAAAAAGTGAAGCGGACACCTCGCGTTAATTACACGAGACACGCGTTAATACGGGGGCTTTATCTTTCTCCCGGCGAACAATAAATATTTTCGCCCGGTAGTTTTCGACGCCGCTGCGCCACCAGCGATTAACCATAATTAGTCGACGCCGGGAATTTTTCCGTAAATGAGATTTACATCGATCTAGGAGGGAGAGAGAAGAAAATTTGCAAAATTTTTTCACCGTAGCAACGAAACCTCGGGCTAGGTTTCATTTTCTCCGGCAAGTGTCGGTATATAGAGCGAACGATCGTGTTTAGCTGTTGATTATCGATCGACCAACTCTCCCTCTCTCTCGATATATCGCTCCTGCGGCTACCACCACCTCGATCGACGTGTAATCCATAGAGTAGGATTGTTAGCATTTAACCACGGCTCGTCCGCTCCTCGTACATCCATAACCTTCTCTCAACCGCTCTATTATACGCGATTTACAACTAAGCCTAACCACCCCCTCTAGACGTTCCGTGTTATCTATAATTTATGGGAATAGCGGCGAGAAAATTTTACGACTCAGCCTGCTCGCTGAATTTATTGCCAATTACTTGACTTCGTGCCCGGAAAGAATCGAGGGTCCTCCTTCGAGGATGTATACGCACGTAAACGTGAGGTTTTCTCTTCCCCAATCTCTCTCGGCCGTTCCTCTTTCTAACACACTCCACTTCAACTTACACGCTAAGTACATATATATATATCCCAACATTCTCTACATAGTATGTACAATATAGAGAGATCTACTTGGCGAACAAACTCGATACTTTGAAAATTATCTTTCCACTTTATTGCCAACGTTACTCATTTTCTATTTCTCTCTCTCTCTCTCTCTCTCTCTCTCTTCGATAATCATAGAGAGTTAGACGGCTTTCTGTAACTTCCAAGGCAGGATTCCTCGTTTATTGGAGCTCTTGAATCGAATGCTGCATCGGTCCTCCTCCCTACTTCTCTGCTGATCCCGCCTCTCCACCTTTTCCCTTCCGGCGCGGCGCAGCGCGGCGTCTCGAAACGAATTCCTTTGAGACGTTCCACGAGCACGAGGAAACGATTAAAGGAAGGTCAAGGCGAGCTAGCTAGAGCTACTTTTCAGCAAGGGAGGAAGGTTTCTTCTTTTCGAGTCGAGAGCTCTGCCGAGGGAAAATTGGAAGACCGTTCATTTCGAAAATTGCAGTGTCGAGATCGAAATCCACTTTTGATCCGACGCGACCGCTCTGTCGGATGAAAGGAAAAACGCGTGGTGAATATTTTTTTATTCGCAGAGAGAGTTGAGCGACGGGCAGCCGGAACGAGCCAGTTTATTCGAATAATTATCCGCCGGAAACGGAAGGGAAACGAAGGGGAGGACCTTTTCTTCGTCTTTCCGTCTCTTTCGCGTCATCACCCGCGATGCACTTTGCCTATTTCCCCGGGGTGTACGCATAATATTGCGGGATCGCAATCTGCCCACGCTGTATTGGCCGAGTGCGGGGAATATTTATTTTTCAATCCTGCGCGCCCGGCAAGGCCGGAACTCGTGCAGCCATAAAAGATATTAAAAATTATTCGAGAGAGTAGCGGAGCACGGCGGAGGTGGGGAGAGGGCGTGTGCAAAGCGAGTTAAATTTTCCTCGTATAGGCATCATCAAGCAGACGTATCGTCTGCCCGCGCTTTATCCATTAAAAATATTACGAATTTTCCTCTGTAACGTCACAGAGATATACGTATACCCCGGTCCCTGCCTTTGATTGCTTTTCCCACATTCTCGCCGAATCTCGGAAACTCGAGCACCGGAACACTCGAGTGTTGTGTTTGTACCGCTATCTAGATACGTACGTTGAAACTTGCTGTTTGTGCACAATAAGCGTACTACGTGGCGCGAGGCGTTAAATACCGTTTGATTAACTCCGGATAGATCGTTCTAAACGCGTTGCGACAATAATAACTGCGATTTGATCCCGAACGATAGCTAGATCGCGGGTATGTATTCGTTGGAAGCAGCTGAGCAGACGGTAAGTTGAGCTTATCGGCGCTTGCTCGACAATCCCTAAATCAAGAGGTCCTGAGGAAATCTGGCAAGGATCTGGAGTCGTAGCGGGCGGGTATTTGCCTTAAGTAGAGTTCGAACCGACGGTAAACTTGTTAGATGTGGGCGAGTAGCTGCGGACCAGCCTTAATCCTGCGAGATATCGTCCGGTATCCACGGATTAAAATCCGCACTTTAGTGCCCCCTGCCGCGCAGATAGCGACGGCGGTGTTGTCGTCGTTTTAAGGGAGAGCCAGCCCTGCTCGTTGGTTTCGGGGTAAGGGAGTTCGAATATAGTCGGACAGTTAAAGTCAACGCCAGGGGCGTACCGAAACCATTCCCAGACCTAACCTAGACCGGGACTAAAGCCAGACCACGCTAGTCCTTCTACATTTCTGCAGCCACGCAACCTCGGTCTCGCCCCTAAGCACTCATGCAAACGACCTCACGGGTCGAGCTTACGAATTAACTGGCCAGGCTCGCTGTCGTCGTCGCCGTATTCCGCCTCGTTGAAAAGTCTTCCTCTTTCTTTCTCCCGTGTTCGCGACTAAAAAACTAACCACTCCGTTTTCTTCCCGGATGAAATTTTCTCCACCTCCGATGTAGCGCCGCAATTCTAAACCTGTGCGTCTCGCGTTTCTCGTTTGTCCGTAGGAAATTTTCGAGCAATCGTAGATCGCTCGGGGAAGGAATAAAAGCGGAGGCAATCGAAGGAAGGGGAGGGGCGGTTAAAACGCAATCTAGATCGACGAACATGGTGAATAACAACGACGAGCGGAGCTAATCTAAGTCCGTCGCCTCCATTTTAAGTGTCGCGGGCTCGATGTTACGCCGGAACCTGATTAAATTGCGATTCCACCAGCCCGGTTACGGCATCGTGAATAACAATGAAAGGAGGCTGCTGGGTGTGCAACCTAGCCTCTCCTATTTCCCGCAACGGGAATTTCGATAGACGCTTCTTGTTCTCTCCCCCCCTCGCGACCACCTTATGATTTCTGACCCATTACCAACCGCATACCTGACTCTTATAATGCTCGTATATCACTCGAGCCGTTTTATCACCTTAACCGGCAGCTTTTCCCAACAAAAATACGCATCTAGCCACCGTGCTGCGTATTATTCGCCGGAGATATGTAAATCCGTGGATATAATACGAAGTCTATCCACGGAACGTTCCTTCGAATCGAGAACCCGATACGATATACCCTCCACCCCCTCGATACCCTTCTTCGAACCATTTATTTTCGATAAACGCTACTTTCGCGGGGCACGTAGATCGCGGAAGGGCGACTGGTTAAAGAGATCGAAGCGAACGCCAGCCAAACCTCTTATTTATCATCCGATCCGATAGGGGAACCTACGTTAGAGTGCCGGTTCCGTGCCGCGATTCTCTCGGAGCACGCAATCGATTCGACTACTGCCACCCCTGTATACGTATACAGTTCTATCTAGCGAACCTTATACATACCACCGTCGCCTTCTTTCTCAAACAAATTCTTCGAAACTGTTAGGATGTGCTCGTGGTAGTTGCAACCAACTTTCGAGCTTTGTCGAATTTAGCACGTGGTGTGCCGACTAAATCTAATAGGCTCGTCTTCGAAGGACCACCTCCGTGATTAGGAGGACAAAGCAGCTATCGCTAATGGTCTAAACTTCTAAAAGGAGCGACTCTTGGCGTGGTCAAATGACTTTTGTCGTTCCCTTCCGCGAAAGGTCCCGCGACACCTCCGTGCGAGGACGCATCGCGGGGCTGAGGCCCTCGGATAGGTCGAGTACATTTTTCGATAGTGGGAAAAACTACACGAAAATGCCACCCCCCAGACCATAGGTCACTCTCAGGTACCAAGCGTACCCTTGAGTGACGCACGCGGGAATTCCGAGTGCCTCGAACAATCACCGTAGCAGACAATAACTGTCGTGTCCTCAACAGGAACCACGCGACCGATCACCCCCACCGTTGACTTGCATCGCTTCTATCTACCTGCCAATAAGGGTTCGCGAAAGAGGCCTTTTTCTAGGAAAGGTGTTGATTGGCCTTTTTTCCGAATTAGCAGCTACAAAAACATGTATAAAGGTAGCTTTCGCAAGCCCGAAAGCAGAACATGTACGGAGAGAAGCAGAGCGTGTACGGAGTGTACATATTAAAAAGAAACCGAACAACGTAGTTTAACGTAAAACTAAACAACCAATAGGGAAACATCCATCGTGATATCTTCCAACCGAGAAATAAGATCACGGTAACAAACAATAACGTTAAGACGCGCTTCGGCTCTGGTGACCATATGAATGCAAAAATGTACAAGTTAAAAGAGGGGCGAAGATTCTATGTCGAAAACAGGGCAATAAGCAAGTTCTTAGATTGAAAGTGGCGTCATAAAATTGCCGCTGCTACGAAACGAACGAAGGCGAAAGGGCGGCTGACATACCTGTCGAGGATTAAACAGAAACGTTTACTCCGATCAGAGAATTATGAATTTCTTTCTCCTCTTTCGAGAATATCGATATACCGTACGGTCATCTTTCCTTGCGGACGGACAGTGCTCGATATCCGTCCGTGTGCCGTCGAAATCGTGTATTCCGCTTGTAGTCCGGCTTTTAATATTTCAGCCGCTTAGATCCGTTCTTCCGTCTATTCGTCGTTCTATAATTGATATTTATCGATCCCCCGGAGAAAACGTGAAACTATAGCGCGGCCGCCGCGTCGCTCCGTACCGACTCCGATGTCTGGCCAGTTTTTGTCTGGAGTACCGCATCCAAAACTCTGGGGTATCGGCTAATTTAAAAGTTCTCGAGAACTCATCTAGCCTTTAGTAGCTTCGGCAAAGCTCGTCCCGGCCCTCTGTATACGATCCTCTCTCCCCCTGGTCTTCCTTCCTTTCCTTTCCTACCTGGAAAGCCTCTCTGTTTCTCCCAGCAGCGTCCGCGCCGCGGTGTTCCAAGTCTTTCTCCTCGACCGAAACCACTTTGGAGCAGTCGTTACGCTCCATACGGGGCCCCGATTTGCTCCACTTTCATAGTCTGGCCCGATGTTTTCGCTCGCGCGAGGCTGTTTCGTAAATGTTTCAGCTCGGGGTGGACTCGTTACGTTCGATCGAGCGGTTTGTCGAGTCCTTACTACCCACCCCCGCCGGTCGAAGCGGTAGCGAATGAAAATTACGATCTCTAAATCTTTCGCCGGACGTTTCTGCCTGTTTTTAACGGTTCGTTAATTTGCTTCTCACAGGCAAACCCGAGCCTATGGTCCGCTGGCTGGTCAACGGGCAAGTGAAGGACGAGGAGTACGAGAAGAACGCTGGCGACGTCATTGAGAACAGGTATATTTTCAAGCTTCGCGCGAAGAAGAAAAGTGTTCATTCGGTGTTTCCTTGAATTTGTCGACAGGTTGACCCTGCAGCCCATCACACGGTCGGACCTTCGCGCGAATTTCACGTGTCAGACGAGGAACACGGACCTGATCGAATCGAAGGCGTCCTCGATCACGTTGGAGCTGAACCGTGAGTAATAATCTGTTCCCGCGAACGCGATAAAAGAATGAGGGGAAACGTGGGCGGACGTGGATGGGCGAGGAGAAAATGTCTAATTCCCGTGGGTTGTGGTACGCTATAGGCGGGTTGGTAGAGTTTTTTTTTAGAAATGAAATAAAGACAAGAAGTAGATACAAATTCTTATCGCGTGGCCAACAAATCAGAAGCCTCACCCCGAGCCTATCTTGTCCCGCATTAACGATAAGATCTACGAGACAGCAAAAGTGGGCCAACATCCTTTGCTCCCTCGCCGCTGTGAATCGCCTTTAAGGGAAGATAAGGCAAGATAAGACGAGAAATATATTAAATCCTGCCTCGAGCCCCACCTGGCTCATCCATCCCACCCTCTCTCTCTCTCTCTCTCTCTCTACCTCCGTGCTTAAGAAGAAGCCGAAGAACCCATGAAACCGGAGGTAACCCGGAGCTTTCTCAAAATTAGAATTCTTCGTTAACTCGCGACCGCCCTTATAACCCGGAACGACGAAATACTAATTTCGAGAGTAAACTGAAAAATTCATAGATCAGTTATCTGGCCTGTGGTGCGTACCGTAACTACCCAGCGAGGAGGGCAGAAAGTTGGACGAGGGCTACCTCCACGAACGTGGAGCGCGGCGTAAAGTCGAAACGTTGGACAAATTCTCGGAAATATTTATCAGCGTTTGGAACGATTCGCGTCCCTTTCCCGTCCCTTTAACGCCGCAGTCGACGATGTCCATAAACCCCGGCGTTTGCCGGAAAAGAAAACACCAAGAACACACCGGGGACGTCGATGATTGATCGGCACTGAATGATCGGTGCTCTCGAAAGTCACGAAATTTTCGGCGAAGCGGACGACGAAATTGAAGAGCCGTTATTGGTGAACGAGAACACCCATCATAGCGCGTGACGAACGAAAAAAAATCCTGCGCTTCGTGCGCAGGGATAACGAAACGAACGATGAAAGAGGGAAAGGGAGAGGAGGAGGCCAGGAACAGAGTGGCTGTACACGGGTGTGTGCGTGTAGAAGCGAGGATGAGAGAGAGAGAGAGAACGAAGAGACAGAGAAGAGATTGATCGATGCTCGCTCTTTGATTTTCGCGACCTGGACCAAGTGACCATGCATCGAACGTGTATTCATCTCATGGCTGGCGGAACAAAAAACGAAAGAGAAATTAAAAAACCCGTGAACGGTGACGAGGCAAACCGTTGGCTGGGTGGGCGACGCGACGGTGGCCGGGGCTCTGTGGAGATTCGACGAGATTGCGGATAATCGAAAAGGCCGGTGATTCTGAAAATCCGGCAAATCAAATATTTGCGAGCACGCGATCCCACCCCTGTTGTTCGTTTGAAAATTTGTAATGCAGCAGCAACCACCGGCATTTTTCCGTGTTCACGCTTCTACCTACATACGTATTATTCAGGCCGGGTGGAGAACGCGTGGGCTCGTTAACATAAAATCGAAGTGTCGTTCCGTTTGGTATTCCGCGTGGCTCGCAAACCGAACGGAAACGAAACGAAACCAACTGACAGAGGAAAAGAAGGAAGGAAGGGGAACGAACGAACGGATGGATAGGTGGATAGGTCGGATCGAAAGTATCGAAACTCATTATCGCGGCCGGTTTGCCGCGAACAGAGACGGAACACGATGGTATACGCGAGCCTATCCTCGTAGTTTTCATATTTCACGCACGAACGGCTCGTATCTGGCCCGATACTGGCCAATTGAAAACTCGGATTTATCGTCCGTCAAAGCGATCGTCGCCTCGCTCCAAACAGTATCATTCCGCGCGTTTACCCACGCGCTGAAAAATCAATGTTTGCCACGTGTAATGATCGTTATCGCGCGGAAAGCACTCGGAAGAAATCTGCGAATTATTCGCGATCGGATCTCTCGCTTTTTAAGCGAGAGAGGGAACGCGTATCGAGAGCAAAAGAGAGAGTGGGAGATGAAAGATCGTGAAACTATTGTATTTTTGGCGTATTTTGGGGATTTTTACGCGTTGAAACGCAGAGCGAGCTAGCTCGCTCTCGAGCCACGGAAATGACGAATGACTGGCAATTGACCTGTCGGTCGTTTTACAACGTTAAATCGGCCGCACGATTTGCAATTTGCATCGAGCTCACGTATCCCCCCCCGCTCGTTTGTCCGCCTTAATTATCGGTTCACTTTAATTATCGCGCCCGATTAGCGTCGTCGGTCCGCGTGATTGCGGCAGCCGGTGATTCGAAAAAAAAAAAAAGAGGACGGCGCGTTACGTCGTTCGACAAGCTGGGATCGATCGATCGATCGATCGATCTCCAGTTGAACGAGAATCGATCGTCAAGTACCTAGGTAAAATGGTGGTTGGTTGATTTGCAGTGAAACCGTTGACGGTGACCATAAGGAGGCCGGGAAGAAAGGGAGTGGAGATCGAGTCTCTGCTGGCCGGAAAACGCTACGAAGTGGAATGCGAGACGACGGGCTCGAGGCCACCAGCGGTGATCACCTGGTACAAGGGACGGAGAAGACAGCTGAAGCACACCACGGTGAGACATAGAAAACCATACACCTCCTACATCTTTATCGAACCTACGCCATTTTATTCCTACGACAAAGCTCTTTTTCCTACCTATCCGATTCCCAGGTGGAAATTCTTATTTCTCTTCGGAGACGGTACGCTACGGTGCGTACGCCGATTTCTGCGACAAAGTTTCGCTTGGGGTCGCGCGGTGGAAGGCACACGAGGACGACGAAGAGGGGAAGGTTCGTCGTTTGCGCCGACGAAATTAAGACGGTGCGGCTCTAATTTCGTTTCGGGGCTGGTAACTCGATTTTCCCCGGGATAATTTCGTAGCCGGTGCGGGATAATGCGATATCGACAGTCACTAGGACGAGCCGAGGGGGTAACTTATTAACGTCGTCGACCGCCGAAAATATTCCCCGGGCGTACACGCCAGCCCCATTATTCGCGCAACTAGAGCTCGATAATCCGGCCTCGGCCATCGCTTGCTAATTATTAGCGCATCACCTTAACGAAATTTGTCGGTGTCCCGGCGGACGAACAAAAGGCAGTGCGCGCGACATTTAATTAACAGCTAAGCTGCTTATTATAGCTGGCCGGTGTTGGTCCGGGTGTGCTTGTTAATTAACCTCGCCCCTCTCGGTCCTCGAGGGCTGGACGCGATCGTCGCGAGCGTCGCGATCAAATACCGCCCGCCACTTTCCATAGAAAAACTGAAAATCCCGAGTGAGGTAATAGCCACCGGGGGCCGATTACGATCCACTCTTGACAGGATCAGGTTAGTTAGCGATGACACAGCTCTGTGACACACGGTGAACGCAAATACCGGCGGCGATTGAGGATCGAAAAAAGAATCTGGAGCCTACGCTCGAGCTAACGAGAGGCGGGAAGACAAAGAGAGGTCTCGATGACACGGTGGCTAAATCGTGGGGTTCTAGATTATCCTGGTTGAAACGTGACAAAGATCGAACTATATTTCTGGAAAAAGAGGTCTGTCGGGGTTGGTTGCCGGATCAGAGAGGGAATGAAGAAGAGTGGGAGAGGTTGAAAAGGTCGAAACGCTCCGGGGAACCGATAACTATACCCCTCGGCGGCGAATCTTTCCCTTGGGAGAGATTCTCGACTCGGAAACAGAGTGAAAGCGGTGGAAAGACGAAGAGAAGAGGCCGCGCCGGTAGAAGCGGAACGGGCAGAAGGTGGAAAAGAGATTTCCTTTCCAGAAGGTGGAAGAGAACGGATTGGATTCGCAAGTTCGAGTCGCGTCCGATTGTGCGAGAGGTTGGGAAGAGAGAGAGGAACTGTGTAGTTGGAATTATGGTGTGGGGATCGGTGCTTTCGAGGGGCGTCGATTGAATTAAGCAACCACACCTGTCGAACCCAGATATTTTCATTGGCGGCATGCTAATTGGCAATTAAGCAACGCCGATTTAACGGGTCCACCGTTGAACGTTTCCCGCTTTACTACACATCTTCCACTTGTGCATAGTTTGCGCGATCGACTTTAAGGCCTAATAAGAGCGTAAGTGCTCTTATTAACGTCCTAAGTAGCATAATACGTAGGGAAGAGAAGAGGGAAAATGTATCGAGTTATTCAGACGAATGAATTATTCGCGAAACAAATTAGGAGAGAAGCAACGATAACGAACGCAACTGGAACTCTAGTGCTGCTGCCTGCACACGAGCGCCGGGTAGAGGGACTCTTTTATTTCCCGAGAGGAACGGTAGTCGAGAGTTATTACCAATGTAAAGGTTTTTCATTTCGCGTACAATTGAATCGAAGAACAGGGAATGACCGTGCAATAATCAAACTCGAGTTATTTTTCCCCCGCATTAATTTCATTTTTACCGCTTTTTTCCCCCTCCCCTTTCTTTCCTTTCCTTTCTTTCGTCCCGCGCTATTGTTGCCAATGGCTTTCCTTTCGCGCGATATTTAATAAAGACCGTGACAACAGCTACGGCCCTTCCTTTCGATGCGTCGTTTGCATTTCAATATTATACGTACACCGATCGGAGAACATGTACGGAAATGGAGGCTGTGTGCTCCGATCGGGAGCGACGTGTGTCCGCCAGGAGATGTTACGAGAATTACAATGGCGACGTCATTGTCCCGGTGTAACCGTGGAAGAACGGATGGCGTGCTTACGAAGGATTTATTCGAGCCGACGTTCCACCTCGAAATTGATCCGAAAAGTAACGAGCTAGCTGTGATTCGTTCGGAGCCGCCTCCAAGACCAACACCCACGAATTTCCTGTATTTTGGAAGAGCCGATGTAACAGCGGGAAGAGGCAACGATGCTCGATCCGTCCACTGGAGAACTCTCGATTCGAACTTGCGATATTCGACGTTTCCAATAATGCAGCTGCGAAGAGTATCGCTATCGGCTTCGAAATGAACCTGCCGAGATACATTCGATACACGAAGGGCTGCTGCGAGCCCTTTGTCGTCGACGACGCTCCTTCTCCTCCTGCTGCACTGTTTCACCGTACACGTGTCTGCACTCAACGGATTTAACAAGAATTCTTCTCCTCTCTCTCTCTTGAATAATACAACGATGGAAAAGAACCATCGAAAACAGAGATGATTTGCCCCTACTGGCGGTGGTATTTAGCGCGAACCGTGAATTTGACCGACGAAATGGAACATTGACGGGCGTTCGTAGCCGCGTTGAAAGCCATAACTGCGAGTTTCCAGGCAACTCGGCGCCGCGTTACGAAGTTAGAAGCCCTTTTAGGTTGTTCCGAAAGCAGAGCTCGAAAATCGGCGTCTAGGGTGATGGGAATATTCGATGCTCGCCGATAATGTATGTATGTACGTAGATGGTGGGTAGGAAAGCGCGTTTCCGTCGGCTCGTTGGAATACTACCACCGCTGCCAGAGAGAGAGAGAGAGAGGTAAATATAAGCTTCTCACGAGTCGAAGAACATTTTCGCAAGAGAGAGAGAGGAAGAGAGATGTTCGTGACGGTTGGCGGCATCAGCGCGTCAGGGTAATAACAAGACGGGGATTTTCTTTGTATCCCTGCATTTGCGTTCGCGAAGAAAATGTAGCCTCTCGGGTCCGGCTTAGAGGTCGGATTTGTCTTTGGCGAAACGATCGAGAAGTAATCCGCCGCCGTTAAAGCGACTCTGGCCAAACGGAAATATTTCCGTGGAAGAGCAGAGTGTTTGCTGCGGCGCGAAACTCGCGACAACTTAACGTCGAAAGGATTTTTCATCTTTTTTCTTCTTTCGCTATTCACGGATGATATTCGAGGTGAAACGGCACTGCGCGACGTTAAACACCGAAAGATAGAAAGGACTGTTTTTGTTTGCGCGAGATTTCGGAAAAGCCACGTCAGGCTAATGCGAAAATCCCCAAGCCCTGCTGACACACGATGCATTGTTTCACAAATGAAGAGCCAAGCAAGCGTCCACAACCGGAAACTATTGTGTAACAGAGGGTGAACAAGCAGGAGAGTGGACGAAGAGGGTAAAATCGAATTCGCGCGAGGTCTCGTCGACTCGTAATCTCGTCGGTGTCCGAACTAATCTCGCGTTCGGCCGAGCGAGCAGATACGCTCTCACCTAAATCACGATGGTTAGGCAACGGCCCGAGGCGGTCGCATTATCGATAATCCGGAATCACAGATGTAACCGTTGGCTAGGCGCACGTGTGTACGCCAGGCGACGAGCTGCCCTTGTCTCCGGCACGTTGACGCGCGGCCCTAATTAATTTCGCGTAGTTCATTAACAAGCTCTGGCCGCAGCGCTTAACGACGCCTCGGCGTATCCGTGCACCAGCAGTCGCGCAATATTCTCACTCTCTCTCTCTCTCTCGCCCTGTTGTCCTCTCTGAAAGCCAGAAGGACCAAGACAGTGCGGTGCGATGTACCAACTGATTAACGGAGTAAACGACAGCCGCCGATGGAAACGCGGCTGAATTCTAATTCAAATAGAACAGCCCGTCGCCGCGAGGACGTGCACCGATGACCATCTGGAGCAGCCATCCAACTTTTATGCGGTGAAATTAAAATTCTTTGACGAGCGGAGCACGCCGCGCGCGACCGGATACGTGTGAAGATTTGCCGATGAGACGGAACGCCTTGTCGCGCGTCGAATATTCAGGGAACGCGAGGAATTTTAATGAATACTACACCGACTTACCTTTACCCCGGACTGCAACCTGCACTCGCGATAACCTCTCGTTGATGCGTTAAATCTCGGTGGTAGCGGAGAATTTGCCGCAGGAGAGATTCGGCCGAGACCTCTGCGAGAAGGTTCGTCGAGATTCGGTTGCTTCCCAGCTTAAGCCCGTTAAAGAATCATCGAAGCTAGGTAGGATTTCGCCGGAATGACGGAGGTCGAGAGGTAAAAACGGCAAGCGTACGCCGTTAAAGGGGTGGACGATAAGGACGCGCCGTGGCTCGTTTTCGCGGTGACGAGGAAGGTGGCGACGTGCCTCCTTAAAATTCCCGTTGGCGCAGCCTGCAAGCGCGGCGGATAATAAAATATAGCCTCGTAACGGGGGCTTTTCGTAAGGGGGCGAAGAAGAACCTGGAGGATGATTGGCGAAAGAAACGAGGGAGTAGAGGAGAGGGTGTAGGAGCGTGTCTGGCCGTTGGAAGGAAGCCGAGGAGAGATATTAACGTAAGCAGATCCTATAAGCGGCGGAGCACGTAGACCGTTTCTATCGCATTACCATCCTGATTATCCTATAGTCATCCAGGGCTGTCTTTAGCCGTTCGCTGCGCTGCGCCGAGGCCGCATCGCCGAGGCCGCGTTCCGTATTACACGGCTTCACGGCCGGAAACGCGTTTCGTTAGCGCGAGCCACGAAAGCCCCGGGAGAAAACTGGCGATAGAGCCGCGTATAATAGCGCGATATATTACCTTTATTTCCTGCACGCTCGAACCGCCGCGACGCTCCCGCACATCGGTGTGAGCACTTAAGAGCGTATAAATATTTCCAAATGAAATTCCGCGACGCCTCTTCCGCCTTCTCCGGCCCTCCCTTCCTCCCCCTGTTTTCTCCCGTGGCGTTTTTTCCCCTGCCGTTCGCGTCGCCGCGAGGAAATTAGAGGAGCGCGGGGGAAAAAGTATAATTTCAGCGGTCGGATAACGGGAATTCTTGTGTTACGCGCGTCTCTTTCTCTACTTCGCCCTCTACTTTCGCTCTCGAGGAGCGAAACGCGTCCAGCCGAAGGAAAAATTTTCGTTCCGACCTATTAACGCGACCGGAGCGTCGAACGAAGGTATCAGTTGACACGCTTTGAAACGAAATTCCGGGTTTGAAATAGCGGCCGCTTTTTCTCCCGCGCAAAAAATAAATGGAAAAAAGGGGTTGGCGAGGAGAGGGGCATCTCGGTGCAGAAGCTGCCGGTTAAATTCACGCTCGGTGGAATCCGCGGCGGAGCGCGCTCTTTAGAAAGGATTCCACGGCGTT
>NW_017100225.1:458180-485483 GCF_001263275.1 Habropoda laboriosa | reverse complement strand
GCCGTTGCTTACGGTCCGCCTCTCGACCTTAATATAACCAAAATTAACCATACCGAGTTACCGTCGAACTCGTTTCCCATTTTCTTCCTCCCTTTTTATCTTTCGCCCCTCTCACCCTTTACAGGTCGCCCTCGTTTCTCGGCATCTTGCGCCGCGGAATTGAACCGGTCGACGCTTAAAAACGGCACTCGCGCTCCCGCCGCGAAATTATTATTTTCCAAAATTGCGTGCCGCGACGACAAAAGAACGGGGTGATCATGAGCAGCACGGTACAGAGGACAGAAAGGGAGAAGGTATGCTGAAAAATATCGCGGAATGCTGCATTGGGGAAAAACGACGCACGAGAATTGTCACGCGACGGAATTTCCAAAAGTCAACGGGAAACGTTAGACACGCTCGAAAAATTCCTTTCTCCGGTGGAACGGAGTCCTGCGTATTCGTACAGTCTAAACGTTTCTTCTTTCGCGAGACAAACGATTCGAGCGAGAATCGTGAAATTTAACGTAGAGAACAGCTGCCTCGCTCGCAGACGACGACTTATTTAACAATGTGCACCAGTCGAACTCTTTCAGATTTCCTGTCCGTTAAAGAACCAAATATCCTCGCGCCTTCCTCCATTCTACCTACACTTTGAAATTTCAACGTCCTTCCACTTGGACCGTTTCCCTCTGGAAATAACGCAAGATTTTTCTTTGAACAATGGTCTTCCTCTGTCCGCGCAGGAAGAACGATCGGAGAATCGAACGGTGAGCATGGTGGAGTTCGAGCCAGGCGTGGAGGACCACGGGAAATCGATCACCTGCAGGGCCGAAAATCCGAACCTGACGGGGCTGTTCGTGGAGAAATCGTGGAAAATCGACGTCGTCTGTGAGTATACGCGATAAATATATGTACATTCTATTGCTGTTTCGGCGGGCTAGGAGAGGAGAAGAGGATCTCTTCCTTGGTTCGTCCGGACCTTTTACGAGCGTACGTGACGTTAAATGCATATTCGATGATTCCCGTGGCTGAAACTTATTCCCGGCTCAGCCGACGCCTTCCTTTAATGTATGCATACGCGTCGCGTGAACGTCATAAAAAAATAGAGCATCCACGGTATCCCTCTGGTCTCATCTTCTATCGAGCCGCATCGTGAAATCGGCCGATTTACGAGCCTTTTTACGTTGAACACACACACGCGCATTTCTCCTTCCTCTTCCGTGGCTCTTTTTTCTTTTTTTTACAGCTACCAATAAAACGGCCTCCGCTGGATTTCCAGCGAATTACAAACGAAATTCAACGGCACCGATCGTTGCGTACCTCTGCTAGAGAACCGTTCACCACTCTGGTTGATCGTAAAGCAAAAAGGAGAGAAAAAATACGTACGAAGAGAGAGGGGACGTGGAGGATGAAAATTTTGGCCGTTCTGGTTGATTTAGGAACGTCAATGTTCTCTGGTTTTCATTCTCTCTCTCTCGCGCCCCTCTC
This sequence comes from Habropoda laboriosa, assembly GCF_001263275.1. NCBI lineage: Eukaryota > Metazoa > Arthropoda > Insecta > Hymenoptera > Apidae > Habropoda > Habropoda laboriosa. Next base: position 484,016 of record NW_017100225.1, on the reverse strand, counting down.
AGCACCCCTGCTGTTTAAGGCTCGACCGGCGAACAGAGTCCCTTTTTCACCAAGCGTATCTTTCCTCGTTTCCCACCAGCCGAATTCGTCTAAACTGGTAGACTCGAGAGAGTAAAAACCGTGTAAGTACCGGGGCTGATCGTGTATATTCCGGGGATCACGCCACCATGAATATATCCCTTTTTACGAGATTATTTTTATTTATTACACCGGACACACCTGCTGCACAGAGTATACTCGCTACAGAGAGAGAGAGAGAGAGAGAGAGAGTGACGACCGACCTGGTTTCACGGGGGAAACCGCGAAACTTGTTGAAACTTATTTCTTTCGAGATGTCGATGAATTTAAGACGTTGGGAACAGTTGGATTAATCGTTACACTCCAATACGAAAGTTCAATCCTCACTTTTTACACTCCGGAGGAGAAATAAATTGAACGCAGACGTGACACCGTTCCTCTACCGTGGAAATTTCACTGCTTGCGAAACTTAAGCGAGAATCTCAAGTATCTTCCGATAAGAACGACATGCTCCCCGAGGCTGTATACCTAACTTTTTACGATTAATTGTGCGAAAAACTTTGGAAAATGTGAAATTTCAAACTGGTGAGAAACGATACGGAAAGAAAAAGGAACGCGGGACGAGAAAATACCGAAAATATTCTGACGTTCTACAAAAAGCTGTAATTGCGCCAGATGCATCGACGGCCGGAAGAAATATCTCCCCGGAAAAGGGTATCAGGAAAAAGCACGGGAGCACGGGAAATGACGTCACGTCTCGTATCCAATTACGTTGACCGTCGCGCAGCATCGTTGGAATTACGCGTTTTACCCCCAGAGAGAAAGGGAGAGAGAGAAAGAGAGTGGGAATTTTTCGTGCCCAAGCTTCGTTTCCGTCCATATATACACGAGCTCTCGATTCGCGAGAAACGAGGAAGAAAATGAAAGGGCAGGACGGAGGGTGGAATTTATTGCAATCCCGGGCGAGGATCTCGAAAAACAAGGGACGCGGTACAGCGGCGAAGGCGGGGTTCGAGGGTTAAAAAGCGTCTAGTTGAAGGGATGAGGGACGCGATCGAGCTAATTAATACTATCTCAAAAGAGTGGGTGTACGGAGAGCCAGAGAGCGATGCAGGGGTGCAGGAGAGAAGAAGGAAGTGGCGGAAAGGGGGTGGGAATTTATCGTGGCGCGCGATAAAATCCTGCGAGAACGCCCGAAGAATAAACTCCCTGACGAGGGCAACCTGGGCTAAGAGGGGCTGCTGCTATGATTAAACTAATGAAGACGGTAAATGAGAGATACAAGCAGCGAAGAAAATACAGGAATTCTTCCGGGGGATGTTGCAGCAGCCCGAAAAATCACCCGACAACAGAGAGACTTCTCCGAGGTCACAAGCTGAACAACGCAATTGTAACGTGGACTGTGCGTGTGTGGTAGAGAGGGGAAGAATAGGAAAAAATTAGAATGCTTTTTCTTCTCTCTGTAATTCAACGGAAGAAAATTTCTTCTTCCACGAACGGGAAACGGCGGTGTTAAGTGTCTCGGATTTAGATAATTCCTTGGGTATTTGGACGGTCGTATATCACGAACGAGAAAGAAGCGGTCTGGCGTGAAAATCAAAGAGCGGCAACCGGGAAAAGGTTGACGACGAGAACGTGCCTTAAGCCTGGTATCAGGTTGATGAAATTCTACGGCAGGGCTGTGGAGGAGAGCCTATCGTGGCGATAAAACGTATCCAAGCCCTTGCTCCCATTTTCCCTCTCTATGAGAAAAAATAGCGAAAGCCCTGTCAACGAGAATGCCACGTACACGCACACGCTATCCTTTCCATCCATTACCGGGCGAAATCGTACAGCGGGGGAGATTATTAACCCTAATCTTCTTTTAGAGAGACACGGACGCAACGTCGTTGAATATCGACTTTCGATATTTCAATAATTCCACCAAGGATTCACCCTTATCGTTTCTCCTTTATCGTAAATGTCCCGAATCGAATCTGATTACAGATCCGCCAATAGTGTCGCTGAATCTTGGATCCACGATAAATCCCGGGGATATCAAGGAAGGCGACGACGTCTACTTCGAATGCCACATCAGAGCAAATCCTCCCTGGTCCAAATTGACATGGATACACGACGTATGTATCATTCTATCGATTAATTAACGTAGCGTGTCCGACGATCAGCGTCCGTTTAATTGAATCCGATATAGGTTTGCACCTAGGGACACGGAGTTCCCTGTCGTTCGCTCCTCGGTCACGAAGACTCGCCGGTTTCTTAACAAAGTTACAATTTCAGACGTTAGAGTAGAGAGTATTCTCGTGGCACACAGCTGCACCATTATGACGCTATTAAAGCACGGTGTATCTCGCAAAGTGCACGCTCGCGACGCGGTACAAATTCCCGTACACTTAGCGTGTCACAATGCCGGAAACATAATACGCCAGATTCGTGGAGAAAAATCTCTCTTGGTGGACAAAAAACGGAGCAGAGAAGAGAAGTAACAAGAGAGAGAGAGAGAGCTCCCTAAATTTACAAGCGAGCTACGTTACAGGTAATTTACGCGACAGCATCCGCGAACGTAAAGAGACTCTCTCCTCCTGGTGGAGGGTTGGTTGGCTCGGGCCCGGCGGTCTTATCCCGTATAATGGCTCGTATATCGAGCACTAGGTAAAACTTTGAATCCTTTATTTGCATAATATATGAGATCGTTCGACAGGCTCGATCCGGTGCAGGGATGGTTAGAACGCGAGGACTTAACGCGCCGCGAAACACGCTGCACTGAAAGCCGATCATCTCCGCGGATTTATGACGGCGTACGATAAAATACTCTCAACTCGCACCTCCTTGTCGTTGCACGTGAAATTACATTCGTTATTCCCTCGAGTAGGAAATTTTCACTACGTGGCTACGGAAGAACGGAAGAACAAAGATCCTACAACCACTTGTACACTGGGTTTTCTCTCTATTTACGTCCTTCTTCCGTAACCACCTCTCCGATCAGCGGAGCAAAGTTTAGCAGAGTTCGATTTGGCTGGGCAGAGAAAACGTCTCTTGTTTTGGAAGCGGAGGAAAAGCGTCGTCGGGGGCAGTTAAAGTGTGTACCGTGACGGGACGAAAGAAACGGCGAAAGGATGCTAGTGTCTCTTTTAAGAAGGGCTTAGAGGTGGAGTGACCAGAAATACGAGCACCGTCTCGTTGGTGCCGGCTCATACTCGTTACTCCTCTTCTCTTTATCCTCGTTTGCCTTAATCCAGCCCCTTCTCGTTCGCCTCGTTCTTTACGTTTAGTCGGAGGATCTTTCGGTGGATACGTGTCGTAGTTCACAGGGAACACCGGGAAGGGGACGGGCTAACGGTGGTAGCCCGGTAGCAGCTGCTACGCCGTAAGAGATTTCCGTCGAAATTGCATCTTAAAAATATGATCCGACTTCATTCTGCCGGAGCAGTCGACTACCGTAACCCCTCACGGGCTTCCTTTCATCCGCAGACTTTCCCCTTTCATTTTGCCCCGTTTCTCGCTGCCACCGTGGCAATCTTTCGAGGTCACTTTCAAACCGCCCCGTGTGAACTGCCGTCGATATTTTTATACTTGGTTATTTCCCTGCCCTCCGCGTACGAGAACCAATGAATTAATCTCGAGGTAAATTATAGGAAAGACAGTCCTTTTCGCTCGATTAGAAGGGTTTGCCTAGGAATTACAAGAGGCCATCGGCACGTTCTATCTGCCAATCAATCCCAAGGTACCAATCGAGCCAGGATTCCGAACTGTCGGTCTTAAAAAAACGCTTCGAGCCACTGCCTGTCGGCAATAACCTTTCCAACGGCGATCGTAAAGACGAGAAAGGACCGGCGAACGGAAAGAAGCCGAAGGGAGTGATGTTGAAAAAGAGGGTCGAAGGAAGAAGAAAAAAGAAGGGGATGGGAGAGGGACGGTAGAGAGATATAGCCGCTATAATGGGGTACAGTGATTAGGCTGGCTGTACCATTCACCGGGACAATGGAGACGTTCTGTAGCTACGCGAAGATATCGACGAGCCAATCGGTTAACCCTGAGACGAGGCGTTTCTCTCGACTCTTCATCTTTGCCGGTAAAGTGGATAGACCGACTAGTCCAGCTAAATACAGAGTGGTTGAGCTCTTCGTAATCTCGACACCGTCGCCGATACATCTTTCGAAAATTCCCAATTTCCCGACAGAAGTCATTCCACAGGCGACATTATCTCTCTCTCTCAAAAACGCTTGCGAGCAACGAAAATATCGATCAGTCGCGGCGGAAAAGCAGGCAAGGGTAATGGGCTTTCTCGCAATGAATCGGTCGGCTGCATTTCCCTCTCGCGCGAGATTCAATCCGACAAGTCCGGGACTTAATGCGGAAGGGACTGGCTGGAAGGAATCGGCAGGCCGTACATCAATCAATTTCAACGGTGCGGCGCGGGTCGGCGTCGCGATCGAACAGCCGTGCAGGAATTCTACTTGAAATCGCTTTCGACCGAGGCACGAAGAACCTTCCCACTCCTCGATCTGACTGCTTTTACCTTAGCAGAGATAAAAGGGTTCCACTGAAATCGAGCGAGATACCGTACTATGGTCAACCGAATTCTTTCACGAATCACTCGGATTTTCGCTTCTCCGGAGACTCTTTCCTTCTTCTTCGCGCAACAAGTTTGCCGAACGAACGTTCGAAAAATGTCGCGCCTAATATCCCCTCCCCTCCGGTACTGAAAAGGAGAATCAAAGAGACATCGAACAAACGACTAAATTACAAGATTCCTGAGCAACTGGTAAAATTCGAGGCCGTGGAAGTTTGGCTGGGAGAAGGAACGTCGGAAGCTCGAGGAAGAATCGAAAATGTAATGAAAGATAACGAGGGAACTTTTCCGCTGCGAGGAAGAGCTTGCAGCATTTACACGAGACTCTCGCTTGGACGTTGAAAGTGTAGGAGAAGAAGAGGAAGGAACACGGCTGGAAAAAAGGGATAGAAAGGAAAAGGAGAGCATTCCGCATTTTCAGCCGCAATGCATCATCCTCGCCGCTCGCAAATGGCGTCTGTAATACCTGCGTCAAAAGTCGCGTAACTCGCGATACTCGATCGATTCTCCGCGCAAATCTAGATCTTCTCACACCTCTTCGATGAAATTCCAAATCACTTTCCGTACCTTGGACGCGGAGCGAGGAAATTAGCATAGGTAATGGCGAGGAACTGGGACGCTAATGAAACTCAAAGTAAAGTTTAACTCGTACGCGATCTTCACCGCTGATGGATCGCTTTGGAACAAACGAAGAGAAACAATTTCTCCGGCGAAAATGCCAGGACAGTACCGGCGATATAATCGCGATGAAAAATTTTCGGGCAATCTTGGCGCGACGAGGTACGAAATCCTGGCCACAAATCTTCCGGAGAGGGTTGCTGTTTAGATCGAGGCCGGCACACGGCATTTTTTCACCTTTCTTCCTCGTGGAGGAAACAAGTGGGGCGAAGCACGTGGAGTCTCGGGTAGTCGAAGAGGCGGTGAAATTTACGAGCGTTCACCGTGTTACCACCTCTCTCCTCTCCTCTATAGATACAATTTCGAATTGAACGGAAGGAGAGAAACAGGTCCCGCGGTCGTTGGAATCGAGGAGGGAGAAGGATTAAAATATTTGGCCCGCGAAGGAGGTGTACGGTGGGAAAGATAAATTGTATTTTATCGGCGGCGTGGCAGGTCTGCGACACGTCCAGGAGGGTATAAAGCGCGCGAGAAAAAGGAAGAGTTAGAGGCGCGGAGAAGAAAGGGCGAGCTTGCACGGAAGCTACGTTACCGTGGAACCTATTCGACCGGCATACTAGCTAGCTCGACTCTTTGAACCTTGGCTTCTTCTCTCTGCTGCTGTTTCCTCGAGTACTCTTGCTCGCTCGTTCGCCGACACATTAGTACGTGTACAGAGCCCGATTCGAGAAAATACAACCGTTCGAAGGCAACGTTTCCTCTCTCTGACTTGGCCTCTCCTCGGGCCAACGATCCACGTCCACGATAATGGCTCCCTTTAACGCAGTAGAAAAAGTTTAAACGCGTAATCGCTTTTGCCAGGCTCGTACCAGATCGAATGTTTTTCCCACGTTTTCGCCCACGGGACGATAACGGAATTTCCGAATCGAACGATCGTGGGGTGAGTGAAAGGCGGAACAGCGAGGTTCCTATACACGCATATCCAATGGAAGCAACAATATCTCGCAACGAGGCCACAATGCAGCCTGCCTTGTTATTCATTCGACGCTCGATTTCCCATGAAACAGGGATAAACCGTCGTACATCCACAGAGTTGGCGTAATTTCGCGAATAAGATCGCTGCGATCGAGGGATGAATATCAGGTGAATGGACGGAGGTGGAAACAGTGGCCCTCCGGTTTTCTAGGACGTGGAAGAAGGGAGATAAAATGATTTTCGCGTAACCTTTAGGGCACGAGTGGGAAAGAAGGGAGGTAACGGGAAGGAGAGTAAAAAGGACGAGTGTGGGAAATATGGAAGGGAGGATGCACGAAGGCCACGAGTTGTTGGCAATTTTTCAAGGAATCAGTGCAGCGTCTGACCGGAATGAACGCCCGCCTCTGAGCCGCTTTTTTTCATCCCGACCGTCTATCAGAAGCAAGAGCGGGTAAAGAGAAGGACGTAGAAGAAGAAGAAGAAGAAGAAGTAGACGAGACTCGCGATTGTGAGTCGAATTCTTCGGCAAGTCCGAGCTTAGAGATCGTAGGAGCGGGACGAACGAACGTGGTAGTACATACGTACGTATATCGGACGGGGAAGTACGGGGAATCTTTGCAGGATCGAAATGCGAGAAGAAATTCGATGAATCTTTCGGATAGGTCAAGTGGACGGTGGTGAGTTGAGCGGCGAGATTGAACGAGCCAGATATTCGAGGGGTTTTGTTGTCCTCTGGTCACGAGGACGATCCACCTCGGAGGGATTCCTCGTAATCGGGCTTCCTCGATAGCATCTTGCTCTTCTCTTGCCGGGGGAAAAAACAATACGGAACGTAAGCGGTCGATGCCTCCTGTGAAATGGTGGAGAAAAACGAGGCGAGGATACGCGATTTCCGTGGAGGGGGGAGGGAGACTCGTCGAGGCGGAGAGAATTTATGTAGATCCGTTAAAACGAATCGTCGCGAGCGGAAAACAGAGGCGGGAAACGGTATACCGGTGGCACACGACTATCTCTCGCCGATCTTCGGGGCAAATTCATCTATTCTACGTCGAAACGCGCCGTTTTCCTAACCTTGGTGGAGATGGAATATCACGGAAACGTGTACGAAAGGACGGTTAACACCTACTTTATGTAACGGCGACGTGCGAGACAATGCCGCACGGCCATTGTACCGGTATGCTTGTATGTACCACGTGCTACGAGTAATTCCACCCTTATTCCGGATTCCGAATATTCTCAAAATGAAGCTCCGGGCTTTTGGGCTCCGTTCCAACTGCCGCCTCCTCTCCCCGCGGCTAGACCCGTTGCATAAAACCGCGCGCACTTGCTCGCCTCGCTCTTGTCAGGTTCAAACGGGAAGTTTCCCCGCTGCTTTTCTCCCACTTTCCATACGGTATCGATATCTTCTTCTGACCCTCCGCGACGCCAGCCGAACGTGAAACAAGTAGGTACCTGCGCGACCGAATCGTTTCGCTGGCAACTACGGTAACTACAGCTCCTCTCGAGGAAATTTCGAATTATTCGAACGTACAAGTGGTTCCACGAGCGATTAATTCCCGAAAGTTTCACAAGGGTCGAACGTCGACGTTTCTAACTTGCGGGAAGTTGACTTAGAACAAGAGTCCATGAGGCCAAGTCCGATTACCACAAAGTGACCTGCTGCTTGGATCGTGTTCTCCCCCCGTCTAACGATGGAAAAGTCGCGGATAAAGTTAACCGTGACGCGATTAGAGAGAATTCAGGCCTATCCACACCTTAACGTGGAAGTTAGTCGATGTTCGTTTACCTCCTTAGCGAAAGCTGATTAGCAGAAGGAAAATGCTACGCGTAGCTGATCCTCGGGCTCAAAGGACCGGCTCGCTCACGGGGGGAAACCGTGCGGGCAAAATCGAATTAATAACGGCGAACCAGAGTCTGCGATGCGATCCTTAAGGCGTTCTAATTAAAGCTCGCGCGCGTTTACGGGCTCATTATGCATGCCGTCTCGTAGAGGAACCGAGCGATCGACACGACTCCTCCTCTCGTCGAGACAAGCACAGCAGCCAATCGGACCGTGTACGTACGAGGTGTAATCGAAAACTCTGGCTTTGGACAGTTTTTCCGTGGAAATTCCAAGGAACCGGTTGGTCTGTTGAACTGGTAATTGTAACGAAACGCAAAGAAACGGGGACTGTTTGCACACGGGCGAGGACAGCACGCACGACAAATAGAGGAAAGAGATTAGGGGGCGGCGGGAGACCGAGCCGCTGGGCTACCCTTCGCCGGAATTGGCTCGCTCACGATAAAAGACAAACGAAAGCTCTCGAGCTGACTGGCTGGATACACGGAACGGTATCGTTCTTTCGCTTCTCTACTCTGCCGGGACGACGACCAGGGAAAACACAGCGAGGGAAACGTCGAAAGGTTTGCGAAGAAGGGGGTATAGAGGGTGGATGTAGTCCCGAAGCACAGAGGAAAATGGTAGGAAGCGAACGGGGACTCGAATGGAAACATTAAACTTTGCAGCTACTTTCTCAAAGCGGGGACGTAATACTGGCTAGTATCGATGTATCGATTCGAGATCCTCGCCACTCCTGCGGACGTTGACTTTCAACCGTTTCTCCCCGACCCTGATAAACGCAACATTCTCGAACCGTCGAGGTGCAAAGGTTCGTAAATTAACGGTCATTCTTGTCGGGTACAAAAGGTGTGTGTAAGTTAGCTGAGTCAGCGGACGATTTTAGCGGATTCTTATCAATTTTTCCACGTGTCGTAACGAGGTCTAACGTTTAACGAGTTTGGGCCGCGCCGGGTAGAGTAAATCGAAGGTAAACCCCCTGCCTTAACCGAGGCTTAACCTATGCTAAGAGAGCTAAAGCTCCTTGCCCGGACTCTGAAACACGGTAAACGGCCGAGTTGCATAGATTACAAACGCGGTTTAATTGAGTTGCCGCGTTTTCGATGCCTCTGTCTCTATGGATCCTTCCTAGGGAAGTTTTCCAACTACGTTGCCCCTAATCAGCGCCGCCGATTTCATCTCTTTCGAAGAATCGATCGCGAGCAATTGAGCGGTCCACCTACCTACGCGTTACCTGAGCGACCAAGTACACGACCCTCGGAGAATCTCCTCTCCTCCGGCTGAGATTATAAAACAATCTAACAAAGCCAGGATCGCGTTGGAGAGAGAGGAGGGAGGTAAAGGCGAGACTGGGAAAGGGGAATGGAAAAAGACTCGCGGGAGGAGAAGAAATCTCGATCTGTTCCGTCGAGTCCGCGCCACCTTCTCCGAGATTCAAATGGCCTCGTTTCGAATCGATTTCGAATTATCTTCGGCGAACGGATTCCGCCGGAACGTGGATAAAAGGAAGAGGGTGAGTCTGTGTAATGGAGGAAACGGTCTCCGGACAGAGAAGGGAATACGCGAGAGAGGTAGAAAAACGCAAAGAAGATGGAAAAAGAGGACGAGACGTTCGATTGGTGGAAGCGAGAGCGACTCGACGAAAGACAAAGAACGAGTTGAAAGGACGTCTCCCGTCCGATTAAACAGGCGCGGCTGCATTTGGCAAGGTCTTCGGCTGGTAAGCCATGTCCCGGTTTTACCTACTTGTTGGCTCTAACCCGGTCTGCCCGTCCCAGTGGCGCGCTTCTTCGCGAGAACGAGCTACCTTCCTCGCGATCGTCCTCGACTAATTGAAACGCGATCCAAGGCAAACTTTTCGGAAAGTCCTTGCCGCGTTAGGGAGGACGAAGGGGAATCTCTGTTGTTTAACCCGATGGAGGTTTCTTTTTCCCCGTTATCCGGAAGAGGAGTAGCGTGATTGGAGGTTGTTCGAGGAGGGAACGCGCGCGGCCGATGTACAAGCTGGTGGCGTCGAGTTCGCTCTGGAAATTTCAGACAGCTGCAATAACAGAGAGAGAGAGAATAGTACGTTTACTTCGTTCTTCATTTTGTTGCACGGAGCAAACAAGAACGAAATAAGATATAATGAAACTCTGTCCCAGGCTGTCCTAATTAAACGTAGCATCGTGTAGTTTGGAAAGACGTGAGCGAGAGCACCTTGCTGGTGGAAAGATAGCGGTGGTGGGGCACCTAACGTACGTGCTCGAAGACAGTACCGTGTCCTCTTTCCTAGGCGACAGGACGTCACTCCCTCTCTTTCCCCGTTGGCCCCGGTGTCATGTTAATTTTTCGAGAGAAGGCTGCTGGAATTCTTGAATCAAACGCATTCGTTTTGTCTCCTCGTTAGCCGAGACAAAAGAGAGAACGGCGCACAAAAGATAACGAAACTAGCGCTCTTTTCATCCGGTCTGATTAAACAACTAAATGCACCGCTGTATCATTCTTAGCTGCGCGACGACTGATAAGCCGTCAGCCGCTGAGTTTCCTCTCGCTTCTCTAACTCTTCCCCGCGCCGTCCGTTGTCAATCTCCACAAAGGAATACGAAGTCAAAGGATTTAAGGTAGTAAAGAGTACAACGTTACCATTCGTCTGTATCAGGCAACGACGGCAGAGGCCGCAAGGCGTTAACTGGCAGGAAGTACAGTGTTCGTCCTACTTCTCCTTTTCTTTTCTTTTAGTGCTTTACAGCGCGGCATCGAAACGGATAAATTTGTAATAAAGACGAGAAGAGAAGGGGCAGCGTAACGTCTTCGATCGTAAAAGTTATCGAGCCACGTCCTTCCCTCGAGACTCCTTTCGTGTCCGAGTAACGTGCTCGCAATAATAAAGAATCCATCCGTTCTTCCAGCGACAATTCTCTCGACGTCTCGTCTAATATCTTGGACAACGTAAAAACAACGTATACGCTCTATCGTTCGGAAATGTACCTTCGGTCTTAGACGGGTGTAATTGCTTCTAAAAATGCACGATTCCGCGGTTGGAAGAGGGTGCTGATAACCCGACCGACGTTGCAATCGCGGCGGCGGCGGTGCATGTTTATCTCTAATTTATCGCGAGGGTGGATCGTAACGAGAAACGAAATCGCGATCCGAATCTTGGAGATAGCCTAAGCACGGACGGGAAAGAAATGGATCGAAGTCGAGCTGTCGAGAGATACCTGTCTCTTTCAGAGCCTCTTTCCCCTTCTAAAAATAAGAAACACCACCTTTCATCCTCTCTCTCTCTCTCTCTCTCTTTATTCGTTAGAAGAAAAAGGAGGAATTAACGACGTCGGTATTAAGTTGGAAATTACTGTGCTTTCAGAACCAAATACTGGCGCATAACGCGTCAGCCAGGATAATCTGGTCGAACCAGAGTCTGGTGCTTCAGAGCGTGACGAGGAGTAGCGCTGGGAAGTACGTGTGCGCCGCAACGAATGACCTGAACGAAACACGGAGCGAGCATCTTCATTTTCGCGTCAAGTGTGAGTATATCCGAGCTACTCGTCACGAGAGAGCCTTCAAAGATGCACACACAACTCCCGGCGTACACTTTATTTTAATCGAGCGCGGTTAATCGAGAATCTCCATAGTGTACACTCGGTTAACGAAGCTGCTGGTGTAGTCGGGAGACGAGCAATCTACACACGTAGACACAGCACTTGGCTTTTCCCCGTATTTATACCGCGATAGAGACCAAACGAAGAAACTCGGAGATCCGTTTGAATATTTCAACCGTACTTATTGTTAGTTCTAGCTACATTTTTGATATCCAATTCCTGGGGTTACGCCGAGCAAACCGGCGAAAATCTCGAGGAACGCTGGATTTCCATCTCTCGGTTGGACCGCGACATGCAAATTGAATATCCCAGATTTAAAAGACAGTGCACGTTTTTCCATCGTTTCTCTCTCTCTCTCTTCCTCGTTCTTTCGCCAAACTTTCCACGTATGCATATTGTATACACCTATCGTTTAAGAATAGACCTCGGTGTCCCAAGGTAATCAGATCGAGAGAGACGTTCTTTTTCATCGATCGATCACGTGAAACGAGAGAGAACACCCGAAAGATTTTTCCCCTTTCAAGTCACCTCTTTCACGCCAGCAATTTTTACATGGCTCGCATGAAAAAGGCTATCGAATTTGTTACTGGAAAAAAAAATTGTTAAAAAAGGCTCACTTTTCGACTCGAGTTACTGCCCTGTTAAATCCTTCACCCCTTTACCTCTCGCCTATACACGAAAGAGAAATATGCTGTTAGCTCCAAGTGATTTTTACCGTTTCGCACGCGAAACGCCATTTGCCCGATACTTTTAGCCACTTGAGTCCTAGTTGCCGTAGTTGGCGTATGTAGGTACGTTAACGCGAAATCGTAAAAACGAGTGGATGGACGGCCGAGGGTGGTGTAGCGATATCGTGCACGTAGCCTCGGAGAAACGGTCTCGGCATCGAATATGGATGCACGGGGCGAAAACAAGCCCGGAGCACGATCCTCGATATTTAACCACGGCCTCCTCGTTGACGGCCTCGTAAAGGGCAAGGAAAGGCGAGCCGGTATAAGCAGCAATCTCACGGGAGTTCTCGAATCGAAGTCAACCTCGTGTCTGAATTTAGTTTCCCGGTTATTACATCGTCGCACTAACCCCGCCCACCCCACCTATTTCCTGGGAATGACATTTGCCTTAGGCTATTCACCCCAAAATGAGCTTTCCTTCTCTGTCGAGATTTAAATCAATTTCGATCAAAGTTCCGACGCGTTAATCGTTCCAACTTGAATCTCGCGCGGCAACGATACACGGGAGATCTTGGCTAAATTCAAATTATCCTGCTTCTTGTTGCGCACAATGGTAGAGTCGACGGAAGAGATATATGATAGTACGGCGAGGTCGTAAAATCGGTCAGGCGTGAAAGTTTAGAAAAGAATCGGTAGAAACGTGGGAAGTTAAGAATCCGAAACCTCGGAGTCGCGTGAAACGGTTCAGCTTTGATTCGGTGCTGATCGAAAAAGGAAAAACGTCGCGTTCGACCGTTACTCGATGCTTTAAGACTGCAATGTCTTGAAACTGAGAAAGCGAGGAGGAATCTTGGTCGGTATAAATCTGGCTGCGGTCTGAGCGAAAGTGAAATGAAAATATCGATTGTTTACGAGATTGTCTTCATATTCTGCCGTCTTCAGCGTGTTAAAAGAATTACGGTGGCAGGATGTGTGCTGGAGATTCTCCACAAATTAAAAAATTAAAAAATGAGGTTTCGAGAAAAACGCGTTCAAAGATGCACCTATCCATTTCTTTACGGTACGACTGCATCCTTCAAACGCTTACATCTAAATTAATTCGACGAATTCAAACAAATCCCTTTGCACACATCTGCTAGAATGCTTATACTTAAAGAAACTCCAAAAGAAATTGATCGTTTAAGTTCCAAAGCAAAATACCTCCTTAATTCACGTTGACATTTCTTCCATCGACTATACACGCGTTGAAAGCGGAGAAATTACATTCGCGGATACCGCGATTTAAATAATTTACAGCGAAAGATTTATGAAATTCGTCGAAGCAAGCTCCGTTTCAATAGCCGCGCAAATCTGAACAAAAAAATCGCTGAAAGGGGACATTTGACGTTTCAGAGTAGAGACACGGTGCACAGCATCGGCCGCAATTGAGCGAGAGTGAACGAAAGAAAGAAGGGAGAAAAAAAAGAAGGAAGCCGTTTGGCCGCCGGTGGAAAATCAGAGGGCAGAGATCCGACTGGCGTGCGCGCGATGCTTCCTGACGCGGATGATAATTAAATTTGACTCGCGCTGCTTGAAAAACCGTGCGCTTCACGTCCGATAATTCTCGTCGTTAATTTCGAATTACAGAGCCAGCGCTCACGCGACTAACGACGAATGTTTACGGCGTCGTGCGTTAATTACAGCGAGAAACGAGTATCGCGGCCGCTTTTCCTCGCCTCGAGTTCACCCTGGACCGATTCACTTTTCACGAGAGCCAGCGAAAACGCGGAAAAACGTCGAGATTCGATGGTCCCTGCCTACCTGCCTGCCTGCCGCCCACCACTCCACCCGTGTCAACGATGCGCGGCATTATGCATTTTAACAAAACTTTTTCGAGGGCTCGCGTGTTTGCGCTTCTCTTATATTCATTTCGCCTCGTTCCCCGGGTGTTATCGTTGAATACTTCACCGACGGAATAAAGTATGTGTCAGGCGGGAGGAAGCCGAGGACACAAGTGGGATCGAAAGGAATTAAACGTTAAAGAGTTTGTCGTGTTACGTATACGTAGATGTGGAGATGACGGCACTAAAAACTTGTTCTCGAAGATTGCCTTAACTCGTAAATGGATTTATAGGTTGGAAAAGCGAGCGGGTCGGCTGGATTCTTTAGGTTGCCGAGCACGATTCTGTCGCTTTGTGTTCATGAACATGGCTGTTTCGTCTTTCTTTCCGAGACAATATCACGTTTCTCCCCCTTCGCTCTTATTTTCTTTCAATTTGAAAAGAGGATCTCCCGGTGAACGATCAAATTTCTATCTTCAAAGAAAGAAGCGTCTGTTTGCTTGTCTTATTTAACTGGCAATAATCCTGGCGAGTTTTCCTCGTTTACATCCCCTTTGATAGTCGCTGCGCCGTATTAATTTGCGTGCAGCCCCGTAAAGACTCGATTTTTTCCTCTCTCTCGTTTGAAACGATAAGGTACGTCCATCTATTTATCTCTCTTACGCCGGCAAGTGAAACGGGAGACGAATGCAGCCGGAGATAGAAACGGCAGATAAATTGGGAGAAATGCATATCGCGGGGAAAACGTGGCGCGGCAGAGATACGGCTGGTAGAGTCGTAGGTGGAAAATCTTTTTGCATCAGTCGCGGAACGATTTCATTCGAGCGAAAGCCCCCATGTGACAAAACGGAGAGAGGTATGCTCGGGAAATTTCGCGAGGTGAAAACGTGAGTAAACGGCTCTCGTGTCCCTTTAGCCCCCGACAAGACGTAACAGGACAGAGGAGAGGAGAGGAGAGAGAGACTAGAGCTACCGTCCAATTATCGCTCGCTCCACGTCACACCCGTAAAAGCGCCGTCCTCGAATCTTCAGCCTTTCAATTTTCGCGGATAATATCTGTAAGTCCGTGTAACGTTGCACGACCCGACGCGTCCAAATTTCGAAAATGTTGCCAGAGCTCGCGTGCCTCGAATTTAGAACACGACGACGACGACGACGACGACGAGAGGAAATATTTTCCTTTATTTCCTTCGATCGTTCAACTTAACCTACTTCTCTTCTTCCTACCGCTCTATCCTCCTTCTTTAATTTCGCTAAGAAAGTTTCTACACAGGTGTAACGATTTACTTTTTCCAGTCGCTCCGGTGTGCAAGGAGGACAGGATCATAGTGGTAGGCGCGTCGAGGGGCGAGTCGCTGGACATCGTCTGCAAAGTGGAGGCCGATCCGCCGGCGCACAATTTCCGATGGAAATTCAACAACAGCGGGGAGACGTTGGAAGTGGCGCCGGGCAGATTCTCGATGGAGAAGTCGAGCGGCGTGAGCGTGCTCAGGTACACGCCGACCACCGAGTTGGATTACGGTACACTGTCGTGCTGGGCGGACAATTTCGTCGGTACACAAGCGAGACCGTGTCTCTTCCAGCTGATAGCCGCCGGTGAGTATTTACCGGATCTCGGCAAATGTTACACGCGGCCAGAGTGGCCGACCCCTCGCGCTCCAGTCTTCGAGTGGTCAGGAAATCGGGTTAAAATCCTTTCCACGGTTTACGCTTCTAAACTACGACTTTCCCACCCGTTCGTGTATAGAAATAAGACACTTTGTGTCGTCGAGAGGATCAGCCACTCGGTTTCCACGATATTTCCTAATCTTTCCACCCGTGTTCTTCTCTCTGGCCGTTGCTTCGTTGCAAACGATGTAGTTCTTTTGTGAAACGAGAAACATCGATGCAACGAGTGTCGCGAATGATTAGAGCCGCGGGATAACGGCACGTATTTCATTTGCATGCGATCGAACCGAAGGAACGCGATGGTTTTAAACTGTGCCACGCGGAGAGCGAGAGTCGGTTTTCCCAAATACGTCGCGCGAGTCGAATCTACGACGAGAGGAAGGAAAAAACGCGAGATAAATACTGCGGGAGGTGAGCGCGCTCGAAAGTCCGTCGTGCGTAAATTATTCAAAGAGCACGGTGTATTCCCCCGCCGCCCCTCAGACTCTACCAAACCACCGAGACTATTAACGCCTCAATTATTTACCCTTTCCAGAGCAACGTTGTTCCACCTCGAAAGATCCGTCCAATTAGCGCGAAAGCGATCGTTAATCAAGCTCGCAGTATCACCGTTAACGCGGCTACCCTATTCGATCTCCCAACGATTCGCGTGTCTCGCTCTTTTTTTTCACACGCTAATCATTACTCATTCGCTAAAGAGCATCGTCGTGTTATTTTTTTCCACCGGTGTTCTTCCCGTAGACACGGAGGATTAAAATCCTATTACCCGGAAATACACGGAGCAGCAACGCCGGCGTGATCAATCGAACGACAAAAGAATACTCTTCGACGATAACTGTATTTTATAAACATCGTCCGATAAACATGTTCATTCTGGGTGTTTCGATACAGCGGGAGGAGCCACTCGATGGGAAACAGATGAAATTAATTAACAAGCACGTGACAATTATGAATAGATCGAAAATAATCTACAACCCATAGCGCTTCGCTCCCTGCTAAATGCATAATTCTACGTACCGGGTGTCCCAGTTCTTTCCCGATCAAACTTCGCCGGTATATTGCACGAGTGGAATTAAGAAAAAAACGTTGTACGAACATGGATCGTTGGACGCTTTATTAAAAAGTTATAACAACAATACGAGATCGTTACCGTTCCCTTCGTATCTCGTATTTTTCTTACAACCTTTTAACATACCTGCAAACGACCTATGCTCGTGTAACATTTTTTTCCTACTTACACCCGTGGAACAGAGTTTGATAGGAGAAAACTAGGACACCCTGTATATGGAATGTACATATAGAGGAATGGATTGATTCGCAGTGGAAATGACCGGGACCAAAGGCCGCCATTTTATTGGCCTCCGCGTTCATTTCTCAAGCGTCCAACTATTTTACGAAGGACCCTGTATTTTGCGGACGGGGGTGACCGGACGAAATCCTGACAGATATTCGGGAATTATCGCCGCGCGTACAATGCGATGCAACCAATCATCGCGTGGTAAACCGACGTTAATCCGCTCGCGGATTTTCGGAACGCGCACGCGGCGGCCGGCCGGCCGGCCTCGCCCTGGTCCTCTTTTTACTTTTTTTTTTTCTCTCCCCCGCGTATGATCGAGAATGACGTTGACGCGACGAGCTGCCGTCGAAAGCGTATTGACGATGACGAATACACGTCGAACCAGTGCACACGCGCGCGCCAAATCGACCTCCGGTCCTTTCTCCTTTGTGCGCACCGGGAACCGGTGCCGCCGCATTTTCATCGCGCTTATTTCTCCTCGTTTGTTTCCCTAGCTGACTTGCTTGTTTTTTCTTTCTTTTTTCTCCCTCGGACGGATAAAAAATTACTCGACGGACAAAAGACAGGCTGGGCCGCGGTGTATTTGGAAGGGGGGCGAAGCTTGGCGATACAAATGAAGCTGACGATATTTCGCGACCATCCATCTTGCCAAATCCCTTTAATATTTTATAGTTACACAGACTATACGCTCTCGTAGTGAATTTTTAACGCTGCTTCTTCTTCTTTTTTGTTAGTTGTTCAGTGTAGATTAATTATGGGAAAACTATTGTTCCGACAACGTGTTTGTTAAAATAGCGCGTCCAGCTTGGGAAAAGTAGTACATGCTCTATTCAACGGCTCTGACTAATAATTAACTCTCTCACGTATATTTTAGACTGTGTTATTCCTCGCGCTGAATTTAGACAAACCGCGCTAGAATCTTTCATGTTAGATTTCTAGAATCTAATCTCGAGCACTCGAAACTCGGTCGCTGAACGTTTACTGCGTAATTATACCCCTAGTTATGGATATTCTATTCTGGCACCGAGTATATTCTAAGAAGATAACTGTCGATTACATTAGCAGAAAAAATAGCTGACTTTTTGGAGGATCGATTGGTCGACCCAGTTTCGAAATTACTTTCGCCGTTGATAGTCAGATCGGATCGGAAGTTTCTCTTCTATAGAGCGGTACATTGCCGAGACGCGTCTTGTATAGCCGAAACGAGTGGAAGGGCGTTAGAGTATCGAGGGAAAAAGATGGAGGAGCGTTCTGTGCTATCGGTAGTTGGTGGAAAGACGTAAAGTTACAAGTGGAATCGAGGCTAGTCGGTCAATCTTTGGTCGTTCCGATCTGGATCGTAGATGGATGTCGTAACGAAACCTTTAGCGAGTCTCTTTCAATCCGCAGCGACCCGTAAAGCGGCTCTCGACGGGAACGAAATTATTTTCAAATCTGTCGTTATTGGTATTGGATATTGCGTTATCGTGGTGGTAGTAGTCGTCGACGACGTCGTCGTTTAAGTCGTTGAGAAAAGGTATTCGAACGTTGCGACAAAGAGAAGGAGTGGAGAGAGGTCACGAGGAGAGGGCAGCGCAAAACGTGGGCCAAAGAAAGTTAAGCTCGTTATTCGCCGCGGGTTCGAGCATTGTTCGCCATTACCCCACTGAAAAAAAAACTATTTTCCGGCGAATTTCCGCCGGGCGTAGCCTGATTTGAGAAAAAGTAGAGAGAAAAAAAGGAAGAAAGCGAAAGTGAAGGAAAGGAAATAAATGAATCGCTGATGCGGGAACGTCGTTACCCCGAGCCGATGTTGATTAAATAACAAACTCCGCCGACTGGAAACAGCTTTTTTCTCCCAGTTTACCCATTTTTCCAAAGCACGCAGCATCATTATACACCGGATGAAAATAAATTGAACGACCGGTGGAAGGACGGGTGGATGAAACCTTGGTAAAATTCGATAAACGTTGCGAACAGTGGACGGACGCGATTAACACCGGGGAAATTCACGAGCGAGCTCTAATTTCTGCGGGCGAATAGCAAAGAGAGCACGCGCGCACACCTTTGCTCAAATATATTAAGGTGAAACAAGGGAACGAGAAGATTCTTTTTTCCGTTGGAACGAGATGGGACGAGAGTTGGTTTGGAAAAGCAAATTAAGGTTGTTCCGAAGGATTCCGCCCCTTTAACTCGCGTCCACGGAAAAGGCGAACAATATTTATCTTGTGCTCGGTGCTCGAACTCGCGATAGCCTGGGCTGTCTGTTTAAGGAAAAGGAAATTTTATTTGGAAGGAGCGCGTGTCGGGAAACAGCGAGAGGTGAATCACTAGTGGAACTGTGTGTGCGAGTGTGAGCTTTGACTGGCGGCACGGGAGCACACAGGAAGAGAGTGAGAGAGAAGAAAAAGAATTTTCGTAGGACGCAAACTGTATCAGCGGACGACGGCGAGACGGCGTGATGGCGAAGGTACGAGGAGAGATGGAAGGAAGGAAAAGAAGAAAAAGAGGTGGGACGTCTCTGTGACCATTACTATCCCGGTACACTAAATCCTTGCCACTCGTAGATGCGCAAACATTTTTCACCAGGGGCTCGGCGCGGAGCTTGATTTCGAGAGAGCAGCTGCGACCGCGCTCTCTCGCGCTCCCTCGCGCGCGCTTTCAGCCAACCTGTAGAGCGGGGCTTGGAGCTTGGTACGAAGTATCCAGAAAATATTACCGGACAAAGAGCGACAAACGAGCCTGTGCGCGATAACAGAAGAGAAAACGTAGAGGGAAGAGATCGCGAAGCGGAAATTTCCTTCGAACGAATAGTGGACGACGAGGGTCTCTCGCGGGCGAGACAACGATACGACCACGAGTACGAGAAGAGGGTGGGAAAAAAGGAGATAGGAAATAACTGTTCGTTTCTCGTGTGATTGTTCGTCGTTCGCGAAAGGTGGGGAATAGTAACCGTTTGTCGTAAGTGGACGAAACTTTGGTCCAGCGCGGCAGAGACAGCTGTTTGACGAAGATCGTAAAGCTCGCTGGGAGCGTACGGTTTCGCACAAAGTAGCCGTGGAATATTGCGAGTTCTGTAAAAGGGTGAGCGACCAGCTGGCGGACCTCGCCCGTTTACAATCGTAGTTAACGTTCTAAAGAGCCAGCCAAGACTGAAATCCTTTACGAAGCAATTTCACGCGCCGGCTCGTTTTAATATTTGGAACTTCCAGAACGTCAACTTTTTCCACCCCCTTCGCGAAATAACTGACTCACCCCGAGTGAGTCACTCCTGTTCTCTTCCTCGAGAACTTGAGCGCTGTCGTGTAGAATCAATCCTCCGTGGAGATAGAAAAGGGAGAGTGTTTTAATAACCGAGACATTAAAAAAAAAAGAGAATAATAATACAGAGAGGGTCGATTCTACCGGGAGAGAGAAAGAGAGATTGGCGCGAGAAGGTTTGCCGAAACCTCGAGGAAGGTGGAACGGTGGCATGTAACCGTGGTGACGTTCTCGTTTCAGGAAAACCATCTCCGGTACGTAACTGCACGCTCGCGAACCAGACTTACACCAGCGTGGAGGTGAAATGCGTGGCTGGCTACGATGGCGGGCTTCCGCAAAAATTCATCCTGGAGGTGTACCACGGCGACGTGGATTTCCTGTCGAGCATCCAGCCTCTCTACAACGTCTCGAACACCGACGAGCCGAGTTTCTCCCTCTCTGGCTTGGAGACGACCGTCGAGACGGGTGTTCACGTCGCGGTGTACGCTGTGAACGGGAAAGGACGAAGTCAACCGGTCATTCTCAGCGAGGTTACATACCGCGACGCGGAGAAACGTACCGGTGAGTTGACACATTTCTCCTTTTCTGTTCTTACCACTCTACTTACCTTTATCCTCTCGCGCAAATTTGCACGAATTTCAATCGTGTAAAATACCGGGAATAATCGCGGAGAGATAGGTTAGCACTGGAGGAATCAGCTAGCAGCAGAGCTTAAACGAGAGAGGGGTTGGGGAAAGAAAGGGAAAGGTAGACGTGACAGAATGAAAAATGGAGTGTCCGCCGTAAGCTTAATCGTGTAAGAAGCGCGTTCAAGGAGAAACGAGCCGAGTTAGGTTGACCCTGATCAATATAGTGACCGGCACCGATTGCCGGGAGATTAACAAAGGTTTGCGGAGGGATTGTAGGAGGCAAGGTCGCTGGCTGGTTCCTGCGGGTTCCTCCGCCGCCTTCGGAACGGATGGTAGCTGTTCGGAGAGTGGGTGGTGTCAACGACGAGGCTGGTAAGCAAGACGAATCGCCATCCCCGGAACGAATGCACCGCACCCATTACGTGCCTCTGTGTATGTCGTGCTACTTAGGCCGTGGCCAATCTACTTGCTCTACGGAAGCTTCCTCTACGCTCCGAGTAAACCTCCAACTTGAGAAGATTCCTCGAGATTTCGCTTATCTTTCCAACCTTATCGACTGATTTCGGACGAATTCGACTTATCGGACGGTTGATAGGAAACCGTCAAAAATGGTTAGCGTCGTGGAAAAACGCGGACAGGGGGAGAAGAGGGGGTTGTGAAGAAGAATAACGAAAAAATGTAAAAGATTTGCCGTCGGTGGCGAGCAGTGTGTCACTGGGTGACGTGGTGTGTACACGTGCGATCGTAAATATCAGCGTGGCGTGGAGTTTACAACGAGGTAAAACGGAGGGCACCAAATCAATTGTCACTAAAGTGATTTACGGTCGCGGCTGCGTCTATCAATTTGCAAGCGGGAGATGCGAGCGAACGTGGAACGCGCGCGTACACCGGCCTCGTATCTCTGCTCCGCCTGTACGCTTGCGCTGGCGAGTGCGAGCGCACGAGCGAGCAAACGACCGCCGGCGAATCCTCGTACATCAACTTCTCGACATTCAAGAACAAACGACCATTACTTACTTACTTACTCCCTCCTCCTTCTGTCTCTCTCTCTCTCTCTCTCTCGCTCAGACCGCATTTGATTATCTCTCGATTCAAGGCACTAGAAGAGGAAGAGAGAAAGAGCGGAAACGAGACAGGCTACTTACCATTAAAACTCTCCCCCTCGGTTGGAACTCGATCAGCGAAATGAGCGACGGGCCAGCTCGAAACTCGGTTAGCGCGTAATTAAGACATTAGCCAGAAACCGGTGGCATTTAAATGTGACTCGCCGTGACTTCCATCCCGTCTGGACCTTGCGCTTCTATTCGCGGCGAAGAGATGAAGCAATGAAAGAGAGTGGAGGGACGTCGAAGTGCAAAATCGAGTAGGAATCGGTCGACGAACTCTCCTCCCTCTGCACGGTGTATCCGTGTTCCTTTTTGCCTGAACGCCAGTTAACCCCTTTCTCCGGTGCGTTGGAAGAATTTTTTCCCATTCACCACGCAGAGCAACGAGCATCGAATTAAGGAAAGCAATTACAGATAATGGTCCCAGCGGCACCCACCGTCTGAATCGTACAGAAGTCGGAGAGAGAATGGGTGGTTAGAGAAGGGTAAAAGGGTTGGCGAACGGAGAAAGAGGAGAAATAAGAAGGGATGTGTGAGAGAGAGAGAGCTAGCCAGGAGAGATACGAATGTACAGGGTGGTCATTAAGCGGCTGCACCTTCTCTCCCTTCGTCTTGGATCGCGTGTTCTTCTTCTCTCTCGGTTGCTCGTTCGCTCGTCTTTTTGGACATTAAGCCGTTTCGTGTGCGGTAATTTTCCCGGGGTCATTTTTGCCGCTCTTCTTGCTCCGTCGTTAACTTCACTTAGCTCTGTTTACGCCCGCCGTCATTTTTCTCTCTCTCTCTCTCTCTCTCTCCCCGCCCCTTCTTCGTCCTTTCGGCGTTCCTGCCTCTCCTATCTTTCCTACTTCCGGCCCGCCTCTCGTCAGACGTCGCCGAAACCTCGCCCGGCTTTCTCCTCTCCGACTCCCTTTTTCTCTCGTTTCTTCTTCCCTTAACATTCGCGTATTCGCCCCCTCTTTTCCCCCCTCGCGAGACCAGTCGAATCTAATTAGCGGGGATCTTCGACTACCTTGAACCTTTTCTGGAACACGAAAGATTTTCCAGTTTCAGCTCTAACGTTGGAACTAAATAAAATAATACGATCGACCGCTCGGTGTGTCTCGATTAAAACATTGAAAAGATGGACTTCCGGCGGAAATTAGCTTTCTCCAGTGTGAACGTCCGCAAAGATTTCACCGTCGGTTGTTTCAACAGACTGTCTCGCGCGAAATAGCGGGTCTGTGTGTACCCGGATTCGTACATTCTTCATGAAAATCGAAGACAGAGGGGGGGAAAAAAGGAGAATCAAGCAGATATTCGAATTTTCCACGTATCGTGTTGCTTGGAGTGGTGGAAAGCGGCAGACGAGCAGGCAATTGGTCGCGAAGCACGATAGGAGGAAATTGAATTTCGCGATTCCGGCGGCGGTGGCGGAGTGACGGGGAGAGAGAAATCGAGGTAGTCCGTGACACGCGGATGTTAAACAAGTGCGTGGCGTGTCGCGGCGAACGCGGAGGCGACGACAACTCGTTTGCCGCGTTCTGCTTCGCGTGTTTACGCGTGTCGTTAACGCGTTCCCGAAGCGTCCAATAACCCGAGCCACGCCGATGTAACTCATCGCACGTGAACGCCGATATCGTGCCTCCGTCGCGTCCTCCCCGTATGTTACGTCAATTAAAGGACGATCAAACCGACGCGCGTTTCCGTTACATCCACGTGAAACATCGTGACTATCGATTACCTCCGAGGAATCCAGAACACGATCAAGCTTTACGTGCTGCTCCGCTATGGCACGATCGTACAACCGAGTTATCATGTATGCCTTACCTTCTCGGGGGAAACTTTCCATTTTCTCTGCTGTGTACACTCCTCTTTGTAAGTATTAAGACACTGAAGTAGTAATTAACAAGTTAGCGAATTAGATGACACTTTTTGTAGGAATATAAAGGGTGCCCTGATGTTTATGAGTTCGCTTGTGAGCAACGATACGCGTGTAATTTGTTAAGTGAAAAAAAGAGAAAAACCAAGACTGTAGAATGACGAGACGAAAAGCGTCCTAGAGTTGCGAGAAACCAACAGTTACATGCATAAGTACGTCTCGGCGAGACAGGCGAGGCAACGCGTGCTGATTGGCGAGTATACGTGCCTGAACCACCAATCCGGAGTCCTCGGTTTCGTCAGGATTCCCCACCGGCGGTGTCTTAAAATCCAGCTCACGGTAAAGTCTCGATCGATCGATCGTTAGAAATAATTCACCGAGATCGCTGGAGAGTGAGGTCAGCTGAACAAATTGCCTTATCACCAGCACGTCCGCTGCTGTGCTACCCGGTCGTCTCGCCTTCGTTTCGTTAAGAAAACTTATCCCGTCGTGGAATTATGAATATTTTTTTTCGTCTGACGGGGTAATCACTTTAACGGTAGGGACTGGAAGGAAGGATAGAGAGTAAGAGAGAGAGAGAGAGAGAGGAGGACCGCTTTAAATTCCATTAAAGCGGCGGCGAGCAAAGTCCTGTCGGAAGGAAAACGATTATTATCGCCATACGAGTCACCGTTAAGTCCTTAAGAAATATTCTCTGCGGCGTAATATATTCCGGAGAGGAGTTTATATCAAGCGTTCGCGCGAGTTATCCAACAATTTCGCCGGTGGCCGGGAAATGGTTGGAAATTCCTCAAACGGTTTGGCGCGGCAGCGCCACCACCGTCACCGCCATTCGTAACAGGTAATGTTGCCGGAAGTATCATAACGACCCATTCTCCAGTTCTAAGCCCGTCTCTAAATACTGTCCGGAATTAAGCGGAAACGACTGGTCATGATTATACGAGCGGCGCCTGCTTTTCAACCGGAATCTTTCCGCGAGAGAGTCCGCGTATAATATCGCCCTGAACGCGGTAACGTTCGCTTCTACCTAACACCGGGCTCCTTTGTTTCGTACTTACTTCCTCCGCCGGGATATCTCGGTGTATGGCCCGATCAGACCCGTTACTTCCTCCTACATATGTACCTACACGGTTAGACGAGAAAAATGACGTGGTAGATTTGCGCTTAGAGACAGTTCGGAGAGAAGTTTGAAGGAGGGGAATTGAATGAACAATTAACGGTTGGATGGAAACGGCAGGAGGATCGAGGGCGCGTGAAATTTGCCCGTCATCGATCACGAAACGAAATAATTCGTGTCGGAGGAAGCGATAGCATTACGGAGGATGAAACAGCGGTGACGTTGACGCGTACCGACGTCGCCTATCTGCACAGCCCAGTGAATCTCGCTTAATTTCGGAAATCCATCCCCCGCTTATGCGCCTGCTGTTCGAAAGAGAAATTACAGCGAAATCGATCCCTTCCTACTCGCCGTATTCTCGTTGATACGGTATCGCGACTGAGGTTGAAAGACGTCAGCTGCACTGAATTCTCAATCGGATTACCGCCACCGATATGTAACTTCCTTGCCTATTCGCCGATCGAACACACGTGCGGTGCTCCGCCATCCCTTAATGTTTTCGCGGGGAGAATCGTTTCGACTTTTGGACTATCGGAGAACTATACATGTATCACGTTGGAGGAACATCCAGCGGCAGGGGAAATGGCAAAGGTAATCTTCTGGTATCGCGTCGTCAAGGAGGAGGGGAGCGAGAGCATAATTCGAATATCCCGCAATGGGTAAGGTCGCAGCGACAAGCTAGCGCGAGCTAGCGGGAATAATTTCGGCGAAACCGATGGCCCGCGGGTATTCGAATTAAAGCGAAATCGAGAGAAGAGGAGTAACGCTGCTACGGGGTGGAGTTGAAGAAGGGAAACCGTCGCGCGATAGATAAAGGGTTCCATCGACACT
>NW_017100225.1:397290-457866 GCF_001263275.1 Habropoda laboriosa | reverse complement strand
GTACGATAATTGAGATCAGGGTACTTGGCCTTAAGCCTTTTGAGCCTCCGACGATCGGCCAATCCCCTCGATAAGCGTTTATTATGGACGAGATTCTCAAGATCCGCGACTACATCGCCCTTGGCTTCGCCCTTTTACTCCCTCTCTCTCTCTCTCTCTAGGTTTCTCTCTGCGGGCCAATCCTCTTCAGGTTGCGAGATTGCGCCGGTAATTGCTCCTCGATTTCACCTACGTACACACGGCTTTCTATTGTTGCACATGAGCGTACGATCTCTCGTGTGTACATATGCGAAGGGGAGAGAGGGCGGCGGATAGGAGAAGGGAGGAGAGAGCAATCAGTGACGAACTCTCGAGACTGTTCCGGCTGATTGCAATTAAGAGGATACCAAACCAGCATCGACGTCGCTCCTTGACCGTTCCCCGTATTAGCATCCAGAGAATCGCGTACCCCGTGAAAGGGATCAACCTTCGAGGTGAAACGCAGATCACTCGAGCTTCCGGGAATCCAAGAGTCTCGTTTCCGATTCGAGTCGATACCACGAGTTAAAGCGAGTAGAAGCGGAATAATTTTTAGGGTGGTGTTTGGGACGCGTCTCCGCTGCGTAATCCAGGCCGAAAGCGATCGGTCACGGAGGCGAAAGAGAACTCGCGTGAGCGTTTCATTAATTGAAAGCGGCTCGGCCGGGACACGTAAGTCGCTCTAACCCGGGAAACGGGCAGGACAACATCGATTCGGGGTTAGCTTCACGTTGAAATTAATCCAGGTGAGCCAAAGTTACATCTGGCTTCGGCTAAGCCGGGCTTTTTGGTGACTTAGCCGACCACGTGACGCCGGGTTTCGTCTTACTTGCAGCTCGATATCCTCCGCGACGCATCACCGAAAGTCCCTCGATGACTTTCCCCTTTCGTGCTCCTCTCCCTCCTCATACTCTAACTCGGATACTCCCGGATTAAGGGACATTTTCCACGGCTAGTTTGGCTAGTAGATCTACCGCGAAAATTCACGCGTATAAAAATATCTCTCGAAGCAATGGGATTCTTGCCGGAGCACGATCCGAGGAGACAACGAAAACATTCTGTAGATCCTCTCGTCTGTTCCGAGAGTATTTTTTTCATGTAGCGGAAGAAGGGAGAGGCAGCAAGGATCTTCGTGACCCCTCGTTAAGACCGATTAGCGATCTAAACTTCGATGAACTCCGAGTTCGGGAACCCGCTGGGATATGCGATTTCCCTCTCTCTCTCTCTCTCTCTTCTCTCGGGAATCCCGTTGGACCATCCTTGAGGATCGACGGTATAAAGACCGGTTTATCTTTAGTGCCCCGGCACCAGACGTTTCTTCGCGTGGAACTCGATTAAACTTCCATTGCAACTTTTACGAGACACTGTCGGGGCTTAGGTAGGTATACGATCGCAAGCTCCGCGGCCAGCCCCCTACTCCCGGCGATCAAAAAATCCGTAATCTGCTAAAAACTAGTAATTGATTATAAAATTGCGGCCGGCGGATGGGTATAACCGCACGGCGAGAGAAGGAAAGCTGGGTTAACTGTCGCGAGTGTGATTTAAGCGAATACCGCGTCCTGAAACGCGCGGCAAATATATTTCCCCCGTTGTTCCAAGGTTTCCTACCGAGCTTCCTACCCCTCCGGTATAATTTTAACGAGAAACCGTCGACGTTTACGAAGAATATACGATCGCGAACGACCACGACAGCCGCCTCCGAGTAAATCGCCGTAATTGATCCGAGAAATTATCGTAACGACGCAATTACCAGCTTCTATCTCGAGCGAGGGAGACGGGGAGAGAGAGAGAAAGAAAGGTGTATAAGTGGTCGAGAACAGCGTGGAACATTTCGACCGAACTGTACGTCAATTTCGTTGGATGAAAAGAGAAGAAGAGAGAGATATCGAAAATTGGTGGGCTGCTGAAACAAACAACTGGTTGGATTTATCGGTAGAATCGATCCTTCTCCTCTATTCCTACCGGTGTCTGAAACCACCTTAAGCTGATCAGAGAATTGGTTGGTTCCTGCAACGTTCGTCGAGACGCCCGATAGATCCTCTCGTATACGATCGCGATGGTTAGACGACGCCGATAAAACGTAAGAATCTTCACCCGAGTGCGTCGCCGGTAACTGTCGTCGAATTCCACGAATATTTGCGAAGAATCCGCGAGCCAAAGGCAAACGTCGAGTGTTACAAGACGTTCACCGAGGGGTTGTAGAGCCAAAGGAGGCACTCGGCGAGCGTCTAGAGTGACTGATTAAACCCCGGGTTTTATAGGCATTACGCGTCCCGGGTAAAATACCTCCGAGCGTATAAGTATACGCGCGCACCGCCACCGCAGCAATCTATTTACATGCATAAATATACCTGTATTATGCATAACGCGTATACGAAACGATGGTTGTTGCAGCGGCAAGTACACTACGTAAACACCGCCGGTTCCTCCGATTTTCCTTCTCCCCTTCGCGCTTGCGCTCCCTCAACTTCGATCCGGTCTTTTCCGACAAACTTTCATCCGGGGGAAAGTTTCGCGCTGTGATTGTGTCGTCGAAATCTGCATCGCGTTCCCCGCGATCCTTGGCCGTAGGTTACCCCGACGTCTTTTTCGCCGAACTTTCGGCAAAGAGATACGTGCGTACGTGTGTACAGTTGAAGGAAGAAATATAGGAGAGCGTTTCACGTATTCAAAGGGGAGACTAGAAGAAAGTTGGAATACGTTTAACGTAATTTTACGATCTCGCCACTGTATTTCTTCGAGCGACTGTACACCTGGCGGAGTTGAGAATTAAAAACGTTCGTCACGGGAGGCTAACGAGCGTGCCAGGGCTGTTCCACTTAAACAGTGCCGTGCAGCCGTGGAGCACAGCTGGCCAAGCCGCGTTGGAAGAATACAGTTTTGTTAATTATCCGAGGAAAACAGCAGGCTGGCTCCCACGCTGGGCCACTATCAACTAAAACGTCACGTGCGAAAGAGCGGCGGGCGTGAACGCGAACCAAGAATTAGCCTGCAAGATTTCTCGCCCCTGCCCCACCCTCTTTCAAGACCGACCCGCTGCATTATGCTCTCGGTGTCGATTTCATATCGTCCTCGTTACACAATCAACGCTCCGAACAACGGACTCTGTGTACAGTTTTATAATATGCAAAGTAACCTGTTCTTTCACTCAGCTCTCCAACTCTGTTTCGAAATATGTTACTTTACCCGAAGTATCTGGAGGTAAATTAGTCGGTGAGCGAGACAGGCAAACTTTTCTTCTTTTTATTTTTAGATTCGTTTTAACCGGTCCATTTCAAGTTTCCGTATATACATACGTCGTACTTGGGTTGTTGGCACGACTTCTTTCGGAGAACGATACTCGTTAAACTAGCCGGGTACAGAAGGGTAAATGAAGTTTGATCGACAGCAGGCCGGCAACCTGCGGAAAGGAGTTGTTCCGCGAATTTTTCACGGTGGAAACATTTTAAACGAGTCCACGGCCGACCAGAATCCACATAGAGGCGTTTGCAGAGGCTGTTTTCTCAGGCTTGTGTGTACGGTTTACCGCGGCGCGGCGTGTAGCCGGCGCGAGGGAGAAAAAAAAGGAACGGAGGATGGTAAATGGCCAGGAGAGCAGTCGTTTGCTCCGCGCTCTGTCACACAATATCGTTAATCCTTGGCTCTAATTTGCGTTTCTTCATCCGGCGACTTCGCCACGGATTCCGGTTTGCCTCTGAATGCGCGGGGAAAAAAGGGATTCGGCCGGTGAAAGCTGTAACAAATATACATTTCGGGACGAAGAGGAACGCGAGAAGAAGAAGAAGTAGTAGGAGGCGGAGAGAAAAAAATGCAAGGTAAAAAGCGTTCCCTTAATTGGACAGGTGATTTAATTAGGCAGTCGCACGAAACTTGTTAGCCGGGGGATAATTCTAAGGAAAGTACACTTCTAATTGAAGTTTCTCGATGACAACAGTTCGGTAACTAGCTCAATTAAGAAAATTGCAACAGAACGAAACTCGCGGAAGCACAACCCGCTTCTTGTCTACATTTTTCATACTCCGCTGTTTGTTGCCAAACTGGCAAGTTTTTTTTTTTAAGGATTCTACCTAGGAAAAGCGACAACTTTGCCGCTAAAAATTTCATCTTCCGTCCGATCTCCGAACCATTTTTCCCCGTCCTCGCGTACAAGCGGCGAGCAAATTCGACGAGTTTCGCGGAGAGGAAAATTGGTGCGAAGAAGAGGAGGAGCAGACGAAGGGCGAAGGAAGAACGATAGAAAAAGCTGCGCTACACGCGGGCTAATTACAGAACGGGGAATTCACAGGGTTGTAATACACACGGCCGATTGTCCCTGGAAAAGCTTGTCTACCCGGTTTCATAATGATTATTATCGCCCCATTTGGAACATCCCGCGGTTACCTGTTTATTAATGTATGGATATATTACGATTTATTCGCTGGTCGAGCAACGATTGCGCGATTATTACAGGCGAGGAGGCGGTCGTGCGTCGTTTAATTATGGCCGCGATAATTTTAAATAAATTACCGTTGTTCATTTGTCAATCCCCAGTTTCCTCGTAAATTTCATCGAGCCCTCACTGAAACGGCGCGAACGCGCGGAATTTGTTAATTACGCCGGTCGTTTAAACCGGGTGAGAGACTCCGTCCTATCCTCACCTCAACTCTCTCTCTCCCTCTCTGCGTAGTCTCCACGTGCGCACACGTACACTAACTATCTCGAATTTATGCCTGTTCAAGGACAAGACGAGGGAATCGTGCTATCGCCGCTGATAGGAGTGGCGGTCGGTGCTGTGGTCTCGCTTGCCCTCCTCATCTTTGTCGTTGTGATGCGCGCACGACGGGAGAGAGTCTCGAAGCCACGACACGAAAAACCGGCGGAGCTCAGCGAACTTCCGGCGCAGCAGTATCCCTCGCAGAATCCTCAGCAAACGGTAGAAACCGATCCAGACGTGATTCCGAATAAATTCGGTAAGTTTGCGGTGTAAAAATGGAAAAGAAAAAAACAAGCGAAACGAACGATCGATCTCTGGCGGCGGCGGTGGCCGGTCTGGATTTTCGAATAATGGCCAGGAAACGTTTCTCGCAACGCGCAGTTAATCTAATTGCACGGGTTACGAGCCCCAGCCACGATTTGTAGTGGCGGCGTGTATAGATTTTATTCAATTACCACAGCTTACACGGTGCAAACGGCGGTATTTCATCGCAACAAAAGAGATCGAACCGGCTCGACAGATATTTTCCAAAAACATTTTCCATTCAGGCCAGCTCGAAGCGTGATTGCAGAGAGCCGGTTCGAAGGGTGGGCCAGGCGGGGGAGGTTTTCGGCCAGAGAGAGAGCCGATTCGTTCGATAGTCCGAGAAGTTCGTGGCCGGTTTCGAAGGGGCGGGATAGAAATAGCGGCGAAACGTCGATGAGATAGTGCATGTGTTTTCCCGGAGAAACATACCCAAGTGTATTTTCCTATTCTTCCTTAGCGATTCCTCTCTACTTCACTCTGTTCTATACCTCTCCTCTTTGAATATAAACGAATGACTGACTTGGGTGGAGGGAGGGTTCACCGAGAAACACGACTCCGTCGAATTGCCAGGAATTCTTTAATAATACACTCTTTACGAAAAATTCTCCACACATGTGTATCTCGTTGGAAAAATTGCATGGAAACTTTCCCGATAAAAACGAAGCCTCTCGATACTCATACCCGAAGTTAGTCATTCCTGTGCTATCGGTACGAACTTGCCGGATCGGGAAATGCGAGATAAAAAAAGAGAAAAAAGGGAGAGAGGAAAAAAAAGGGGGTAGAAAAAGCGAGAAAAAAAGACGACGCGCGAGGCTAATTGTGACGGGGTGGGAGGAAGGGCAGGCTCGTTTCGCTTCATAACGTTGCCGGCGAATCCCAAAAGAATTGTCCCCGGTCCGATGTTGCAGAGGGCAACCTGGTGGAAGTGAGTCCGCCGAGTTATCCAGGCGGATATCCCCCGGGACACTGGGTCACGCCCGGACCTACGCCAAGCATAGACGAGCTCTGCCACAAATTCACCGGAAGACCGACGGAGCTGAGGTTACCATCGAGAAGCACGATACCGAGTTTACAGAGCATGCCCATGACGGGAGTGATGGTGGGCGGTGGAGGCGGTGGAGGCGGCGGACAGGGCGTCGTGGTCACTGGGGGCCAACCAGCCGGTATGGTGCTAGGCGGTGGTCAGGGCGTCGTCGTGGCTGGCGAATGTTTGGACGGTGAGGCGATCAAGAGACGGCTGATGGCGAACAGGCTTCCCGAGAGCTGCGTCTAGAGAACGAGACCCCCGTTGCTGCTCTCTATACTTCTTACGAACATTCTCATTCACTTAACGCAAAACCACCGTTGTCCCTTGTCCTCTATTCCTGAAAGCTTCACGATCGTTCGCCGCGACGCGACGGCTAAAACACACATATGTGTACATATACAACGGCGAATGCGACTTTTGACTCGAAGACAATCTCCACCAACTGTATCTGTTGCCGAGAGGATGAGCGAAACATGCGAGAGTTCTCGGATTCGTCCAACAGTTTTCTTTTCCTTTTCTTTTTTTTTAACTACCGGATAATACTGTATCCGATAGAATTGTTTCGTAAACGTTTTCCGAACAGTTGGACAGGTTGTTTTTTCCTTTCTTTCTTTCTTGTTTTTCTCGCGCGCAGCAGGAGGGAAAGAAGAAGAGTCGAGCTGGGACAGAGTTAGGTGAAAACTTGGCGTTGCCGGAGTTCTCCACCTGGGGGAAGTACGCCTCTCCGTGGAAAGTTGTCTCCTTCTGTCTTCGAACGTCGCGCGTCGCTCGAACTTTTCTTCTACCTCTGTTTCCAATGATCATCGACACTGTCTCCTCGCATATATCTTCCTCCGCTACGTGATTCACCGGGCGGACCCGCGCGGCGTGAAAATTCCCGCTGAAAAATTGCGAACAAATGGCGACACAGTCTCGGGTAACATATCGAGGGGACGCGACTATCTTCCCCTTTGCACCAACGAAGAAACGAGGGGACACCCCGCAATTTTGAATTTTTATCCGGTCGAACGAAGAAGAAGAATATTAGCGGCCTCTCGAGCTCGGACGAAGCTTCTATCTCTGCCGTAACGGACGTAAATAAACCCGCGTCTGAGCCTACCAATCGAATCCTCCAGACGTCGAGGCATTAGGCCAAGAAACGCGGAGAGAAGATAAAAGGTTCTCGAGCCCCCCCCTCTTCCGGTTGCCCCGAATGAAGATGGATGGAGGAACCGCGCGAAAATATACGTACGATGGGAAGCAACGAAGGGAGGAAGAGAACGCGGGAGAGAGAGAGACGGAAAGGAGACGGGGGAATGAAAAGATAACGCGATGTTACTTTGCCGAGTTGCGGGAAGGAGCGGTTCCGAGGCTGATCAATCAGTTTCGACGGCGGAAAACATATTCGTGGCGGTGGTAGTTTGTTACGTTGTCGATCTGTTCGTTCCTTCGATTATTTCAACCGTAGTCGTTCATTCTTCTTTTCTTTCGACAGCGATTTGGAAATTGTACGAAATCTCGAAGGACGTTTGATTCAACGAAAATCAACTGTAGTAAGCAATGCGATAAGCAAGAATCGACAATAAGTGGTGCATGATCGTGAATAGAGGCTTAAAAAAAAAGAAATTGTGTCGTAACGACGAATGAAATTTGTATTCGAGGAGAACAGTCGACTTTTGAGATCAGTTGATAAACTGCGATTGCGAGATTTCGAAATTCCTTCTCATCATCGACGAACTACCTTTTTTCACGGTTTAGCCTAATTTCTTCGATTCGCTCGAATCATCCCTTGTAAATATACACGCACGTTCACGGCGGAACGATCAAAGGACGACCAAGCGGCGAAAAATCTAGAAGAAGAAGAAGTTTCGCGCGTCTCGTCGAGGAGAAATCTCGGATGGCGCGACTGCTCTCCTAATTTCATTCGAATCTCGGGACAAGCAAGAGTAGGAGGGAAATAAAGGTGGCGGCGAGAGCCCGAGACGAGCCTTTATGCTCGGGTGAAAGATTGAATTTATAAAGGTCAAAAAAACCGGGCTTCCACGTGACACTTCGCGACCAAGTCATGAAGCTTGACGGCGAGGCTACGAAATAAAAAGTGACAAAGTATATTCCTAAGAGAATGAAGTGACGCGAACTTCGCCCAAGACTCTCTTTCGCTCAACGGTGTGTGCGGGTTCGTACTTTTGAAGACGCGCAACAGGAGACGGTACGAGGGACGTGTGAAGAGTTTTATCGTACGCGTTTTCGAATAGGGAAACGACGAACGAAGAGATGATGAAGGGAACCGTCGAATCGAATCTCGAGTGTTTTCTTTCGATGTATTGAAAATGAAGCGAAACAAACCAAAAAAAAAAAGAAAAAAAATGGAATAATGAGAGAAGGAAAAAAAGAAAAAATGAAATACAAAAAAATAACTAAAAGTCGTTGCTCGTTAGTTAATGTCGTATCGTTGTACATAAGTATGTGTATCGTTGAAGAATTTTCTGCGTGTGTGTGCGTGCGTGTGTGTACGATGAAAGGGAGAGAATCGAGCTCGCGAACATGGTCGATAATATCGATGTTGGAAAAAGAAGTGAGCCGAGAAGAGCGAAGAACGGTGGTGGCGCGGCGCAGGAAATCGAGGCGATTCGAAATTTCGCGGTATGTATCGTCGTTCACGGGGCTTGTTTGCGTCTCTCGTTCGAGTGGACAGGTCGTTATTTTCCTCCCGAAACGAGAGAAAAAAGAAAGGAGGAGAAGAGAAACGCTCGAAACGGACAACGATCTTTGTTAATTAAAGTAATCGCGCTATCCTCGCCGCAGCGTAGAATTTAGGACGCGCTTACGGGAAATCGGATCGAACGAGCACTGCCTTTTTTCTATCGAAAAACACCCCTCTCGTGTCACGACCAATCGTCGCCACGGCGAAATTGCGACGAGTCCCCGTGGAAACGAGCGACCTGATCGACGCGATCACACATTTCTCACGTCCATGAAAGCATTAGCCTAATGTATATCCGGTTGTCAATCTGGCGGGAAAGCGTTTTTTTCTCTTTTCTCCCCCTCGACGCGTTTCCAACAAAACGCACAAAAGCCGGGAATTCGTATCGAAGGAGATTCTTGTACACGCTGAAAAAACGTTTTTCATTTCTCGCAAAGCGACGCGGCAACAGTACGGAATAATGGAGGAAGAAAAAGAAACGGCGGGTGAATGTTGTTGTTTTCTTCTTTTTTTCTGTTCGTTTTCTGTTTCTTCGTTTCCTAGACATGTATATTTCTCTTCCTCTTTCTTCTCCTCTGTTCGTAAGAGATTGTCTCACCCCGACGATATCGATGGCGCAAAATTGTTGGCGAGCGAATAAAACGATGCGTCGGTTGTTACCCGTAGCTTGTGCAACGGAATCGAACGCGGAACACAAGAGGAAACGAAATTTTGCAGACTTAAACGAATGTACATAATCAGCATGATGCGAGGTCCGTGTAAATCGACTATATTTTAAGTTCACTGTATAGGTGATTTCATATCAGAAACTCCATATCGTCTACTAACTCGTATGTATATACTACATAAAATTTCGATCTGAATAAACTGTTTAACTGTCCGAACTGTGAGCCGAGCTTTGAATCACCTCCCCCGAGGGCTGTTCCAGATCCTCCGCGATACTTGCTCGATTACCATTTCGGTAGAATGTTATTAGAAGCGAAACTTGCGAGCAACATGAACGACGGGGTGGAAAAAACGTGGACGAGCGGATCCGCGATGATTAACCGGAAAATTTCGGATAGTATCGATCGTTCACGCTTTGAACAATGGATATTAATCGACTCTAAATACAGAGGCTGGAACTGCAGCGTTAGGTCGTTAAAGCAAAGACCGAAACTATCGGTCTTGATAACGACTCGCCGATCGTGGAGCACGTAGCCGAGGCGAACGGTGATAAAACAAAGATTAACTCGTACGATAAATTCGACGAAAGGGTTTCTTCTCGAGAATTCTCGCTCCTTTCGTCGGGGGGCTAGATTTTGCGAATTAACAAAACTACTACTCTTCTCTCGATTCGCCTCAGAAGCGGAGAGTTGAAATCCACCCCTTGGGCTCGCGAGAAAATTCACTCGGTCTTCGGATCCTCGATGATCTCTGGAGACCGTTAAAGTATCGTTTAGCATAATCCAAAATTTATAAAAGCTTACAACCACGGGGAGATATTTCGCATGGGGGAGAGTCTGGGAGAGAGAGAAAAAATTCAAGCTGAAAATCGGGGATTGTGCGAGGGTGGTTTCGCCAGATCGAATTTTCCGATTCGACTGATCCTTCTTCGATTAAGGCCTAACCTTCGTTCCGGTGAAACTTTTCGCCGTTATTTCGGCAACATGTTCGAGGACACTTTTATCCGTAGTAGCAAAGCACGAAGAGACAAAGCGCAGAATTTTACGGCGATAGAAAGACACCGCCATAAAAATCGCTTAAGATGCAAGCACTGTGAGAAATCCCTGGTGTGCCCTCCGGTGTCTCGAGCGAGAGTAAAAAATGAACGAAGCTTTGTACGGAATTTTAATCCGTCCTTGTATTTCGCGTGCTTACGCCCATCCCTACGTACGTACTTATGTACGTACCGTGGAGAAACATCTCGAGAACACCTTTATCGACGTTCTCCGCAAAGCCAGAGCGAAGGTGGAAGGTCGTCGCAATCACCTATTGCACCGAGCATTTTTATTCTCCTACCTACGCTGGCTGTAGAAACGCTGTTCTTCTCTAAATTCACACTTTATTTATACTATATATTAGAATTTTATCACGAGACTGAAGAAGACGATACGGCACACAAAGTATATTATTTCCTATTACTCGAAAAATGTGGTTCGCGTTAACTCCCCTCTTCTCTACCTCTCCTCTTCGTTTCCAATTTCTCCGCGCCCATTTTCCCTGTGTCCTTTCTCACGCCGTCTTTTTCCCCCGTTTCCACGGACGTTTCTTCGTCGCCAGCCGTGAAACTGTCAAGGCGCTCGCGCAACTTTGTCGGCACGCTCACTATACAACTCATCACGGTGAACACCACGTCGTTGTATTTCTGTATCATTCTACACTTGATGTCTCTGATGCTAGGCAACTGGACCTGTGGAACGTACAACCATTTACCGAGGTAATTAGAAAGGAAAAGTTGCTCTCACGATTACTTCATCTGCGTCGTATTCTTCCTGCAAAACTGGTCCGATCGTGGCCACTATCCTGCGATACAGGTCCTCCACGTCCGCGCTGCTTCCCCACAGGCCCTCGGAATGCGTCCAATAAACGAGACCAGCCGCGATGCCACTCTTCAGAAGAAACAGCAGAGCTCCGCACAACTTTTGGGCAAGCGTCCTCGGTGGTGCTTTCGGCGGACAGTCGCAGAGCTACGCAGAAACGGTCGCCTCTGTCGTTTCTCTTCGCATTTTTAACAACATTTTCCCTCCCGACTTCGTTTCGAGCGTTATTCCCCGTGTGAAAGGTGTTTCGGTGCAAGGAAGAAAGATCGAGGCAGATCGTTCGGAAAGGCCGTAGTTGGAGGAAACTCCGGCGAGAGAAAACGTAGGTGGGTAGAAAGCAGGGAAGATTTCCTGCGCGTTTACGAAACCCTCGAGAATATCCGGCTCTCTATTCGTCGAGTAGACCCTAGAGCCTTCTAAACGCGACGATGCCCCCAACTCGTCAGGTCACGTACATACGTGTCCCTAACAAGTACGGGAACTCCGAACTGTCCTCCTCCATTAGAGAGCCATCGGCGTCTCTATACCTGTGTACACCGGACTGTCAGGCTAATTCCAGGTAAACGCAACTACGTATCGACTAACCAATTCCGTACAGGTGCTGTGCAGCACCACCATCCACTTGCACGTCAATATCGCACAAAGACGAGTCGAACTCACAGTGACAGGAACGCACGCGTTCGCGTGAATTAACGCCAAAGGTCTCTTGTTAACGAGTCAAGCCAGAACCCACCAAGGGAATCTCATTAACGGTAAATATGTATCCACCTCGGTCACCGCGTTTACCTCTCTCTCTCTCTCTCTCTCTCTCTCTCTCTCGATAACCAAACCACTAAGTACTCGAGGATCGGAAAAGCGACAGTCGCTTGATAAAAAACTACAGTAAATCGTTCACCTTCGGTGGACAGGTTCTCTGCATGTCTTTCCTGCTGCAAATTTTTATAGTAACAGGCCTTGGTGTCCAATAAGAAGGTCCTGTCGCGGTGGCCACGGCAGGACAGGGTTGCATTACATCGGCTTGGACAAGCTTCTGGATCCTCTTCGGTCTTATACATGTCTTTGGGTTGGAAAGGTTGATGGTCTGAGCGACACACTTGGTACCCTTCTTCATCTTACGCTCCTTTCACCGTTCCCGATCGAAGCCTTTGCCGCGAAGATACTCCTCCACCGAGACGAAGAATTATCCGGGAGAAATGGGAAGTCGAACGACAAAAGATTTTTCAATATGGACAAGGGAAGGCTTCTTCTTCCTTGTCGAGCGGGCAAAATTAAACCGTTAGAAATTTTCCGGGGAAATCTGGCCTCGTTGCTCTGGGAGAAAGGGACAATTCGAACGGTACCTTTACGAATCAAAAGGAAATTCTGGTTGGAGGAAGTTAGGAAATTTCACTTTGCATCGTATAACCTTGAACGTTACGACGTTACGAATTTATCGGCGGAAGCTGTGGTGATCGGTGAGCGAGTAGCCCTCCCTTTGTTCACCATCGAGGAATTTTGTTTGCTGGTTTGCCGGAAAGAGATGCGAAGAAATACTCAAATTTCGATCATATTTCCTGTTAATACATGTCGCGCGAATTTTGATAGGCACTTCAGAAGCAGAAACTTCAGGATCGTCCTCGCGTTCCTTCCAACGATATATCGATACGCGTTCCTACAATCGCCGCCAATTCATTCAGACAAATTGCGAGACGCGTGAAGGACGTTCTCGAAGA
This sequence comes from Habropoda laboriosa, assembly GCF_001263275.1. NCBI lineage: Eukaryota > Metazoa > Arthropoda > Insecta > Hymenoptera > Apidae > Habropoda > Habropoda laboriosa. The sequence continues at coordinate 444,905 of NW_017100225.1, read as the reverse complement.
GAAAAACTCGCGTTCGGCGGCTCGCGCAAAGTGGAACAGGTGCGCGTGACACGCGCGAGGATAAATCTCCGCGGAAGCGTAGCTGTTCGATTCTCGTCAGCGGGATGGTGGTAGACTTGGATGGTGGAAAAGAAGAGGAAGAGGGTTTCGCAGATACGAGGCGACGTGTACGAAGAGGCCCAGCAGGCGTTACGTATGGCGGCCGTTCAGTCAAAGTTTCGCTCGCGAAATCCTCGCGTTCGGTTCTTCCTGCTTTCGCTGGAGCGGCTGATAAGAAAGAAGATATAAAGGAGGCGAGATTACAACGCCTAAGAGGGGTGAGAGAGGGAGAGACCTGCTCGGTTACTTGATGAAACGGAGTTTCCAACGAGAGCTCCGCGCCACTTTTCCGCTGCTACGTGTTGCAGCGGCAACCTCACGATTCCTTATTCATCAACGCCATTGGAAAAACTCGTGAAATTTGCATCCGACACGCTCGTACATCCTTCATGTTTATGCACCCGACCGCCACCCTCTGTCTACAGTGGTAGTGACCCTCCTAAACGCCTACTCCTTCTTTCCTCTTTTTTTTTATTATTTCTCTACACCCCGCCGTCGTTTTAATTTTTATCACGCGAATGTGTGTTCTGTGAAAAGTCGACCACGTCGAAGCGATAAGGACCGCCGTCTCGTCGTTCCACGTCGACTGGTGTCGTTTTCGCCGTTTTCACGGGAGAGGAAGTAAGGTGTACGAGCTGGAGGAGAAACGAGGTAAACTTTGAGTACTGGCGGGTGTAATAAATACGTAGAGGAGGTTAAAATAACGGGAGACGTGATTGACAATCAGGCGTGTCGGTTGGAGAAGGTGGTTTCGAGGGAGGAAATTTGTTCGTTGTCGCGAGCGGTTTGTATCTGTCGCTCTCTGGTCGCGCCATTCGAGCGACATACATCACTTTTATCGCGAGATTCCACCGGCACGATATGCTTATTAATAGACACCGGCGTCGCGGCCTTACTGCTTCACCGAAAAATATGGCCCTTGAATTTTTGATAAAAAACAGTGAAAAAGAGGGGGGAAATTACGGAAGCGGGCAGAAGAGAGAGGGAGGAGGAGGAGAAATGAAAAGGTCGATCGAGATGTGTAATGCGCGCGACTATCTTCCGCCAGGTTGAATGCGTTGGTTCGGATCGATGGGGAGAAATAAATCAAACGTTAATAAATCAACTTTAACATTCCGAGCATCTCGTTTTATGGGCGTAATGCTCGCTCGATAAAAAGAAACCGAGACGGGATCGCGTCAAATATCGTCCCGAATGGGACGAGCAGAAATTGCCGATCGATGAAACTCCCTCGATAAGCACGCCCTTTTATCTGCTTTCTCTCTTTCCTCGACGATTATGCCGTGAAACAGCGTATACCTTCCAAGTGGATTCGACCTACGCTATCCTTCGCGATAGTCGATCGTTTTTATTCGTTCGAAACAATTTTCGTTAACAGATCCAACGCTTGCTACCTTTTCGTCGCGAGATCCATCGATCTCGGAGGCGAAAGGAAACTTCTGGAAAATAATGAACCGAAATGTAAGGGTGGAAGCCTTGCCTCGCCCTTCTCCCTCGTCCTTCCCCCCGTGGAAAAGGGAAACCGTGGAAAATTCTCGGGTCGGATGCACGCTCGTCGGTCTGGAAATGTTGAGGCTGAAAAGAAGCATCGCGGTTCCCTGGCAAAAAGGTGACGTTACGGAAGGAACAGCGGTTTCTACGTTGAAGAAAAGTTGGAGATACACCGGCGAAACGGTGGTCGAATAGCTTGGCAAGAAAAGTGGAAGGGACGAAAGGGAAAAACGAGGGGAGAGAGGAGGAAAAAAAGTGGGGTGTTTCGACGTTGCTGAAGACCCGGTAATTACATCGGAAAGGGAATCAAGCCATAACTTGGCGAATAATTAATTTATAATTAAGAGAAACCGTGTAATTCACGGAATATCTCGGATAGCGTGGAACTTTTGAGAAAACTAAACCTACCAGAACTTGGATTTGCTCTTCCTCCCCCACCCCGACGCTCCGGATTCTGCTTGTGCGATCTTCCTGAAGGAGATCATCGACGGGAACGGCGGAAGCTAACGACTAATTGACACGGATAGGAGCGGAGAACGTTTTCAGTAATCGAGCACCGTTTCGCTGGATCATTTTCGTCAAACTTTTCCGGGGGGAATCCGTCGTGGTATTTCCTCGATTCGATGCAAAAAGGGAGGAGGAGAGTGAATAAAATACGAGGTAGCATTTGATAGAAACTCGTGAACCGTAGACGCTAATGCCGAGAGAAAAGTAAAACGTTTAGTAGAGATAGATGTAGCGAGAGAATGAGAGAAAGAGAGGAAGAAAAATGAGCATATAGCGTTACTACGCGGCGGGAACATAGGAGAGGATGGAAGTGGGCGATTTTCAGGCAGGTCGTTTCAGGAAAGCGTTTAAGCGATGGACTCTGAACGCGTCCAGGTGGATATTTCACCGGGAGTAAATCTGGGTGACGCGGATTAAAAGGTATATTATCGTTTGTTTGGCGCGACGGGCGAGCGTGCGCGATAAAAGAAAAAAGGAAAATACGGCCGGAAACGGGGTATTGCAAGACGATAAAGGCAGATTCACGATCGTTCCCTACGCTCGATGGTTGGACGTTAAGAAGAGCGTGTGTAGGTCATAGACCTTGTAACGAAGGTTGCCTATACATATATAGGTGATGCGGAGAGAAAGAGCGCGGTCGAGTAAGGAGAGAAGGAAGGACGAGGGAAAAGGGACCTCAGGAAACTAATTTTCGCGATATTAGTCTTACGAAATTGGTTATTGATGTTCCATTCGTCCGCCGATAATGGCGGACGGAAGCGATTCACCCGGTGAAAGGTCGTAAGTCCAGGAAGGTCGAGGATCCCCGGGTCGCTCTACCGTTCGTCCTTCTTAAAGGAATTGCTTCCTCAACGGGCGTTAAATCGACTTTCCCGACCTGCTCTTCCTGGCTTTGCGATTGACAAATATTTCGTGGTCGTCCTCCTTTTTTCCCTCGTCCTCCTTTTTACCCGGAATCTTGCTTGCTCTCTTCCTACCTTGTGCTTCCTGCACCTGGTCCAACGATTGCGCGCACTCTTGCCCTTCTGGCGTTTCGCCAACAATCCGTACCCACTACTACACATACTCCTGGCTAGCCAAGAATGCGCCGAGGAAAAGAACCGTGGAATCGATAGATTCGTCCGACGAATGTCCACGTCGAAACAACGTTTTCCTTTCCGCCACGCTCCCGCATTATCGTCCCTTTCCTTCGCGACTTGAACGCCTTCTGGTAGGCCAAGAAATTTTAGCCGGAGGAGGATCGACGGAAACGGAAGAAATATACGTCGAGAATTTATAATTCTATTTTACGGAACTGTCTATTGATAGCTTTCTCGGATCGCACTTGGCTTTCCTTCGATCTTTCATATTTAATCCTTGTCTCGCAGAAACTTCGATGTGCCATTTTACATCCAACGTGTGATCCAAAGAAAATCCAAGCTTGCTATGAATTTCCATTTGGCCTTCCTTCCTTCAAGTGTCCTTCGATCTTGCATATTTCATCCTTGTCTCGCAGAAACTTGGATACATAATTTCCCATCGAACGTGCGCTCCAAAGAACTTGGCGATGCCAGGTGACAGACCTCTAACCAATCTGTATCGCCTCTGGCAAAGGAAATATCGGAGAGAGATTGTAATCCACGGATCGAAGGACTCCGACGTTCGGCCGTTAAGTTCCCTCGGTACGGAGACGTCCCGGCGCGCGTATGATTTGCGGCGACGCCATAAATTGGAATTACTAATACGTCCTTCGTTACCGATTTCCATACAGGACGCGAACTTGCTCGTTCCAGCCAAGTAGATCCCCCGGTGGTTCTCCTCGAGTAGCGGTCTCTTGGAACCGGGCAAAATTCCATCGACCCATATTTCCCCCCTCGTTCGTATTCATACGTGTGTCGGTGGTATTCATACGGCGGCTTAAAGAGGAGGAGACGAAAGAAGTCGGCCACAGGCCGATTAGGATATCCTTGAAGCCTCGTCCCGGCGCCTCCGCGGCGAACTTTCAAAAGAACCGAGAGGGACATTGTACACGGGACCCCTTCTATTGCTGAAACTTTAAACACGTCATCGCTACTGCTCGCCGAATTAAGCCGCGTTAAGTACCACGTGACCTTCTTTCCAAGTTCCTCCAACGTTTGCGTGCCGTTCTGGACCTCTGGAGGAAAGTCAAAGAGGGAGGATTCTGGGAATAATTTACCCTTAATATGGAACTATCGACACACGAGACTCGTCGGTAAGTTTCTGCCTGGTCGACTACTTTTCCGAAACGTCCATTCCCCTCTGCCTAGTTTCCTTGCGATAAATTCACGATTCTGAGAGTTTCTTCTAGCAAGGATGAACATCCTGAAATACTTTCTTTCTTAGTCTTTTTCTGTGTCCACAACTAGTCGTCAATTTTCACTGGACTCTTCTACACAGTCGTAAGTTTTAATAAAGTTTCTCTTCTACGCAACGTCGATCCTTAACCCTTTCGCTGCTATTGGCGCTTTGAAAATTTGTTCGCACCGTGCTACGGAGCCTCTTGGCGCACTTCCGCGTTAATTCAAGCCTTAATTTCATCCTCTTCCACCTTAATTTAATAAAAGAAATTTCAAGTCACGACCCTCTGTCGACGCACTCGTGAAAAAAAGTATACTTTATTACACCAACGACATTGCAGAATGTAATAGAATGAAAAATGGTAGATCTACCGACGAACGGATTTGCAACTCGTTAAACAGAGGCACAGAAGAAAGCGGCGAAAAGGAAAGTATAAATGTCCAGTGGACAAAGAGAAATGGAGTGCAACGTCGAATTAAGTTATCCTGATTTCCCTTACGTACGCCGTTAGCAACGCTTTATTTACAGTGCGTGCGATAAACGTGCGATACCTCGAGACGAAAGTCATATTTCGCGGAGGAAGATTAATCGACGAGGTAGTTTCGCCGGACATGGTGGTAAATAAGGTGTTGGAATCGTGGTCGTGATCCGGAACGATAACAGAACAGAAAGGGAGGGATAGAGGGAAAAGAAACGAAGCCTATGAAAAAGGCGACAGTGGTGGCCGGTCTGGTGGAGGTGGTGATTTTGAAAGTTAAATTTACGGCAATATCCAGGGCAAAGTACGCGATAGTAGGCCATTACAAAGTTATAATAGTATAGCAACACTCTTACGATGTTCGCCGCTTCGACTAGGCGCGGCGTTTTGACTTTAAAATGAAATAGTCGGGCTCGGGTTGAACGCGCGCGTCCACCCTATACACACCCCCTCGAGAAACATGGTAAAACGTATACAACGAGAGATATCTCATGGTCGACCGTTATACTCGTACAAAGTGGAACGTTTTTCCCGTAAGCCGAGCTCTCCACTCGAGTAAGGGTAATTCCTAATGGTCCGTGTAACGTGAACTTTACTCGACTAAAACGACTGCCAAACTGATGTCCACCGACCATCGAGGTTCTAATTGTCGGCGTGACTCTGCCTCGGGGACCAATTCTTCGCAAATCTGAAACGCTCGAGTCGTGCTTAAGGTCTCCAACTTGTTGCCTGCCTGCCTTACTGCATTCTCCACGTCTCCGTACAAAGATCATTCTTCGTTTCGTCCGCGAGATCTTGTGCTCTCCGAATCGTTACAAAAAGCGAAAGACCGTATCGCGGTGGAACAGTGGCGAAACGAACTTGACGAACTGGTAAACAATTACGTTTCTGACTTGGAAAGTTGGATTTTTAGAGAGAAAGGTGTATCGCTAATCTCGCCACACCTGATAGACACTGTTTAAGCTCGAACGCGAATTGGTATCGCTGCGCTCCCGACAAATTAATCCCGGAAGGGCAAAATTCTAATCGTTGGTGTGGTGATGGTGAAATGACGTTGCTCTTGGTCAGAATGTTTTTGGACTCGTGTATTTTGTGGTAGTGGCGGAGAGAAGGAATCGAAAAATGCAGATATGTGATTGGATATTAGGAGACTGGTGGAAGGAGAACGTGAGGGTGGAGGTGGTTTGCAAAAGTTGAAACCATTTGGGGAAAGGGACAGGAAACACGACCAGGATGCGACTTGAACTGCTTTATGGTAGGGAAGGAATTTGTCTAGGAAGACGGCTGGAAAGGACTGTTTATTAGTTTATGACTCTTTACTGGCTTCCCGATGTACTTTCTTCGTTTAATCGACGATGCACGCGTTAGGACAACGAAACTGAATTCGAACGCTTGGTAAACTTTCGTTTCTGGTTGACGGCGAAAGCCCGCGCGGCGTTAACTGGAAACAGAGCCTCGTAAAAAACAGAAACTCGGTTGGAGATATCTCCGTCCGATCGCTGAAAAATGCCCGAGCGCTGTTTCCTGTCGTTGATAAATCCTAAGATTTCAGACGCGAACGAAATGGAAAAATATGGAAGAAAAAGAAGGACGAAGGATGAATGGATACGCGTACCGATGGAAATGCGGAGAGTTGCCGGAGGAACCGGGGAATTCGAAGGCTGGCTGGTTTTCCACGGGAGAAACGACCGGTAATGACAAAGCGGCAAACAAAACGAAATATTTTGGCGAGAAACCGTGGAAAAGTGGTGACTGGGCGTACTTGAAACGACGTTCAAGGGACCAGCAAATTCATCTCGCTGTTGCGAAACTCGGTCGTTCCGCGAGTTAGTCCGCGGACGAGGACACGAAACGAGATTTAAAAGTTCTAATGAAGTGCATCCGGAGTGGCTCGCGTGCACGTGCAACGCTTCAACGCGGATCTCCCTCTTCTCTCTTTTTTTCCCCCTGTTTTTTCGTTTTATTTATTCTATTTTGCTAGCGCGAATCGCGGAAAAATATCTGTTTCGAGTGGACGTCGCGCCGCGCCGCGGCAGAGCGAGGGAATACTTGATGATCATCCTGTTTGAACGGTCAGAAGTGTGTGCACTCGAGAGCAAGTTGCGTGAATTTTTTACTAATACGGAAAATATTCGGTTCATTCGAAAAACCTGCAAATTTGTATTCGCTACCGTATGGAGAGGGAACGAAGCCCTTTCTTTCTTTCCTTTCGTCGCGTTGAAACTGTTGGAAAGTGTACGATGTTGTGCACTTTGGTCTCCGAGATGACGACGAATTTTCAAAGATAAAGAGGAGAGACGGTCGGGTTAGATGTCGTCTCCAAGTTAACGACCGTATCCACGCGGCGGAGGCGGGAAAAAGGCGAGGCCTGGGAGAGGATCCTTTGAAGCGGCAAGGGTGAAAAAAGGAGAGTCGCCCCTCTGAAATAGTGATAGCAACATGAAATATATACACACGTCTGCGGTAGGTCGCGGAGCTAGGAAGGAGATATTCATTTCACGCGTGCCTGCGTGTAAATGCGAAGGTACATTTAGGCCCGTATATCATCCCTTTCGAAGGACTTTAAATCAGACCGAGGGGGGAGGCTGAATAACCCACCGATTCGAGCTTCCCCGGAGATACACGGAATTTCAAATGAAAATGTGCGGCTGCTCCTCGAACCTTTGATATAGTCTGGGAACCACGAGGTTTTTCCCTGTCAGTGGTGCTTTTTTTTCGCTCTTGCTCTCTCTTTTTTCCCCGGACTTTCGCGAGATTAACGATCGACTTTAATGGACGATCGATGATCCCGTCTCGACGTATTCGATCGACATTTGCGGTATTGTTGTGTTAGGTCTGTTTTCGAATTGAAAGGAAGTGATACGTTTATTAATATTTACCGTACTGTGGAACGACTCGTCTTTGGATCTTGACATCACATTATCGGACAGGACTTTCTGGTAGACTTAATCTTATTATTGTAGGAAAAAAAGGAAGAAAATGCCTATTCGCGCTCTTCTGTTTGACGTTCTATCCCGCTCCCACACGCTCACTCTCTTCCACGCGCAGCAGAACGCGTCTCGAACTGTCGCCGAAACTTCTCGAATCCCACATTATTATTATTTTATTATAAACGGGATTGTGAGAAAATCCGCCCCGATGACGGTGAAGCGAGCATCTTGAAGCCAGGCCCAGCGCTTTCGGTTTTTCCCTGGGTCTGTTCGCGTAGGGGTGGTCCTCACTCTTCCCGAGACCTTCAGTGTATACCAGAGCTGCTTAACTTCTTGCTCACGAGCAAATTTCCCCTCCCGAGGTTCGATCTTCTATGCGACTGAGATGCGGCACGGCGGGAGGACGCCAGCGACAGTTTTTTGAGTGTGTAACATAAACAAAAGGAGGACTCCTTCTCGCGAGAAGGAAGGGAGGAAAACGAAGAGAAGAGGCAGCTTTTGCACGGCCGATTGCATTAATTACACCGAACGAATCCAATTAAATCCAGGAGCATCGTGAGTCCCACAGAGGCACACCGAGCGTCCACCGCCATTTTGTGGTCGAGCATGGAACGAGGGGGACAGGGTTGGTAGAGGCGGAGAGGTAGAGGTCCAGGGTATAGGATGGAGGGCTTAAAAATATGATTTTAATACCAGTGCTCCGGGGGTCGCCGTATATCACGCTTTTGTCCGCCTACTATTGTCTCTACGCCGAACCCACACCCTCTCAAAACCACCACCCCCTCCTCCTTCTCTTCTAACCCCTTCCTACGCCATCCACCTCCGACCCAGTCCCCTTTAACCGGACCTACAACCTCCTCCACCCATTCCCCGCTGTCTCCTGTCGTCCTTATGCGACGTTTTGACGTGTCGCGCGTGTGCATCAGCCGAAACGGGAGTAATCGACAGTTTTCTGTACTTAACCCTTTGCGCTCCTTTGTCGAGTGTGACTCGACGTGAATTTTATTCACAGGTACTCCTGCGCCGAGTCACACTCGACATTTTTAAGGTGCCAGTTTAGCCCTTGTGTCGATCACCGGAATTGTCGTCTACTTTGTCGTCCAATTTTAGTAGTTCTCCGATAAGAAAATTCTAAACTTGAGGCAAACACAAAATGTGCGGAATAACGATCTGGCCGGATATTTCAATCTTTCACCTGGAAGATGAAATATTTTAAGTGAGAATTATGCTAAAGGGTACCCGGTTATTCACATAAGGGTTAAATATGTATTATATTTCGCAATATTTTTTTTATACATAGATAAGCAACGTTACATGTATATTGCCCTCTTTTTGTAACAGAAGTGTCCAATTGCAGAAAAGTGTCATATACGTGTAACGATGCAATTCTTCACTTTGCTTCCTATCGACCAATTATCCTTTGAAGTACTTTTTAAGTGAGACACTTAAAACAATGCCAAGTTATTGGAAATGGAAACAGAATTGAGAAGGGTTTACTCCTTGCTACAGTATTTTCTGTAGGCCTGGTAGTCGCACTCGGTCAGTTATTGCCTGAAAAACGTGTAAATTTTATTCGAAAGAGTTTGTTTAAGCTGTTTTTCCACCCCGTTTCTGGTGGCAAAGGGTCCACGGGGAGTTTAGAAGGTGAAAACGCCTTGCCGGGAATTTACCGGGATTCGAGTGCAAAGAGTTAACACTTTGTGGGGGTATACAAGGGATTATTTTCGATGAAAATTCGGGATCGTTCGCTTTCTCTCGTTATAGGGTGTTTGAGTTTGATAAAATTAAAGCGCGATAAGGGGTAATAGGTAAAGTGTCGAGAGATCGTATGTGGAGGCGTTGGTCTGAATCAGAGAGAATTGTTTTAGATAATTAGCACAGATCTCTGTGGACGAATGACGAGTTTCGATGAAGTTCTTGGAATTCGTCGATAAGATACGTATACACGGTTCCTGCGACCCTTGTTGACTCGAGGACTCGAAGCGAGAGAAAGACAGTTCGGTAGCGTCGCGCAAACACTCATCCGTGCTCAGGATCGCTGTAAGAGTTTGACGTAGAGTGTCTTTTCCAATAGTTAACTTCGTAATCGATATTAACTGCCTATCAGACTCTATACTTCCGCTGTTACTATATTTAGTAATAAACGACCTATTCAAACTTCAATATACAGATTAATTTAGTGCCTGAACACGTCAAAGACAATTTTAACATGCAAAATAATCTCAATTACTCTCAGTGACAATATTTCCGTTTATAGAGTAACCGACAAATTTCCTCTCCGAAAAAATACCGCCGTTTTGATTGGATAAGGGCGTCAAGACTTTACGAAGAATGGCGAAAAATTAATTTCGTGCCTAAAAACATCAAAGACAATTTTAATATGCAAAATAACCTCGATTATTCTGGATAACCATTTTTCTACTTATGAAGTAACCGACAAGTTTCCTCACCGAAAGAATACCGCCATTTTGATTGAATAAGGCTTTACGAAGAAATGCGAAAAATTAATTTCGTGCCTAAAAACGTGAAAGACAATTGTAATATGCAAAATAATCTGAATTATTCTCGATGACAATTTTTCCACTTATCGAATAACCTAGAAATTTCCTCTCCGAAAAATACCGCCATTTTGATTGGATAAGGTCCTCAAGACCTTGGAAAGAAAGGCGAACCAAATTAATTTCCACATCTAATATTAATACCAGAAACGAAAAGAGAGAAAAAAGGAGAAATAAGGAGGAAGAGGACCAATCGTAGATACAAGGTGTCTCGCGTGACGCGAAGAAAAGAAATCGATGAGACGGTTCTCGCGAGATGGAAACGGACGATGGCCCAGCAGCAGGGGTTGCCTGCGGTACAGGGGTTGAGAGAGGTCGGGCCGCGCTGGACGACGGGTAATTTGTTCATTTCATTATAATGGGCTTCCGTGTTCTCGCTTTTATACGACGCGCAAAGGCATCCGAACGAGCGATAAATAATATTAGCCGGCTCGGAACGTTTTATTTGTATTAATTGAGAGCGCCATAACTTTCCTCCTCGTTTATGTTCCTATCCGACATCCCTCCGTCCCTTTGTTCCCACGCTTACACGCTCTCCATTCTCCTATTCCACTCGATTCAAGGATCCTCTTGCTCTTGTTCATTTCGTCCCGTTGCCGCGACAGAAAGATGATCGATACCACCTTCTCTGTATTGTAGAAACGAGGAGGGGCCGAATCAGAGGGCCAACAGCCGCAACACATTTTTAATCTCGAGTCGTTGTTGAAAAAAAGCGGCGATAATCAAAGTGTTAATTTAGACGCACTTTGATATTCCCGAGCAGATTTAATTCTCAGCCTGCCTTTGTTTCGCCAACGACTACGCCGGCGGTATTTTCCATCAGGAGAAATAAAAGAAGAGACACGAAACACCCGGCAGAAAGCAATATAACAAAAGAGATCCAGGGAAAACCACAGTTGAACGAGCACAGAACCTTTGGAATCTCTTTGCGCCGCGGCATTAAGTTCCCTTGGAAATGAATGAAAGTTACATCCGCGACTTTCTAAATTCCTCCGGCGCGCCACCAACGCGAACGAACCTTGGCAAAAGCAATCTTTTTGCGCGCGGCGGCCTTCGCTTTTTCGCGTTGGACCGTCGTCGTTTCTCCTCCGCTGCCGCAGTCGTGGAAAAGATTAACTCGTTGCTCCTTTCTTTTACGCGAGAACGATAAGGGAGCGGGAGAGGCGCGCTAGCTGGGAAAACTTTCGTTCGACCAGACCGGCAACATTTTAATTAATTAAGATGCCGGAGACGTACAATGGAAGGATCGCAAACCTACCTTTTCCGCGTAATCTCTTCGCGACGATCGGTTAAACAGACCGAGGATAGAAGATAGTAGAAACTGTTGCACGTGAAAGAGAGACGAAATCGCGATCCCTTTATGTCCTTTTCGCCGCGGTAAGACAAGCGATCGATAATAACGCGTCTACCTTCCGCTTCATATTAGCATATTTCTTCTGAGATCTGGCAAATTAAGCGAAACAACAGCTGGACGGACTGGGACAATTTGCGAAATGAGTTGAAACAGCCCGATGGTGACAGAGGATCAAAGCTTGGTGTGCTTTTCCGTATCATCTTTTTCCACTGATCCTGTCCGACTGGAGAGGGGGCGAAAACTCGTAGGACAAAGTGCAAAGGGCATATTGAAGGGAGGGGCACGAATCACCGTGCGTTACGCTGTTTGACAGCACAAAAGTTCGAGTCTCTGGAAATTGCGGGCGAAAAGCGCGTTCCGGAAGCTGGGGTGAAAAACCGTGAAGGGTGACAGAGATAAAAAGGGCCAATGGAAAACTGGTTTTCACCTGCGACATCCTAGCAGATTGATGCAAAAGTTGCGTACGACATTTGTTTAAACGTCTCTTTTCGTATCTCTCTTTCTCCGTTCGAATGCGATCCAATCGGAATATTGCACCGGTGAGGAAGTCGAGCTCGTTTAGCTCGAGAGAGGAGAAATTCGTAGTTGGTTATTACGATAAATAAGCTAACATTCCGAGGGAAGAATTTGTAAGGCAAACATTTGATCAGGGAACTCGTTAAATTTGATGAATCACGGGGCAACCAGGGCAACGAATGGAGAGACCGCGATAAGGAATTGGAGAATTTCGGAGTCACGTATTGCTTTAACACCAGGCTTGGTCGAGGTGATAAAAAACCAACCATCCGTGAGGCAATCTCGCCTCACCTAGAGGATATACATATCTAGCCCATTCGCGCCACGACCCGTTGCTCCTGCTTAATCATCGATACCAGCCTCCAAGAGTTTGCGGATCCCGCCGATATATTCGGCTATTATCGAAGATTTCAGGGGAGAAAATTATCGCCAGACCCGTACACCTTGCACCCTCTACGAAATTGCTAATCAAATTCGAAGGAGGGAATACAACGTCGATGTAAATTAGGTGAAAAAGGACTAAGAAGTATGTATACGTAACTTTTACCCACACCTCTCGATTTTTTAAACAACACTGCCTTTCGTCCCTCTGAACCTTTCATTTTGGACCTCTCGTCGCCGGGGGTTGTTCTGACTTTCTCTTTTATTTTCGACACTGTTTTCTTAAAACTACGTTTCCTTAAAATTACGATACTACTGTAGCGAGCCTCCTGCGCTCTACCACCAGAGGGACGGACCAACCACCGGTTCTCGCTAGTCCTCGTAAAGGCTCCTGTTTGTATATATACAACTTCTGACCCGAGTCTAATGTACGGGCCTCCTAGAAAGCCTTACTGACGAGTCCACTAGGAAGCCCAATAGAAACGCCCGTAACCTTACCTTTTCCGCTTATCCTCCACCAACTTTCCTTCTTAGCTTCGCTACAAATTTGCAATTTTCTACTTTGAACTTCGAACGACCGGAAAATGAGAGAAGAGTAGTGGAAGACGTGACTCTCGATGCAATAAGAAAATTGAAGGGTGCGTTCTGTGTAGATATAGCGAAATCGTAAGTTAGACATAAGAATTCGAAATCTCTCAATTTTCTACAGAGAACGATAATCTGATTATTAAAAAAGAAATAAAATTAGACTAAGAAGAACCGTTAAACTATTCACACATACTTCAGGTTCCAGTCTCAGAAGACTCGCCCCGTATACCGCGGTAACACAGACTCCTTAAAGCATAGTAAACGATCTTCTTCCTAAATGAAAGTAATTATGGCTAGGTATTATTTGGCACGGCTGGGAAGACTGCATACTGTGCACCGCGGTCTTCTCCGTTTCATTTCCTCCCTAAAACGTCACGTACACGTTAGCGATGTTATCTGTAAGTTGTAAGGTAAAACTGGCTGGTAGAAGAGGAGGGAGGGAGGAAGCATGAATGCATGTGACGCTGGTCCACCGTTAACCCTCTCTCTGTGCCGCGCTGTGGAAAACGCGTTATTCCGATCCGCCGTTAAATTTTCCACCGGGCCGAAATTAGCCGGTATTATAGATGACTCGATAGCCGCGAGCCGGGCATTTATAGCGGCGAAATTTCCCCTCGTAAATTAAGAAGTCGTCTCGATTATGGTCGGACGCTGCCAATTAGACGTTCCAGCCTCTCCCTGCTCCGCCTCTGGAATAGAACGGCGGAAAAGCGTGGCCGTGAGATTCGTAGCGTAACTATTGGATAATCTAATCGGGCGGTGTTGCAGAACTGCTACGGAGGAACAAGCAAATTGTCCCTGGGAAAATCCTCCGGAATTCACAGTTTTTTGTCCCTACCCCCGACTCATTATCCCTTTCGTACGTGCATTTTAATTCGATTGCGAGAACCGTGGGAGGAAACGTTCTATCCTCGCGGAGGTCAACTACGGGGGTGGTTGGGCTGCTTCTTCGTGATCGAACGCGTTACTTGCGCGTGGAAATGTGACAGATTAGGAATAAAAGATGTACTATGTACGGAGAGGGTTTGTCTTTTTTTTCGTTGCTTTAATCCTTGGAATAATTGTTATCTTGGTTTGGAAACATCGTTGGAGGATGGATACTTTGGAATGGAATGATAATTCAACGGGAGGAACATTAGAAATCATGCAGTTTTTCAATGGAAGAGTTTCATTTTGGGGGCTGTAACAACGAGAGAGACCAGAAGGATTGTTGTCTTGAGTCTGCCGTCAGCGTTCAAAGCGGAAGGATCGAGAGTATCAACAGGAGCAGCGTTGTAAATGAAGTATTACCAGGTTAGTTGATTTCTCAAATAGAAATTCTTCCAATTCTTCCCTTTTAATAATAGTTTACTATAAGTTAGAGCGTAATTCCATATAACAAGCACTTTAAAGTTCATGTTTATAATAAATTTTTAATTGCTTCAACATTGCTAAGAACGTAGGTAGTTAAATTAAGTTTCTGCTTTACTTTCAAGTGCTTTAATTGTAGGATAATTAGTGTTTCTTGTTAAATAACAATTTAGATGATGGTTTATAAGTAGTGGAAGACTTAGATAACAATATTGTATGCTTTAACTTAATACAACAGCTTCGGACGTTAATTTAGCATTGAATTAACCATTGTATTCGGTATATCAGTGAGAAATTGTTTATAACTTTTATTAACAATTGGTAAAATTAATGTTCTTTTCTTGTGAATTACAGATGGACATTCCAGAACACCGTAGAAGTCAAGGAAAGGACTTGAACACAACGAAACACGAACAAATGCGATTATTTATTAAAAAAACCATTATTTACTGTAAAATTATTGTACAAAATGTATTTTACAAAAGGTTGCAATATACCAGTATTGTTTTACAGCATTTTACAGTCTATTTACTTCTCCTTTGCGTACCAAATCCATTTCCTTTTGCAAAAAACCCATTGTTTAAACAATTTCCCGTTGCAAAATTGAATAAACAAAGCCCAGAAACCATCAGGAAGGGGTGAAAGTCGAAGAAATGGAAAAAATGCGGAAATTCTAGCGAAAACTACGAAAATTAGGCGAAGATTTCGAAAATCGCGCGAATATACTCGTTCGGTGCTCGAGTCCTCGAGAATTCCTGGAATATACGTCACTTCTCGGAAATGACGAAATTTGCAAGAATCGAGGCGATTCCAAGAATTGATCAATGGGCCTTCGAAAATTTCAGAATTCGTGGAATTTGGTCATTTCCGAGAATCGAGCCACTTCCAGGAAGTGACCTCCTCTCACATCTTCTATCAGAACTTGCTCTATAAAATCATAATAACCGTTTCGTTCGACTCGCCTGCGAAAGAAAGGGGGGAAAAAGCAAAGGTCCGGCGGATGGTGTTCGGACAAAGCCGTGTAAAAGCGAGGGTCTAAACAGGCAGAAGGATGATACATGCGTGAAACGGAGGATCCTCACGCATCGGTACGCGCGGTGATAGGCGTTTTGTAGAGAGTCACATGGCTGGCTAGAAAAGGGTGGTCCTGCCGGTGCCGAGACTATAATTCTGCGTTATCGGCAAGTTCACGGGCCAACGCATCCCTTCCTGGAAGAGTAGCTGATCCTACTTCGGTGTTCCCACTCCGCTGCCCCGCCGCCCCAAACTACTCCACGGAATCGTATGCTTCCGATGCTACCAGCTTCCCTTGGCAATTTTTTATTTCATCTTCGTCTCGTACAAATCGCCTGCGTGCTTCTCTGTGTCACGAGAAATACTTGCTTCTAGAGCTAC
This sequence comes from Habropoda laboriosa, assembly GCF_001263275.1. Classification (NCBI taxonomy): domain Eukaryota; kingdom Metazoa; phylum Arthropoda; class Insecta; order Hymenoptera; family Apidae; genus Habropoda; species Habropoda laboriosa. The sequence continues at coordinate 428,960 of NW_017100225.1, read as the reverse complement.
GTATACTTTCGACACGTTCCAGATACATACACTACCGGCCAAAAGTTTCGAATCACCGAGCATTGCAATTTACACAGAAATTTCCAGATAAAAGTCAGCGACTTTGAGAATTCTTTATCGTTCCAGTCAATTGATACGAGATAAATTGATAAAAGTAGAATTGTTAATGCCCGTGATTGTTTCAAAATCAACTTTCGAGCTTGGTTTGTACTTGCACGTGGTGTGCCAACTTTATTTCAAAACCTTCTCGAAGGACCACCCAGTTAGAATGGGACTTGTTAAGTGGTTACAATTTGAGCTGGTTGCTCCTTGGTGATAGTTGGACGACTCACTCTCGACGTCGTCTCTCGGACGTCTGTGGGAGAGTTTTTTGTTAGAGCACGCTGATTGGTTAAATGGTTAACAACTACATTTACCAATCAGGGTGTCTAATAGCGTCTTCACCGCCCTTAACACGCTGTCACCTTGGAAGGGTGGGAGACGGCCGCGTGGGGTGGGCGGAAAGTCCCAAAAAGCTGGAATTTCCTACGGGTGACCGTTACAGGTAGATGTGCCGTTCGGAAATTCGTGGTTTATGGCATGTTCGTAGGCTATTGAGCGCGGGGGACAGAAATGACTAAAAATCCAACAAGCAATTCTAGTGACCCTCGCCAGGGTGTAATTAGACACGTACAAGCAGTAAACGAAAATCCTCAACTCAGAAATAACCGTTTCCGTTCGATCGTGCCATAAACCGTGCCTGTGAAGGCCGAACAAGAATTGAGATAAACTTCAAATCTATAAAAAATTAGCAGCAGATTTAATATTGATGAAAAGTGGGAGGTGATTCCAAACTTTTGACCCTTTAACCGGGGCGAAATGCTTCTTATGCGTGCAAGACGAGTTAACTCGTCGTGGACCTTCGAAGATCACACAAGCAAATTTGAACCTGATACATTATTCGTTTTTTCAAGGTATATAAAAGAAAACGTGGTAATTAATTTGATGCTGGATGCAAAGAAGACAGTTTGGGCAAGTTAGCTCCCCAGTTGAAAGCTTAAGTATTATACAAATGGGACTTACAATTAGCGTTTCTGGTCCATTTCAATCGGAAATGGAACCTCTCTAGTTTATAACTAAACATTGATTCTTTCATTTTTCTTCTTGGAAATGTGAATACGGCGCAGCCAAACTGTACAATTAAAACTAAACAATCGTTCGATAAATAAACTATCGCGTTCCAAGTATCGACGAACGAACGACGAGTTAACTCGTCTTCCCCAGTTAAAAGGTTAAATGGTATACAAATGGGACTTACAATTACCATTTCTAACCCCGATTCCAACAAATAAAAATTCCCGAAATAAAAATTCAATCTCCCTAATTTATAATTAAAACTGAACACAAATGATAACTAATAATTTCATTCTTCTTCTTGCATCCTTCGTTTTTCCTTGCATATGCAATCCTTCGATAAATAAACTATCGCGTTCCAAGTATCGACGAACGATCGACGAGTTAACTCGTCTTCCCCACTTAACTCTTTCGCTGCGGCGGATTTTAAAGCGTAACACAGGTGACTGGAAGTTTAACCACGGCTTCAAAATTTCTTATTTTCGCCCTGTCGTTTTAAAATTCGGTTCGCTGAATTAAGGTGGAAGTGCTAATGGATAAAATTAAGTACCAAATTAACCCTTTCGCGACTAGCGCCGGTTATATCCGGCATCCACTAAATGCTTCACACTGGCTAGCGCCGGGTATATCCGGCATCCGCTAAGCGCGTCGCCTCAACAACTCAAAGTGAAGATTTATTTTGAAATACAGAACAAAGCCTCGACAACATTCCCTTTATCCGATACACCCCTAAGTCCTCTGCTGTTCCAACGAAATCCTCTAAGATTTTACACGGACACGCTGGGAGCTCGAAAAACGCGACACTTAATGCGTACGGTGTGCACTAATGGCACGACGACCCGTTCGTTAGTGGCGTACTGATGGCTAGTTCCGCCGTCGCGAAAGGGTTAAGGTGGAAGTTCCAACAGTATAGCGCGAGAAAATTTTCAAAACGCCTACAGGCGCCAATAGTAACGAAAGGGTTAAAAGGTGTTGGATTATTACTAATAATAATACGTCAGCTAGTAAGCAAAAATGAATTGTGTTACGTATGAGAAACACTGCTATGTCAAAATAACATAATAGATTGATGCAAACCTGGTCTCTTTTTGTACCGTTCGCATATCATGCGACTGACGATTTTTAGTGGAACGACGGTCTGCGTCAAATCACGCAAATCAATTTGGAAAAGATCATGCGACTGACGATTTTTAGTGGAACGACGGTCTGCGTCAAATCACGCAAATCAATTTGGAGAAGAATGGTTGGGTTTAAAAATGTCTCGACAAGTTTTCCACTTATCATCTAATTAAACTAGTTAAATTTTTACAATAAATACAAAAGGAAATGGTGCACAGTTGTCGTTACGTGTGACGGACTTGTACTAACTGAGAAATTGCGGTGGTGGTTGAGTATATATTTGGTATGTCGGAGAGGGTGTGGTTGTAGGTGTGTTTCAAGTGGAGATGACGATTGGTAGAGGTTGGCAAATTTTGACTTTTAGGATTGTGGGTGTGGAAGAAGTGGGCTGATGGTAGGGGTGACGAGCTGGCGAGCGGTGTAGACAATGAAGTCATAACGTCGGTAGATCTGATAATTCATGCTGACTAAAATACCGAAAGCGGAGGTGAATGGAAACCTTTCCCTTACGCGGTGCTGCGACATCGGTTGGCCAAATGTCTTTATTGTTGCTACGTGCCTTATTGCAGGGTGTCCAGGATTTGGGAAGAATAGGATTTAGCAGATGGTCAAAAAATGTAAAGATGAATTATGGTTCGGTACCGGACACTTTTCCTTAAATGCGCAACAGACTTTCCGTCCTTTCACTTCGACTGCGATTTTCAAAGCGTTAAGACGTCCTTCCGCGTCAAAGAAAATAAAATACGTTTAAGAGAATTCGCAGTGAACAGCATTTATTTTAACCCATTAATCCAATAAAAGTTTAAAGAGTTTAAGTCTTTCCATACTCCCAGTGAACGATAAATTAATCGAAAGAAGGACACCGTCGAGCGTAAAAGATGCGGTATCAATCCGAAAATACGAGATAAACGTGTGATTGTAAATGACGCGACACGACTTGCGGTAGCGATCCCTCGCTAGAAATGATTTAAGGGTTGTTATCGGGAAACGAGGCTGCGGGTCGGGAGCGTCCACGTCAGCGGGGCCGTTCGTATCAATTTGGTCGTACCCATGGTGGCTAGAGCCAGCCTTAACTTCGATCTGCCAGCAGGCATCGAGCTCGTTCGAGGGATCTTCGACTAGCTAGGCCAGCTAGCCAAGGTATTTAACCGATCGAGTCCAGTTCTCTGGGCGAATCCGGGACAGGCAACGGCGACGTGACGGTGCCTACGCGTCAGTATTGCCGATGTATCATCTATCAGGCTGGGTTCACGCGCGATTGCCTCGAGGGGCAATGGCGAGTGATGAATCGGTGATTAAGATGAGCCGTTCCTCCGTGAACGCGTTCCTCGTTGCACGCGTCTCTCCCGATCCTATCGATCCATCGTTTCCCTTCCACGCCTCTGCCTTTTCCTTCTCCGATTAATCTCCGCTCGTTGTTGTTTTTTATTCCTACTGTTACAATTCGTAGATCTCTCGATAGCCAAAACGGTGGTACGGAGGGAGCCAAGAAATTGATCCTACCCCGGTGTAACGCGATTAAAGAAAGGAGAGAACGTGGAAATTGGGAATTTTGGGGTGATTTAATTTGGTCTGAGAAGCAACGTCGGTGAAAGTTAATTTGTATTATACCAAAACTAGTGTATTTTATTCCCAGAACGGTCGTTATTGCTTCTCGTTGAATTATCTACGAATTTAGAGATCTAACGCGATCGAAGAAAAAGGGACGAACATAGAAATTGCGAATTTTGGGTTAATTAAAGTTGATCCAAAGAGCAACGTCCATGAAACTTAATTTGTATCATATTAGTCCTGTTGTATTTTATTCCCAGAACGGTCTTTATTTCTTCGGTCCACGAGAACGCGGTGGAAAAAGGTTAGCAAGAGAATGAAATTATCGATCTGCGTCAAGTATGGAAGAACGATAACGCGAAAGTTGGCAGGCAAATTGGAAGAGCCCTGCGGTAATCGCGCGAAATTGCAAGGCATCATCCCAGGCGAGAGGCTACATCGTATACCTGCATCCCTATACCTGCAGTTTGCAGTCAGAGTGTACCTGTACGTGGTGGATCCAGCGGCGAGTTTATATCGGGGAAGTGGCACGGGCCAAAGTTTCTCATCGCGACCCCATGCTAGAAGGGATCCAGAGGGCTGACTTGGTTCTTGGTTCGTTCGTTGCCACGTATCGGCATGCAAACGAGGGACCAAAACGGCCACGAATAGAGAGACGAAACTTACTAATGTCGAAGATGGGAAAGGTCGTCGAGGCGTCGCTCAGTTTACCACCTAAGATCGCTTTTCCCTCTCCCTCCTCCACCTTCGCCGCCGTCTCCTCCTCCTTTTTGGTAATTGCGTCGTCGACAAACGCCTTGTCACCGAAACATCGTGAAATATCACTCTGATATGAAATCTCGAACAATACTCCGGTCGTTAGCTATCCCTCCTTCTATTCGTGAACAAAGGACGGTAAATTAGTTCGCCGGGTGAAATATAATTTGAGGAAGACACGCTCTCTTTTCTATCCATTTTTCTTCCCGTTGAATGGAAATCTGTAGAGAAGAAGAAGGAGGGAGAGAAATAAAGAAAGAAAACTCGTTCACAGCGTTTGATTCGCGTGCGACGAACAAATTAACGGTCACGCGTTGGTTCGCGATAAAAAAAAGGTAGAAAATTTTCCCTCGTTCCTAACCCAAAGCCATCTCTCTCGTTTATAACGTAGGAGAAATATCAAACGGGGCTGGAATTTACGGTCAAAAAATCGCCATCGAGGTATCAACGAGCCACGGCTACTTTCGCCGCGACGAAGAAACGAAGGCGTAAGTTACGTTACGGAGGGATAAAAGCTCTCTCTCTCTCTCCTTGTCCTAGGTTGGGACAAAGTCGCAAAAAGCGGCAAGAACTCATCGTGACGGTCGAGAGAAGGGAATTCCATTTGTTTTATGCGACCGTCATACCTTCCTCGGATACCCGACGCCTACACATATTCTCTCTTCTTTTTACCCCTTTTCCAACGGGGATAAAAGTACGAGGGAATAATTAATTGTCAGGCATTCTCGCGCCTGTGTGTTTTCCTACAGCCACTTTGCAGCTTGGAAATTTTACAATCGCGAGGTGGAAGAAGCAAGGTGTTAGGTGTAAATCAAGGGAAGAGAATTTCCGTGTAGACGCATCGATAATACAAGATACGACAGGCGAAACTAATTTCCGCCCCTCTCTCCCTCGCCGTTAAGTCACACGGTGATGAGACAAAGAGCGCGAGAAGATGGGTAAATGAGAGAGAGGAGAGAAAAGTGGATTGGTGTGGGAACGAAGGAAAATTACTATAATCAACCCCACGATAGAGTAACGATTACTTACACATCTCTATCTTTAAGACTCAAAGGGATTGCATCTTCGAGGCGTCGAGATTGACTCGGTGCGTCGTCGCTCAATGGAAAAACACGCGCCTGTGGTGGAAACTGAAGAGGAAACCGGTCGACAAACGACTGTGTACAATTTCGTCGGTGTTTTCGTATGCTTTAAAGTGTATCATTGTGCACGGAGGATTTACATTTATGAAAAATTGGAATATACTCGTCGTGTCAAGTTCTAATTTAACCCATCAACCTACAACAACGTGTCAGACTCGTGGCAGAGATTCTGGTGAAGATGTGAGAAAAATAGTTATATCGGTAAGAAAAATTCATTGTAACCTAACCTTTTAATTTGCAAGACTGAGGATTACTAAATGTAATTAATCTGTAACAGATTAGTTTTTTTTACCTGGTACAGTACTAAAACAGTAATAGCGGATGCTTAGATGCATAGTCAGAAAAGAAATCATAGGTTAAGGGGTTAAAGGCACATGAGAAGCAAACTTAAACAGTCGCTAGAAAATCATTTACATCCTGAAGAAAATTATATCGACGCTTCCATTTGCTGTCAAATTTATCATTCTGCAGGGAGGATTTATATTTAAGAAAAATCGAAGTACAGTATATTCTCCACAAGTGTCAGACCGCAAGGAAGCTAAACCTGGCACTCGTAGAGTCAGGGACTACGTTTTCGAGCCTCGCGCCCGCCTTTGTAGTTTGCCGAACGTAGACCAGGACAACGAATAAAAGATCGAGGCAACCAAGCGATTTAAATATAAACTTTCTTAATTTTACGTTTATTTATCCCGAAATTTTTCTTAAAATATTGATGAGATTTTTGTGATGAAAATGACATCAAACACGACATAATTTGAACATTTACTTATTAACACGTTCACTGTCACGCCAGATTTACAGATTGCTGTCAGGCGGCCACAAGAAAATACATTTTAAGCATAGGATTATAGTATTATGCTTTATAGTTTCGCAATTTTTAGATGACATTTATTTTATTTTAATTATTCTAAACATTTGAGGCACTCCAATCACTGATGACCACCATGGCCACATCGAGGAAACTATCTAATGTTAATACTTATTGACTGATTAATTTAATTTCATAATATATCGCTTTGGATGAATTACAAAAACAACTTATTGAGTGATTAATTTAATTTCATAATATATCGCTTTAGCGAGCCACCGTTTGGTTGCCAATTGTTTATCACATAGAGTCGGCCTACCTCCACGTAAAAAAGAAAATGTAGGGTCGATTCGACAAGTGTCAGTAAAATGTAGGGTCGATAGCAGCAGAAAAGCTGCTAAACAATTAGAATTAAATGTAACGATAGAAATTATTGCAATAATGCGTAATGCAATTGAAAAATCGCAGAAAAGTCTGATACAAATGTTTGAAAAGTAAAATATATAAGATGAGATGCAGTATCTTACCACGTAATGTAACTTTTTATTGTGTAACACATTAAAAACACTGTTTGGGAAAAATTTGTAACAGAATTGCATTTCTTATTTCATCTTCCTTTACTGCTACTTCTTGTGAAATTTTATGTCAGAAAATTCAAGAAATTCTTCTTTCTGTTTCGTAGGCAATTGACTGTTAATTTGCTATTGACAGATCGATGTTAAAATTTGATGTTAAATGGAACTTTCATATCTACCATAGAATCTGAATAATTTTTCAAGGCATTTTATTATCTTAGAAGTAACTTACTTTATCTTACGAACTACTTAAAGTTCAAACTTTCAACTGTGTGTGAGAATCAGAGTGTCAACAGAGGGTACGCGTAGTTCTTAGCTTGGTATCCTTTTGCAAAAGTGAGAATTTTCTTTGGCTCTCCTTTGATAGGGTTTTAAAAAATTATAAATCGCGGTCAGATTGAATTCAGAGCGCAACGAGAAATTCGCTATCATTCTAAAGAACCAGCGAGCATACACGACGAATTTACTCGCGAGTATCGCGCGCTACTCGCGAGTGATTAAGTCGCGAATAAACTCGCAGGAACTGAGTGATCGAGAATTTAATGTTCTATGTTTCGAATCGACGATAGCAAAATGTAGAAAGCATTTTTAGTAATTAGCTACGAATGAGAAACGCGTATGACTGTAAGAGAGCGCGCACATTGTACTCGATACAATTTTCCTATCTTATAGTTACTTATTTTATTTTATGGACTACTTAAAAGTAAAACGCACGCATCCCACGACGTCCATCGGCGGATGAATAGAATTATTTTTTATTTTCTTAGGCTAATTTATTTTACCTTATCAACTACAATCCTTAAAATTAAAACTCACATACACTTCGCTTACTTGCTAGTTTAATTTTGGAAAAGGAGAATTTTTAAGAAATGACGCGAATTGCCTAAGATTCACCATCGATCGATGGGCTATTGTGGAATAATAATTAGCAGTGACAATTGTTTGACACAGTTACCTATGGGTTACCACAGAATGTTCATTAAGCAAATCTTTCGCATCAATTATATATTTTCGTTTTGTAATTTCGATAAATTCTGATATATCGTCGATATTTTGAGAAAAGTATTGTTCTAGCTAAAGGAATACTTGTAACTTCTGAAAATTAGTAAAAATTAAGAAATTAGAAATTTTGTAACTTCTGGAAATTAGTAAATTGGGTTATTCATTGCAAATAAATAAATTACGAGTGTATATTCTGGAAGAAAGTGGTTAAATTTCTGAACTGGAAATAATACATAATGAATATAAAAAGAAAAGAAAAAGGAAATATGCGACTCACCATTCACAGAACTCACAGCTGACCACTGCAACATGGACTTGGTTGCATCTCATCTTCCTCTCAGATCCATGGAGTCTGAAATTCCCTCAGTGAACCATTTGCATCCTCTAAGCCGTGAATTTTAGTTCCATCAGCTAGATTTGAGTCCTCCAAGCCTCGAAATTTGGTTCCACCAGTGGTCCAATGCCAGATTGAGTAACTCAAAGCCAGATATAAAGATCCAAAGCCAGATTGAGTGACCCAATGCCAGATTTAAAGATCCAAAGCCAGATCGAGAGATCCACAGCCAGATTTAAAGACCCAAAGCCATATCGAGAGATCCACAGCCAGATTGAGAGATCCGCAGACAGATTTAAAGACCCAGATCCAGATTGAGAGATCCACAGCCAGATTTAAACACCCAAAAAGCCAGATTGAAGGACCCAATGCCAGATTGAAGGACCCAATGCAAGATTGAGAGACCCAAAGCCAGACTGAAGGACCCACCAGACTTAGGAAGCTGTGGAAGTGTCGCGCGAAATTGTGTACGGATCGCGATTTCTTTCAAGTGTAGTTTAATTCGTTGAATTTTATTTAGTACCCGAAATCGCGAATTTTTACCATCCTCCATTTTCTCATGTAGTCCATTTTAGATGGGGTATTTAGCAAAGGTTTAAGGGAGGTAACAACTGAACGTTCTCAAAAAAAGAAAAGAAAAGCAAAGAAAGAAAAAGGGATGAAGCTATTATGAAACGCGACGCGACGTAATAAATTCTCGTATCGATCGAAAATAATGGGCATTCGTGGTGAAAATTGACTCTATTAAGAATTAACGCGGTATACTATTGGGATACTCTAATAATGGGAGGGCGTTTGCACCTTTAGTGCAGTAGAGTTCGGATGTGAACTCACATCCTTTGATTTCTTCTTCCAAGTTTTGGTAGTTCAGCTTCAAACATGCACATGCACACACATATATAACCAATCACCAAACCCTCAAAAAATTCACTCACAGTTCGCAGACAGGCAGCTGGGCTCTGCAATGTCGATTTCGTTGCATCCTTCCTTCCTTCCTTCCTCTCAGATGGTCATCCTTCCTCCAAGCGTTGATTTTCCAAGACTCACAAACTCACGAATTGTGAGTCACTGTGGAATGGGCGACGCGAAAAGTGCTTCGAAACGCGATTTATTTAGAGAGGGAGAAACCGCGAATTTATATTACTTTAGACTCTACTATCGAACAAAACTTTCATAGAACGCGAGTGAAAAATTGAAACAAGCATGAAATAAACGCGAGTAAATTGAATAAAAAGCAAAAACGCGAATTGGGAGGAAATATCAGATAAACGCGGAAAAATATGCAATAATAAGTCGAACTAGGGATGAAGCTATTATTTCAATACGCGATTCACTGACTCTAATATTTTGAAAAATTGAAAACTTCTCGTAAAAATCGATTATTAATTGCGAAACACTAGTGAGACGGTTTAATTAGGGGCAGCACAATATATAACACAACTAACTACCCATATCACCAGAAAAAAAAACCCATTTTTGTCACTCACAATTCGAAGATTAGGCAGCTGGGCTCTGCAACTTGGATTTGACTGCATTGCCTCCTTCCTTCCTCTCCCAGTTCATTTCCCAAGACTCACAGACTCACACTTTGTGAGTCACTGTGGAATGGGCGACGCGAAAAGTGCTTCGAAACGCGATTCATTTAGAGGGGGAGAAATCGCGAATTTATATTACTTTAGACTCTACTATCGAACAAAACTTTCATAGAACGCGAGTGAAAAATTGAAAGAAAGTATCAAATAAACGCGAGTAAATTGAAAGAAAAGCAAAAACGCGAATTGGGAGGAAATAGTTAAACGCGGAAAAATATTCAATAATAAGCGAACTAAGGATGAAGCTATTATTTCAATACGCGTTGCACTGACTCTAATATTTATCAAAATTGAAAATTGATTTATCACGGTAAACTACTTGGACGGTTTAATTAGGGGCATAGTGCAACGAGTACAGTGCACTCGTTGCAAATCAGCTCACAATATACAATTCAATAATGTAACTAACTACTTAACATGCAAAATTCATGCAACTCCTGCGAAGAATTAGATTAGTAAATCACAATTCATGAAACAAATTCAAAATTCATTTTTCAATAGCATAGAAAATATCATAAATACTGAAAGAAAATGAAATTATAGATTGCTGGAAGAAAAGTACATATTAAATTTAGAAATAACCTGTAACGAAAATTTATTTCATTAATGGACAGCTGAAACGCCGAAATATTTTCATTAGGCAACCTCTCAAATTCATTTCGATATCCTATTCGACAAGTACGAAGAACAACAATAACAAACTGAAATCTCGATTTCCCTAAACCCTCAAAACAATCTCGAAATACGTTCGATAATAATTTTCTCGCGTGTATTAACGACCCGAAGGATTATTTAAATTTATTTCAAGCAAAAAGTAGCAGTAGTTCAGTAGTAAATAGTGGACTATTAGACTTTGAATAGTCCAAGTTTAAGTTTTAATAATTAGAAAAATTAGAAAAATTCAAAGCAGAGTATTCAAAGTCTAATAGTAAATTTCAGAAAGAAATTTTGAGAGAAGGTAGTTGAGTGTGTATAGGGTGGACATAGGCTGCTAGCCAGAAGCCCTCGACCACCCTACCCACGTCTCAGTACCCTCAGATCAAAATTACGCGAAGTGTCTAGGGCCCAGTATAAAGGGTAAATGATTTCGCGGGAGCTCGCGGGTCTATTTATACCTGCGGTACCCCTTCCCCAAAATCATTAGCAAAGTCGTTAATAATTCGGGCGGGAATCGACTATTTTTCGCGGGAATCGACTACTTTGCGCGGGAAACGGACTACTTTGCGCGGGAGATCGATCACTTTTCGCGGGAAATCGATAATTTCTCGCGGGAATCGGTCACTTTTCGCGGGAAATCCTTCGTTTTTCGCGGGAATCAATTATTTTTCGCAGAAAATCGCCGATTCTTTCGTAATTCTATTTTGCATTCTATTGTAATGTTATAATAACGTATAATTTATTAATTCTCACAATTTTTTGGTATAAATTTATACTTCTAACAATTTGTTATAACATTGCATATAACAATTTATACGTTTTTACAATATTCTTCAATGGAAACGTACGTTTTAACGTTCTCGTTACTTACTCGTGCTTAAATTAATTTCGTAAGGATTAAAAATCAGGTTGACCTGTGGTCGTAGATTAAAAATAACCATAGTACAGCTAAATTTATCGTGTTAAATAATCCTTTTTACACAAATCAAAAATGTATTCAACGTTTGTTTCTTATAATATCGTGAAATGAATTATTTGTGCAGTTCTGTGCATTTTCTGTGCAGTTCAACCTAATTTACTTAAATTTACGTTGCGAGACAGTAAACTTACTGACTCTTGTAGAGAATTTACTGTACTTTGTCCAGTTTGGTGGAGAATATCGTTTAAATGCAATGGAAGTTTACCTGTGTTTTTCTGAATTTCAAAAATTCAGGCAGAATTGTAATTTATCAATTTTCACAATTTTGTTATAAATTTATACTTCCGACAATTTGTTATAACATTGCATATAACAATTTATACGTTCTCACTATACAAACTCGATTTCTTCGAGAGAGATAAATCATTTCGATAAGTACTAGTTGTACTTTGTCCAGTTTGGTGGAGAAAACGTATAATATAATTTATTTCACGATATTATAACAAACAAACGTTGAATACATTTTTCATTCGTGTAAGAAGAATTATTTAACACGATAAATTTAGCTGTACTATGGTTATTTTTAATCTACAACCACAGGACAACCTGATTTTTAGTCCCTACGAAATTAATTTAACCACGAGTAAGTAACGAGAACGCTAAAACCTATGTTTCCATTGAAGAATATTGTAAAAACGTATAAATTGTTATATGTAATGTTGTAACAAATTGTTGCAAGTATAAATTTATACCAAAAAATTGTGAGAATTAATAAATTATACGTTATTATAACATTACAATAGAAATCAAAATAGAATTACGAAAGAATCGGCGATTTTCTGCGAAAAATAATTGATTCCCGCGAAAAACGAAGGATTTCCCGCGAAAAGTGACCGATTCCCGCGAGAAATTATCGATTTCCCGCGCAAAGTGATCGATCTCCCGCGAAAAGTAGTCGATTCCCGCGCAAAGTAGTCCGTTTCCCGCGAAAAGTAGTCGATTCCCGCGAAAAATAGTCGATTCCCGCCCGAATTATTAACGACTTTGCTAATGATTTTGGGGAAGGGGTACCACAGGTATAAATAGACCCGCGAGCTCCCGCGAAATCATTTACCCTTTATACTGGGCCCTAGACACTTCGCGTAATTTTGATCTGAGGGTACTGAGAGGTGAGTAGGGTGGTCGAGGGCTACTGGCTAGCAGCCTATGTCCACCCTATACACACTCAACTACCTTCTCTCAAAATTTCTTTCTCAAACTTACTATTAGACTTTGAATACTCTGCTTTGAATTTTTCTAATTTTTCTAATTATTAAAACTTAAACTTGGACTATTCAAAGTCTAATAGTCCACTATTTACTACTGAACTACTGCTACTTTTTGCTTGAAATAAATTTAAATAATCCTTCGGGTCGTTAATACACGCGAGAAAATTATTATCGAACGTATTTCGAGATTGTTTTGAGGGTTTAGGGAAATCGAGATTTCAGTTTGTTATTGTTGTTCTTCGTACTTGTCGAATAGGATATCGAAATGAATTTGAGAGGTTGCCTAATGAAAATATTTCGGCGTTTCAGCTGTCCATTAATGAAATAAATTTTCGTTACAGGTTATTTCTAAATTTAATATGTACTTTTCTTCCAGCAATCTATAATTTAATTTTCTTTCAGTATTTATGATATTTTCTATGCTATTGAAAAATGAATTTTGAATTTGTTTCATGAATTGTGATTTACTAATCTAATTCTTCGCAGGAGTTGCATGAATTTTGCATGTTAAGTAGTTAGTTACATTATTGAATTGTATATTGTGAGCTGATTTGCAACGAGTGCACTGTACTCGTTGCACTATGCCCCTAATTAAACCGTCCAAGTAGTTTACCGTGATAAATCAATTTTCAATTTTGATAAATATTAGAGTCAGTGCAACGCGTATTGAAATAATAGCTTCATCCTTAGTTCGCTTATTATTGAATATTTTTCCGCGTTTAACTATTTCCTCCCAATTCGCGTTTTTGCTTTTCTTTCAATTTACTCGCGTTTATTTGATACTTTCTTTCAATTTTTCACTCGCGTTCTATGAAAGTTTTGTTCGATAGTAGAGTCTAAAGTAATATAAATTCGCGATTTCTCCCCCTCTAAATGAATCGCGTTTCGAAGCACTTTTCGCGTCGCCCATTCCACAGTGACTCACAAAGTGTGAGTCTGTGAGTCTTGGGAAATCAACGCTTGGAGGAAGGATGACCATCTGAGAGGAAGGAAGGAAGGAAGGATGCAACGAAATCGACATTGCAGAGCCCAGCTGCCTAATCTTCGAATTGTGAGTGACAAAAATGGGTTTTTTTTCTGGTGATATGGGTAGTTAGTTGTGTTATATATTGTGCTGCCCCTAATTAAACCGTCTCACTAGTGTTTCGCAATTAATAATCGATTTTTACGAGAAGTTTTCAATTTTTCAAAATATTAGAGTCAGTGAATCGCGTATTGAAATAATAGCTTCATCCCTAGTTCGACTTATTATTGCATATTTTTCCGCGTTTATCTGATATTTCCTCCCAATTCGCGTTTTTGCTTTTTATTCAATTTACTCGCGTTTATTTCATACTTCTTCACTCGCGTTCTATCAAAGTTTTGTTCGATAGTAGAGTCTAAAGTAATATAAATTCGCGGTTTCTCCCTCTCTAAATAAATCGCGTTTCGAAGCACTTTTCGCGTCGCCCATTCCACAGTGACTCACAATTCGTGAGTTTGTGAGTCTTGGAAAATCAACGCTTGGAGGAAGGATGACCATCTGAGAGGAAGGAAGGAAGGAAGGAAGGATGCAACGAAATCGACATTGCAGAGCCCAGCTGCCTGTCTGCGAACTGTGAGTGAATTTTTTGAGGGTTTGGTGATTGGTTATATATGTGTGTGCATGTGCATGTTTGAAGCTGAACTACCAAAACTTGGAAGAAGAAATCAAAGGATGTGAGTTCACATCCGAACTCTACTGCACTAAAGGTGCAAACGCCCTCCCATTATTAGAGTATCCCAATAGTATACCGCGTTAATTCTTAATAGAGTCAATTTTCACTACGAATGCCCATTACTTTCGATCGATACGAGAATTTATTACGTCGCGCCGCGTTTCATAATAGCTTCATCCCTAATTTTTTTTTTTTTTTACGTGGATGTAGGCCGCCCCTACATTTTACTGACACTTGTGGAATCGACCCTACATTTTTTTTTTTTTTTTACGTGGAGGTAGGCCGACTCTATGTGATAAACAATTGGCAACCAAACGGTGCCTCTCCTTCTACATTCGACGGATAATGTGTACAGGTATTTAATGTAATTTCTTAGCAATTTGTTTTGGTAATTTATCCAAAGCGATATATTATGAAATTAAATTAATCACTCAATAAGTTTTAACGTTAGATTGTTTCCTCGATATGGCCATGGTGGTCATCAGTGACTGGAGTGCCTCGAATGTTTAGAATAATTAAAATAAAATAAATGTTGTCTATGATACTATAATCCTATGCTTAAAATGTATTTTCTTGTGGCCGCCTGACAGCAACCTGTAAATCTAGCGCGACAGTGAACGTGTTAATAAATAAATGTTGTTCAAATTATATGGTGTTTGATATCATTTACATCAGAAAAATCTCACCAACACGTTAAAAAACATTCCA
This sequence comes from Habropoda laboriosa, assembly GCF_001263275.1. Lineage (NCBI taxonomy): Eukaryota > Metazoa > Arthropoda > Insecta > Hymenoptera > Apidae > Habropoda > Habropoda laboriosa. The sequence continues at coordinate 413,719 of NW_017100225.1, read as the reverse complement.
GATGAAAAAAAGTAAAATTAAAGAAATTATATTTTTCTATTATGATTTGTCGAGCCGTGTAATCTCGTAAAGAAAACCGACTGGTGTAGCGTTACACGCTTGATTGACTGCGAGCGAGATAACATGGGCGCAGCAATGACGCAGACCTAGGCGTAGGACCATCTATACTGTCACTTGTAGAATCCAAACTTACTGACTCTTGTAGAGGATTTACTGTATATTCGTCGTATCGAGTTCTAATTTAAAGACACGAGTGAAGCAAACTTAATCGCTATAAAATCATTGAGGTCTTGGAGAAAGTGATTCATTCCGGAATTTCGTATGAAACTTCTAAATATCCATTTTTATTTAAGATACTGTTATAAAAATGACAATAATAAAATAATTGAGTTTTAAAATGAGTCTGTCGTAGGTCGTTGATCTTACGAATTAAATAAAAATTTAGAAAAATAAGATCCTAACAGTGTATAATTGATTATGCTACACTAAATTGAGTTTGAAAACATTCACGGTATCGTCGTTACGCAAAAATCATTGGAAATTTAAAAAACCTACCCAATCCATCGTATTAAGAAACTTTTATGAAAAAAATTATGAAATAATCACTATGAAAAAATAAGGAAACTTAGTTTCCCCGCAAATCTACCACTCTCGCGTCTCCGCTAAAACGACAAAGACTTTCAGATTCGTTCGTTTGCATGGAAAGTTGAACAAGGATCTACGAGATCTCGTGAAGCAACCTCGATCCTTTTATTATCTCCACCCTTTTATCTCGCGGATACTCGGAGGTGATCGGACGCGTGGTACCGCACCCTCCTCGTTCCTCCGCGCGGAATGAGATGAGACGGTGGACACGGAACGTGACGTTACAGTCTCCCGGAGAATTTTAATTTCATTTCTTATCCGTGCGAGTGAAGGAAGAGGTAAAACGAAAAGAGGAAGGAGATTTAGATGGAGAGTCAACTGCGCCCGTTTGTCTCGACGTGACGAGAATGGATTCTCGCGGTCGACACTGAGCAAAGATGATTACACCCTGGCAAAAGGGTGTCCAACAATCCGACGCTTTCTCACGCACCTTCGTCCACTCTCTCTCTCTCTCTCTAACTATAGATTCCTTGGAAACGTCTGCTCCTTGAAGATACGACTTGGTCATCGATCCCTGGCAAATTTTCGCCCTAAAATCTATATAGACAGCTCTTAAAAGTGTCTATCAGCTGTTGAATCTTTTCGTTATATTTCGCAGAGAAGCAAAGAAATAGGAGAAAATTACAAGGACGAAATATTCGGCGAGAAAAATACTCTTCGACGGACGATCCATTGATCGTGGAAATGAAAAGGAGAGAGAAAAAGTAGGAGGGAGGCGAGATCAGGTCGAAAACGCGTTCAATCCTCGAACTGGCCAAGTGCCATAAAAGCAGCTGTACACGTGGTTCATGAGATCCTTCGGTTTCACGAGAAATTTTTATCGTAACGGAGCATGTTGCCGGAGACAAAGAACGGGCCCGCCTATTTATAACTCTCTCCACCCTTCTCTCCTCTTGTTTCAGCATAGGGTGTGACGTTATTTTATTTCCTCATAATTCAAACTTCTCCGTGGGTTTCTGCAACAGTCGGCTGGGCCACGAGCCATCGCCGTTTTTCTATGGAGACACTGTATTATCGTTCATTTCAACGCTACTCTAACTTTCGCGTTAGAACGTCGTTAGAATAACGATCGGTGAATTACAACAATTCCAGCGTACTCCACTATTTCACGCGTCGAGTAGCCTTAATTAATTTTCGAAAAAAAAGAAAGAAAAGGGGAAAGAACTTGGAGAGGGTAAATTTTTGGAGGGAAGCAGAAGATTGCGGTTAAATCAGGAGGAAATATTCGGAATGAATTGGCGACCGGTTAATAAAAGGAAAGGGTTCGAGTAACCGGAGGACGAGTAGAAAGATCCGCGAGTAATCAAGGCGGAGGTTTGGAAGGGAAGGAAACAACCGCGGCAGGTGAATGAAACGAGAGTAATGCAACCAATTAGTAAGAATTAGCATCAAGCCGCCGGTGAACAGAGGGGGTGGTACGGGGTGAAAAGACGAAGGAAGGGAGAGGGAAACTCTCTCCCTTGGCTTTCATCGGTAAAATAATTACCGAGTGTCTCTTCGCCCTCTCTACCTTCTTCCTTCACTCTCTTTGGTTAAATGATTTCCGTGAGCATTCTCCGTGCCTGGTGTGGTAGGTGTACCACCCTCGACGTTCCTCTCCCTCTGTCTCTCCCTGTCTCTCCCTCTTTCGAGGCTCGAGAAACAGCTCGAGAAGCTAAAGTAATCCTGACGAACGGTCAGACCAGGCAAAGGAACGGTCCCGGTCTTCTCCCGTATTCCCGACACGAAAACCGTGAAACGAGCCACCTCTCGAAGTCGCGTTCCGGTGAAGCGGCTAATTTGTTTCCCTCGCGAGAAACAATGTACGGCTAATCCGACTGGCGAGTAATCGCGAAGAAATGATGATAAGTAAGAAGGAGAATTTGTTTTCGCCAAGTTGAAGGCTTCTCGCGCAACGATCGATCGCTCTTATTTATCAATCCCTGTTGGATTATTATGAGAAACGAGCGCGTAGTGGTAACAGTAAAAATGATTACTGACGTGCCTTCCTCGCGTGTAAAAATAAAGAATAGTTTACAATTGAAATGCCGCCTTTTAATTTCTCGCCTAAGTCCAACAATCCCTTTACCCTCTTCTCTTAGCCTTCAGCTCTTCTAATCTTAGGATTATAGATTTCCGAATTTTCTCCAAAATTTCTAAATGCTTCGTTCAGCGGTGACGATTGATACAACTGTGTAGAGGTTTCGGAACAAAGCAGCGATTCTTTCCGAGAACCAAGACGTGAGAAATAGGAAAAGGCAGGTGCAGAGGGAGAGCCGAGAATGCTGTTGAACCAGCATCTCCGCGAAGCGGTGTAATTTGTTTCCTTAGAAGGAGCGATGTACCGCTAATCCGTTCCGCAGCCGGCGAAATTGTTGACTCTAATAAATGTGGCTCGCTTTGTTGCAACCCACCGTAAAGAAGATGCGCCTCGCAATGGGAGAAAGCGGGTTCGATGATGCTCGTGGAACGTAGCAACGATAATCGTGGTTCCCTTAGACGAGAAGGAGGGCTCGGATCTCGCTAGGAATTCAACGACAGGCGGATAAGAACGTCTTGAACGCTAATATTGTCGCTTACGTAGGCATTCGGATGGAAATTACAGACAAAGCTGATCTTCCATTAAACACATTTTTTACAGAACCTACCGTTATCAATCGAATACGAAGTAACTGATATCATTTTCAAAGTGGAGGATCGTGAAAATCCTGAGTAGCGTGAACGATAAAGATGCTCGATCCTAAAATCCTCCTAAATGCGTGTTTCAACATTAACCCTTTGACAGTCGAATAAAATTACGATACAAAGAATTTATATTTCACACGTATTTTTTTGAATAATTACGTCGAGTATGATCATTTTTAAAATGGATACACAACCCTACGTCATAATTGTGACAATAATTCCTCGTCGCTCTTTAACTTCCTTCCTAAGAGCTCTCTTAATTAAACTCTCCCCTAAAGAAAAACGAGAAAAGAAGTGGAAGAGAACTGGACCAAGGAAAAGGTGCAATAACGAATTTAAAATGTAATAAGGTTAGGGAGAAGATAACTAAACAGGTATAAGATCGTATTTTAGAAAGATAATCAATATAGGTATTGCGAGCTGATTAGGACGCAACCAAGTCTCGGTTCGGCGGATTATAGTAATAAGCCACTTAGTCACATTCGGAAGACCGCAATGTACCCTCCGTGGACCCACCAGCGCGACACTCAGATAATAGGTCCCAAAAACACTCGGGACCATAAAACATTCGTTACCGGTCTCCCAAAAGATCACAGTTTTCGTCGACCAATAGCCGAACACACCACGTTTTCCACCCCCATAACACAACCACCAATCAGAACCAACCTAATGCCTATATATACACCTACACACCTGAAAACCGACAATCACTGTAAGACGAGTGCACGAGACACATCGTCAAAAAAAAAGAATAACCGAATTTCAACTAAACATCTATCAAACATCTACATCAACGAATCAAATAAAAAACATCTAACCCAACAACCAAGTTTCAATACACCTCGAACCAGCGAGAACTATCATCAACCTGCGCCAGAACTCCTGGTCATAAGACTTGATCAAGGTCCACGACGCAACAATAGGATAATTAATGTAACATAATTAAGCCGAAAGGCAAGGATTATAATAGAAAAGAAATGAAACTCTTTCGAGTTAAACAGTCAAATATTTCACGGTTTTCCCGAATCTCACACGGGGAAAGAAACTGTCTAAGGGTTCAAATATTTCGCGTGTTTCCGAATATACGTAAGTAGGAATTCGTTAGACGAAACGCAAGCGATACACATTTCAACAAAACAATCGTCGGGGATAATACGGTGCAGGGTGGTTTGATTGAAGGTTGCGCACCTATTTATTCGCGTACCTTCGGCCGGGGTTATTAACCAGCAGCCCCCAGGTTGATATGCTATCGCTGCAAATTAAACTGATCGTCCGTGGTAGCTCGAAAAATCGTTATTAAACCATCGAATCACTGATAGTTTGCATAAAGCCAATTATGAACTCAACGCAACCCCGTTTCCATATTCCCTTCCCCGTCACCCCGCTTTTTCCGCGAATAACGAGAACATTTAAAATACCAACCATGCGTACACACACGCACATGAAACCGTTGCTTTTTTTTTTGGCCGCGATTATTCGCGTGTAATTTCAATATGGATCGTAATCGCATACGAAACGCGACACCCGTGGTCCGCGACGATCGTTGCCGCGCGTGAATTGCATTCCACATGTACACACACGTATACGTAGACAGAAGGTAATTCCAACTGCTTGCAGACGATTCGAAAAATCCTATAGAGAGGAGGATCGGATAATAAGAGGATTCGTTTACGGCAGCTCGTAAAGCATGACGAACGTTACCAGCTGCGGACCTCGTAAATATCAGTCAGCGGTGTCCCGGCTCATGAATTTATGGACTGGCCAAGCGATATCGCTGATAAGAATCGGCAAGTGTCCAGTTCGCGTAACGCCGTGCGTTCGAACACGGTGTAACCAGGCGAGGTCGAAGATCATCTCTGATTTTAAAGGAGGAACTTTATTATCGTCGTTTCGACGATCCATTCTTCGCTGCACGAAACAATCGGTGTTAATTATTTTTTGGTGAATTCGAAGTCGTTGCGCCTCTCCCCGTTGCACCGGATGTAAATACCACGCGGATCGCTCGGATTCTTGCTGTAAATACGGAGAAACACGGTGAAAAACAGGGGAATAAATAAAACTGTACGATGTAAAAGAGGAATGTATGTTTGTACCTGGAGTGTTGTTCGTCTTCGTGTCCGAAATTGTAAAACCACCTGAAATTTTTCTCGATATTGGTATTCAAACTTCCCCGTTTCTTCGATCTATTTACTTGGTCTGTTTCCGGTATCGACGTCGACGTTGCAACGGGAGTAACGAAAGGAACGTTCTCCGGGATTATAACGTATCTCCAAAAGTCCATCTCGGGTGGATTTTTTCTCCGGATCGACGGTTTCTTTATCTTATTACGCGGAAGAGTAGAATCGAGGGAATTCCAGGGGATCCTTTGGAAGGGTAGGGAAACGTCGTCCGCCCTTGGATTCGACGGACTTTGATTAAAACTTTCCCTCGAACTGGCCACACCGTTGTCGGAGATTTCGCCGGGGTAAACGCGACTTTGCTCGGTGATGCTCTTCACATAGGAAATCTCTGGATTATGATACTGTACCGTGGTGAACTTCAATTCTTCCTTCTTCTCGATCCTATTCTCCTCCTCGGTATCAAGCGAGGAATCGCTGGATACAGGGAAATCGCCTCTTCTACCTGCAACGGTGAAAATTAGTCTACTCTCGTCTACGACACTTTTCGATATCGATTTTTCGTAGCCAGACGTTACACTCCCATAAGTATCTCGGGAAATAGCGGGAAACGTAATAACTGGAATATCGTTAATTAAATCTGCCGACACGTTCGATTCCACCGTTGAAAATTCCCCGCTTCTCGCGCTAATAGGATCATCTTTATTTTCGTTTAACTCGTCCACCGTAAGGTTGTTCGCGACGATCCTTTGATCTTTTGTGAAATCGTCGATAGTCGAAATCAGGGAGTTTCCGTAGAAAAATCCCCGGCTGTTGTTTATTTCACGTTCCGTTTCTGTCGCTTCTGGCTCGTTCGTTCGCAACCTCCCTTCATTAACCGCATGGTTATCCGGATAATTATTCGACGCTGCCGTGTATTTTCGCCCGGTGGTGTTTACGCCTGGAAAAACGCTAATGTCCGCCTCCTTTTCCACGATTTGCACGGTCGTAGAGCTGAACGCGGTTCCAACAGGTGAAAACGCGACGTCGCTCGAGGAAATATTATTAGCTATTGTATCGGAATCGTCCTCTTTATTTTCCCTCGTTACGTTCGAGCTCGTGAAAGCGGTTTGTTCGATGGATCTTTCGTCGCTAATGGTGCTGCTCGAAGTGAAACCTTCTGCAATTTCTCTCGAATCGATCATCGTCGAGCGATTAACATTCTTCGTTTGCTTCGTAGGCTCGAGCGTGGCGTTAGTTTCACAGGTAGACGACGCGTTTGTGCTAGCGAAATATTTAAAAAAGTATGAAAGAGAAGAAGCAAATTGGGGGTGAAGAAAGAGTTCGTCGTTTAACCCTTCCGACCCGACGGCGTTTGCAGGTAGGCCGACGTGAAATTTAATAGTCCGTTCACGACGGCCGACTTGAAATTCAGCCCTAAACATATCGAATTGTTTATTAAGTACTTGAGTCTTTGACAATATTGTGATTTTAATATACCATATTCAGTATTGTACTGATGTAAGCGATATGGCTGGGAGACGCGACCAACCGTCGTTTTAGAAAAGGACACAGTGGAATCGTCACCATGACGTAAAAAAGAACGTAGCGTGCATAACCCCCCTGCTAAACTGAATAATTAAGAAAGGAAAGCGGTGACACATTCTCAGAGTCGGTACGCGGTACCGATGTCGGGTCGGAAGGGTTAAAGCTACACATACACATACAGTGATGAAATTATTAGAGCCACGGTAAGAAATATATGTTTCTTGTGTTTGTGTAGAAATAATATCACGATATCAATTTTTCACTACAGATACGCAAGAAGTTAAGTTTAACTTATGTAATTATAAAAAATACAGTTAAGAAGTAATAACAAGGTCAGTGTTTTGCCGCAATTACCTTCTAAGTAAATTACTATACACGATAAGCAGCAAAAACACAGCAATGAAAATTCAAATACCGAAGATCTATAAAGCAACAAAACTGTACACGCGGCGGTTGTCAAGTGGCTACTGTCTATACTGATACGAAATAACGTCCGTGTGTCAAATACTGCCTAAAGTGCCGCCAAGTGTGTATTTGTATGTTAGAAATTCATGTTCATCTGTTTTTTCTCCTTCTTGTTGAAAATAAAAATGCAAATATGTATAGTCGGGGCCACGATATAGCGAGGTCGTAAAATCGGTTAGGCGTCAAAGTAAACATGTTTTAGCTGCCGGGACCCGAAAATTGACAGAGATACGAGCAGATAAGTACTTGAAACCATGGTCAGGACCGTACAAAGAATTCTTGTATCCAGCGAAAGTCAAACTGATTCTAATATATTTACTGAAAATTGAGTTCAGCTAGGACAATTTAGGGTTTTTTTCTTCTGGGAAAAGCCGCATTTGGAAGTACGGTTACAAGATGCAGATAGAAAATGCAAAAGGATTGTGTAGCTTTAATATTAACATATTTTCCATTTGTAAATGAAATACCATTTTCTACTTGAAGTACCAAATCATATGCTACCATTCGTTTATTGTTGGAACCCTCAAACAGACTGCAACACACGGCCTTGAGTGCCGCAACATCAATCGATGCCGATTTTTGAGAGTTTAATTTACGACCTCGCTATATCGTGGCCCCAACTATACATTCAATTGACAATCATCTGTGTTCCTTTCAGAAAGATATGATTTGACTGCCTGCGTTAGTGTTAATCGAAAAATTAATCGTTACAACATAAAACAGTATTAGGTTACCATACTGGTATCAACCGAATGATTATTCATGTTAATAATGCCATCTCATGTATAGACCCTTCCACTTGAACGATCGCTGCTTAGCTTGCCACTTAAACGACCAACTACTTTAATCATTATATTCATTTTATATAAATTCCTACCTCACTATGCCACTATTGCCATGTATTATACTCCCGTATAAATAAATAAATAAAACTGTCTCCAATAATTCGATCATCCACTGTATAAGATATTCTTCTACTAACCTGCTCTGAAATCTACCTCCGGTACCACCGAAACTCTCTTCCATCCGGAAGTAAGCCACCGCTAAAATTCGAAAAAGACGACCCAGTTTCTCGAAAAAAATCGACCCCTTCGGTTGTGCTTTCCGTAACAGAATTAGCCTAGCCCAGTCCGATTTCAACGCGCCGAACGGTAAAGCTGTAACCGGACATTCGAATCCACCGATCATCATATCGATCGTTGGAACATTCTCCAAGTTCAACGTAGACAGGTAATCCTCCAGTTCGCCGATATCGAACTCCGAACAATCGTCATGTAGCACGTAGGAACTTGCCTCTGCGAGGTAATTTTCATTCGTTTTCTCTCTCGTATTATATAGGCATTACAAGTACGGTGAAGAAAACTTACTGGTGAAGATGGAGAGAACGAACGTTGACAAATAGAGAAACAGACATGGAACCAGTATTCGCGACATGATCGCTAGGCCAACTGAGGCAAGGCGCTATATTCTATTTCGTCGGAATCGGCACATTTCTGAATGTGACTATGTCCGCGAATTCCTTTTTCGCGACACGTGACAGTGTCTACTTGTATAGATCTTTGGATGTATATCAAGAATAAACGAATCGAGCTTACTTCCCCCGTTTTATTTTTCTATTCTCGTTTTAACTCTAACACGTTCTTTCAACGAAACATATATGTTATATATACATAGTCGTCTCGTTCGCGTATATAAAAGTTAATAGTTACAGTTAGAATCTGTACAGATATTTGTAATGGTCGCAGAAGCAGCGTTTCTTCGCAGCAGGTACAATTTATGACTGGTGGTTTGTGGCGAGGTATATACGTCCAAACGGACGAAGGAACGAAATGGGCAAAGAAAGGATTTTTCCGAAGAATCACTTGATACTTTCGAGAATGAAAGAAAAGCTACGCTGTAAACAGTGCCAGCTGTATGATGTATGAAAGGTTTCAGGTCCACGATCCCATTTGTCATCTCTCGTAACACGCGCGCCGCTCGCAGTTCCTCGCGAAAAGAAGCGTTCCTCACGCTGCGCGACCCACGCTTCATGCAAGAAAGATACAATGCGGTTGAAATTTGTTAAACTACGCGTACAAACGTTCTTCGTACCGCAAAGATGAACAAGTAGAAGTAAAAGAGGTTCGCGTGAGAAAGAAGTGACATCAAAATATTCATTTTTCTTCTCTTTCTCTTTCTATTTCGACGGGTGCCACGCGCATCGATCACGAAAAGAAGCAAACACGCAAAATTTTCCATTTTTCTTTTTTTACAAAATGTAAGAATTCACCGTACAGTGTAGTTTCTTCTCATCGTTATCTTTATTATCATCATCATTATCATCATTAATATTAATATGAATATCCTTTATCGTTATTATTATCATTATCATCATCATCATCATACCCATCGTTTATTACTATATCGTTACTATTATAATATTTTGCTCCACAAATATAATCGCGCGCTTAACTATTTATATGTGTCTAAATTTGTATCATTTGTTTACTTGTTGGTTGTTTGTTGAAACCCTGAGACTACGATTCTACCACCACGGCGAATCGAAATACACATATATATTACGAAGAAAATGCTTATAAAAGTCATGAAAATCCAACGTCCACAACCGCGACGCGTCAAGTCAGATTCGTAAAAATGTTTTTTTTTTTCGTTTTCGTTTGTTTTTGTCTGTTCCTCTTATAATTCAATGATCGCGCAGCGCACACCAGAGGATGAATCGACTCGCCTCTCTCTCTCTCTCTCTCTCGTTTCCGTTTTATCATTTAATCAAACATCAAGCCTAACGTCTCGTCGTTTCCGCAATGATCGATCGATCGATTTAGCAACGAAATAATAATATCTGCCAAGATGTCTTTAGGCCTCTGCAAATGTCGTTCGCTTGAAATAGTTGCTTCTTCGCAAAAAAAGAACAGAAAAAAAAACACGCACGACGTGCTGATCGACGGGAAAAAAAAAAATAATGAAAAAAGAAAGAAACGTTTTGTGAACGTTTTAAAAGAAATTTTGCGCCAACGAGACAATTAATGTACCCGAAAGGGCGCGTATATCACAGTTCGATGGAGGAGCCGCCCATTGGCTGTGGTGATTAAAGAAAAGAAAAGAAAAAAAAAAGATGCTGATATATTTTGACACGAATAAAACTGAAATATTTTCAAACTAATCATTATCTACTCGCTCTCTCAATTAATACACAAATCTGATATCTCTTATTTTCTATATTAATAGTATCGCTGTCTGAAGCAAACATCGATACTGAACAACTTTCATTTACTTTTTGAAACGAACGACGCCTGGCGATACTATCAACACGTGACAAAGCGCCGTTCCCAACACAGACTACTAATTCCCTGGCAAATATTCGCGTAAACTAAGATTAAGTGTCCCAAACTTTCGTTAGAATTAATATCTGTCCAATATCATCATCGTCATCATCCCCGATAAACGATCGACGCTTGATTCTTTTCCGAAGTTTACAATCTGAAAGGCAGTGTAGCGAACCGTATTTATTTAAGAGAAAAAAAATGAAACAGAAAAAGCTGAGAAGAAACGTGAAACACAAATTCGCCGTGGCTTAACAGCCATTTTTTTCGTTTTCTTTTTCTTTTTCTCTTTTTTTTTCTGATTCTTTGTTTTTTTTGTTTTTTTTTTTTTTGTTTTCTTTGTCGTCCCCCGTCGCACATTCGTTGCGCCGTCTGTTTCACACAGTGAGGAACGAACCGTTGTTAAAGATAATCGAGAGAAACTAATGGAGGAAGGGCACGCAACACGTAAGCGCCACTTGTCAACTATTTGCATCGTGTATTTAAATGCAGGAAGATTAAACAAAGTTTCCAAATGTTCGAAGAACGGATACGTAATACACAAATTATTTAAAAAAAAAAAAGAAAGAAAAAAAGAATTAAAAAAAAAAGAAAGAAAAAACTTAAAAAGACGTCGCGATCGTTCGACCGAGAGAAAGTGAAATGTAATCGCATGTCCTGTTAAATATTGCACTCTTGAACAGTCACATTCCGAAATTTCGCGTCAACGGCACAAGGTTTCGATCGATCCCGATCTTCTTAACAACTAATTTACTTTTATATTTATTTATAACTTTCCATTAAATAATTTCTTTCTTTCCCCCGTTTATAATTATCGTTTTCAACCCGCGAGTTAACAAAAGGCTGATCGTAAATATCGACGAAAACCTTGCGCCATCTTGTTCGCGTCTGTAATCGACAAATAAAAAGACTCCGTTAATTTTGTTGTAAACACGGTTTTTCCTCCCTTTAAAAATGAACGTTTTTGTTTTTTTGTTTTTTTGTTTTTTTTTTTTTTTTGCGTGTGAGTAGTAGCTCCTATACGATAATTACGATGTCTCGCTTCGAAGAAAGCGATATTATGCGCAAGATCCGTGCACAGATCTCGTAACAATAATAACTAGATAATAAAGATCCCTGAATACATATAATATAATATAATAATATAATATAATATATATTCGCCTACGCTCTCTGTGTGGCACGCGCGAATAACATTTCGCAATCATTTCAACAATCGATTAAATTCATTATTAATTTTTTTTTTCTTTCTCTGCTCTTCCTAAGAACCTGGCAACCTGGCCAAAGGTTCGTTCTCGAAACATGATTTCCACGATACCTCGTAAAAAACAGCATGGCGCTAATTAGAGAACGATCCAGCCATTCTTTCGCTTTTCCTTGCTCACTGTTCACAGCTCTGTTCGCATATAATTGGTTCAATTTGTACAACGACACATGCTAACTTCATTCGCTGAACTATATATAACTATGGATGTTCAATGCAGTACACACATCGATTTTACATTTATCGGTCTTTACACTTAGCAGTATTAAAATGTGCAGTTACTCTATATAAAATGACGTACCAATTCTCATCGACGCTATTAAAAATATAGAGTTCGCGACGTTCCTCTAGCTTCAAATTGACTGGATTCATTTTTCTTCTTTTTTCTTCTTTTTTCTTTTTTTTTTCGTCTTTCTTTCATCAGAGATAAAGACATAAGTAAAATAAGATTCGAATCGGAGCTACAGGTAATTTTGATTGAACTGGTAGTATTTGGTAACACGATGCTAACTCTATAACGTCAAACACCCACAGTTAGTACATTTGCGTTTGATTTCTACGATATCACCGGTTCGGTGTAGCGATCTTACCGATCAGTTCGTAAATGAAAACGTTTCTTTTTTCTTTATTTATTTGGTAGGTTCATCTGTCTTGTCGACAGGTTTTTCATAAACTATCCTAAAGTGAGAGCTCCGGGAAAAAGCATCTCGCGTCTTGTACTACGTATCATACTACGTAACATCGTTCTTTTGTTTTCTCTGTACCTGTAAAAGGGGTACTCGAAAAGGAAAGTTTGGTTATTTCGACGAAATAGTGTGCCTGCTATCTTAAGGTGTTTCGCGAGTTTCGACGACTGCTGGAATCCACTCGCCAAAGCTCTAACGCTTCAACACTTTCGCATTTGAAAAATAAAGCCCTTTTTTTCTTTGTTTATGAGTCCTTCTCTTGAAAAGAAAACGAATAAAATTGCACAATCTCCGTTCCTTTTTTTTTCTTTTTTCTTTTTCTTTGCATTTCACTATCACTCACTGTCTCTTCCGCTTATACTTGTGTAAGGGACGCGACGGAACGCGTGCCCTACTCTCACTGTCAACGTGTTAGAAGTATAACGCTGATACCACGTGTTTGGTAACAGCGATTCTATCAAGTCCTTAATACGGATATTATTTGAAATTGAGTTCAAGATGGTGTGTACTTCATCGATAGTAGGCAGCTTCTAACATTTCTACGAAGAGCTTGTTCATCGGTACTTTTCCCGTTCGATAGACACTAGACCAGAATTTTCTAACAATTCCATCAACCTGCCTGAGACTGGGCAACACTAGGAACATGTTTTGAATGGCACGAAGCGTTTGTCCTGGTCGTATCGCCGCCACACAATCTGACAAGGAATTTAGTATAGAATCTCGGAAGCGATAAAGCGTCTGCGGCTCGTCTGACCTCGCGTCACTGTTTGCCAGTATCAATGCCTTTAACACGTAATATTCCTCCCTGGTTAAGCCCAATCGTTGAAGCCTTTCGACGATCTGAATACACTGTTTGAAAAGAAAAAGAAGAGAAAGTAAGTAAGAACGTTAAATGGATAGCATCGAAACGATGTTACGATGATACTCACATGCGTGTATAGATCTAAACAATGACATTCGCGTGCAAGTCGCTCGTCGAGGGTAAAATCTTGGGCAAACCTTAATCTACCATTATTTGGCATGCTTCTCCATGCGAGGCTAAACGTCAATATCTCGGCCCATGTACTTTGCAAAAGTCGCATTTGGTCGTTTAGAGCTAAACTAACGAATCCAGGAATCTGTTTTGCCCAACCTTAAAAATTCATTCGCACAATGATAAATTAGCGAGTTCAGTCTTAAACATGACTTCGTATTCGTATAAATAATTAAATAATTAAAACATATTACCGATTATTCCAACCAATTCTCGATCGTACAAGTCAGATAACTGTCCAAGCACTCTCTGATCCGTATCAAGTGTATAAGAGAGATTGGACACTTGTAGCATGTCGGGTTCACAGGCAGTCAGAACTTCCAGCATTTTATTATCTATCGATAAATGAAATCCTTATATCATTTAAACATTTCATACTGTCGTTTATTTTCTACATGTTGGAAAAAATATATTTCGTGTCACGGTAGTAAGAAGAAAACTCTAAAACTGAAGCGAATTCAAATCTCGACTCGAATAAAATAAAATGAAAGGAGCCGATAGCTTACTTATTATTTCGTTAGAAGCTCCTGTCGCTACGTTTGCTAGAAAGAATAAAATATTAAAGATTTATAATTGTGTCTATCGGGATATGTATGTGATTGTTGTACGTGTTCTATATTGATGCGATCGCGATCGAAACGAGATATATATTAATAAATGCAAGGATTATTTAAAGTAAAAAAAGAAGAAAATTTACCTTCCAACGGAGCTGTTTTCACCAGAGGGTAGGGATCGGTGGATCTTCTATATTTTTGTCTCCCTCCTCTAACACGATCCAATCGTACACCCTCTTTCAGCATGCCTTGTCTAAGGCACTTTTGGAACCTGCACGCTTGGCAAGCTTTTCTCCTACGTTTATTTATCTCGCATTCCCCGTTCGCTGGACATGTGTACTCGATGTTACCTGTGAAATTACTCGCTATTTTATTGTAATATACGTGGTTCTCCTCCAGGTAGCACCAATGTTAGTTCCATCAGTACACACACACACACACACACTTACAAATAGTGACACGTATGAATAAAGGCGTATTATCAGAATGCTCTAATATCTAAGAAGGATATAACAGAGAGGAGGAGAGACAAGGAGAGGGGGGGGGACAAGGAGAAAGAGGGAGAGAGAAGGAGAAAAGAGATAGAAATAGCGTTTAAGTGATTAAGCGATTATAATTAATCCCGTGGTGCTACCTGGAAAATGCTTGACAAGGAAATATTTATAATCGCGAAGGAGCTCTCCTTACCTTGTATGGTTCTCTTGAAGAAAGCTTTGCACGCTTCGCAAGACGCAACCCCATAATGAAATCCACTCGCAACGTCTCCGCACACCAAGCAAAGCCTTCTCGGTATTATATCCTCCTCTTTAATACCTTCCTAAATAAAACCAAACCCATAGTCTAATTTCAAAATCGTACAAACTCATCTTCTGCAAGAATCAAACTAATCAAATCACGTATGTACCTCTGGAGTCCCTAACGGTTGCGTAGTCGAAGAACAGTGATGCATTTCCGGGCTACCAGGGCTACCACCGCCTCCGCCATAGTCTGGCGGCACTTCTATTTTACTGCAAATCACCTGAAATATAACAAAAGTACCTCTGTATTATTGTTGTAAAAACCATACCGTCGTATCATTCAATGCTACTTTACATTTTCGAGTAAACTCACGAATTAGAACGTTTTCGAGCGTAAAAAACAACTTGTCCGAAAAAATACCTCTTGATGTTGAAGAGTGGTGGTCGGAGAACAGACTTGATAGTTTTGCGTGGGCGTGGTAGGATTCTCGATTTCTTGCTTGATGTTCGCCATGGTCCTGTTGTTTCCAATCATATTCTCGGTGCCGGCACCGGGCATCATACAGACCTGAAACAATCGAGACAGAACATCTCACGTTTCCGTGCACATCCTCCTCTCCCTCCCCCTCTCTCTCTCTCATTTTCGTCGTATTCATCGCCTATGACCACGGACTGGCTGTGGCTCTCGCTTTTAAGCAAGTAGTACCGAAAAGCGAAGAGACGGAGGTCTGCTGGCTTTGCAGTCGGCTGCACTTTTTTTCTCCCGCTATTTTTAAACCACGACCAAACGCCTCAAGCATTTTTAGAATTGACTTCAGAAAATTCGCGATACGTAGGCATCGATGTTCTCGGAATATGAACGCCGACGTTTCTCGTTATAAGTTCTTACAATACAGTCTTTACCAGCCACACCTTTTCACTACTTTCCTACCTATCTCTCTTCCTTATCCCTGTTTTCCAAAAGTATTTGTTCCGTCTTCTAAAATAGAATTCGACAGTAACAAGTGAGTCTATCCAGGAGATTTCACCTGTTATCCAAAATTATTTCTTCCATTTACAGAAAAAATGTGATTCGGCAGTAGCAAGTGAATCTATCCAGGAGATTTCACCTGAGAAAGATAAATCGTAACGTAGAGAAGAAACGAAACGCGAGAATCGTAGCTGAAAACCAATAGGCGACCACGATCGTTTCTGTAAAAGGGTAGAGAGAAGGGAACAGAGTGTGTGCGTGTGTGTGTATTGCAGGAGGCTCCTGGCGAGAAAGGGATCCTTAAACGAACGGTTAGGTAGGTAGGGCGCGATGGTGAACAAAGTAACGGTGAAAGGATTGCGTAAGTCTGTTCCTCTGCAGCCCTCCGCTACTACTCCGTCGGTATCGTATATTAAATGCACGCAGAAAGGGGCGCGCGAGGCGGGA